>NC_135497.1:172341477-172641477 GCF_052857255.1 Amblyomma americanum | reverse complement strand
TTGGTTTTTGGGGAAAGGAAACGGCGCAGTACCTGTCTCATATATCATTGGACACCTGAACCGCGCCGTAAGGGAAGGGATAAAGGAGGGAGTGAAAGGAGAAAGGAAGTGAGAGGTGCCGTAGTGGAGGGCTCCGGAATAATTTCGACCACCTGGTGATCTTCAACGTGCACTGACATCGCACATCACACGGGCGCCTTATAAGAACGAACTTAATTTCAAAATTGAGAACGCTTCTTGTTCTGATTAGTATTTTTGAGTTCGTGAGTTCGAAACAGTTTTTTGACAAAATAAAGCATTGCTAATTTTATTTGCGACAGTTTCACAACAATACGTTAGCATATGGCCCCTTGTACAAATAAATGCTTCCGGGGCGGAGCCTTGCTGGTGTCTGGCTGATTCCATGATCCGTCAAAAGTGCTGTCAAACACTGTTTCGTAATTTTGACGTCACGCTTACAAACTTGCGGTACGTAATATGGTCCCAGAAAAACAGAAATTGGATTTGGATGAGGAAAGGAAATGGCGCAGTACCTGTCTCACATATCGGCGGACGCCAGAACCGCGCCGTAAGGATATGGATAAAGGAGGTACTACTAACAGAAGAAAGCGGTGCCATAGTGGAAGGCTCCGGAATAATTTCGACCACCCGGGTATCATTGGCATGTACTGACATCGCATAGCACACGGACACATTTGCGTTTCGCCTCCACCGAAACGCGGCCGCCGCGGTCGGGTTCGAACCGGGGTACTCCGGATATGTCCCCAGCTGTTTTTCTGGCTGTCATCTTCACAGTGAATGATTTTGTGGATGACTTGATAAGCCTGAATCCTTCAAGTTGGGCAGCAGCTCACGCCATCTAACCGACGCTTTTCCGCTGTCAGCGTATACCCTCGCGGGAGCAAAAGTGACTGAACAGCAAACTTAAATGAAAAACTGAAGGCCCCTCTTGTTTTACTTGGTGTTGTTGAGTTCTAAATAGTTTCTAAGCCAAATTAAACATCACTCATTTTATTCACAGCGCCTTTAGAGCAAAACGTTAGCCTACGGCTCCTTGTCGTGCAAATAAATGCTCCCGGCGCGGAGGCATCGCAAACAAATTGCTAATATGCTGATTGCACAGTTGGAGTCTCGCGTTGTCATTTTCAGGCGACAGCGTTAAGGAGCTCGTGTCGCAGAATAGCCGGTGTAGTCGGCGGCGTTGGCCGTGAGCGAAAAATGGAGCATCTCGGTGGACACCTGAACCGCGCGGTACGTGTATCCAGCGAGAAATGTGAGACAGGCGTCATTTCGTTTCCTTAAAACCAATTTTCGTTACATTTTTCTTCCCTTACGGCCCGGTTCGGGTGTCCACCGAGATATGCGAGACGCGTCCTTTCCTTAAATTGTCCAACGGCCCACGCGTCGCGCCGAACGGGCGATGGCATTCCGTGCAGCCCTTGGCAACGCTGCAACACGCTGTGGCGTCTCCCTTAAAGACGAAGCTTAAGCGTCCTCCACATTTTTGACGTTGCGCTCTCAAAACAGATATATATTGATAGCGCTCCGTAATTCGGCCCCGGGTCAAGAATTCGAGATGGCAGTTCCCGTTTTAATTTTTTGTTTGCATTCTTTAAATTGTTGCCGCGCAAAATTACCACCACCATAGTGCTAACAGCCCTCGACACGGGCCTCTAGAATTCGACCACCACGGCCGGGACTGAACCCGTGTCTTTTGGGTCAGCAGCCGAGCGCAATAAACCACTGTGCCACGGCGGCGGCATTCCCTTGACATTCAGAGAAACTTGTTTCTGGAGAAATCCTGTATTTCTTCGAAAAACAGTGCTCCAGCAAATATAGGAAACAAATTAAGAAAAAATCTGCGTCAGCAAAATTATGTAAAGAAATTAAGCGAAAATTTAAGAAATTCAGATAACATGTACACGATTAAACCATATAAAATGAAATAGTCTATCATCCGGAAGCACATGCAACGTCCAATGATTGCGCACGACGCCAAGTCCACGAGGCCCACCATGGGTGCTGGTCATGACGCATCCGAATACATATAAATTGAGCAGCAGGTGGCCGGTCATCTTCAGCTTCAAGTGCATAATATCGCCAGCGGGTCGGCTGGGCGCAGAAGCCGCCCTGAGCTCGAACGTCAGCGCTTGCCTCATCTTCTAAAGACGATGAAGCGCGGCCCATCACTGGCGTTTGAGCGCCTTCGCCTGTGCGGCTTCCTGCAGCCAACCCGCAGTAGACTCCGACGCTATGCTAGCCGTCGAATACGCCGGCCATATACCACAGGACACGCTGCACGACGAAACCCAGCATAGGTGGTGCCAGCGCCTCAGACCTAAAAGCATCAAGGTCTGTGGCGAGGTGGGGTCCTCGAGAGCCAGCATGGAAGAGAACCAGGCGGAGGTCGACGAGGTGTTCCCCTCCTTCGGAGACCTGGAGGCAACCACGGACACCAGATTCATCCACAGCGGGGTCTCTCGCAAGACGGCGGACTCGAGCAGCAGCGTTGCCGGGAGCCAGAAGCACGAGGTGGCTACCTTCTCCGCTCCGCGTTGGCGGTACGAACGGCGCGGACGCAGGCGACCACCACGGCGTGCCATGCGGCGACTGGGGCTATGACCGACCCGCTTGCCACGTTGACCAGCGCCGCCATGGTCAGGTTCGGTCACCACGCACTGTTCGAGAATGGCGAGAAGGTTGGTCTGCGCAAGACAGAAACGGCGTTTAGACGACTGGGCGGAGAGCACAACGTATTCTATTATGTCCATGAGATGAACGCAAGCCACAACCGCGCGAAGAGTGCACGTAGAACGTACCTTAACATCTGGCCGCTCACTCCTTGGCTGCCAGGCTTGAAGCATGAAGGAGTGGTTCCACTGTGGCTGTTGCAACTCGAAGCTGTAGGCGCGATGCGGCTTCATCGGGGAATGGCAGACAGCAACAGCTCCCAGAAGAACGCTGGCGCTCCGCGCTCGGGTACCACCGTGGGCTCGTGCACCATACCAGGTTTTAAGAACGACTCCGCGGCTGTGGCAAGGGCCGGCATTGTCTCCGAGCGTGGCCGGTGGCTCCAGTAATAGTTCAGCAGAGCGCTGGAACATCGTCGAGTTGCACCGAGATACGGACAGGGAGTCCTACCTTCCCCGGTGTCTTCTTGCAGTGCAGCAGCAGTGACGTGGCTCTTGGGGCTCGAAAACAGACTGCGTCCAACGCAAGATGTTCGGCGCGTTACTAGCGCTGAGCGTGATTCGATGACACGTACGGCGCGTGACATGTGTACTGGCCCCACCTGATTGGTCAAAACGCCGGAAGAGGATGTGGTGGCTCATATGCAGAGGAAAAAGTCGATTGTTGTTGTTGTTGTTGTTGAAAACTTTTATTGTCCAACAGAGAAAGACCACACCGCCTGGGCCGCTCTGTCTCAACCCCTTTACAGGGGAGAGGACTTAGGAGCGGCCCAGCCGCACGGGATGGTCGCATTCGATGCTGGCCGGGTTGGTTTCGCCGGCGGCCTCTTCTGCCAGTTGGACGGCGGTGATTTGGAGCTCAGGGTCCGAGCTCCGCAACAAGGTTTCCCAGGCTTCCCTACTGCTAATGTTTTGCGCCCTGCCTGGGGAGTAAGCGCACTCCCAAATTATATGGTCGAGGGTTCCTCTCGCCCCACACTTTTTACATTTATCGTCCTCGCAGTCCGATCGGATATGTTTGTTTAGTACAGGGTTTGGGTATACTCCAGTCTGCAGGCGTCTCCACGCCGTCGCCTGACTCCTATTTAACGGCGTGTTTGGTGGGGGAAAACACCTCCGGCATTGCTTGTAGTGTTCTGTAATCTCTTGATACGAGATTAATCGCCCTTCTCTATCATGTTCGGCCTGAGCCGACCCATCCTGTACAGCACGGAGGTAGAGATCTCGAGCTGCACTGTGGGCCGCCTCGTTACCGCTGACAGATTCGTGCGCCGGGGTCCAGATGATGTTGATCGTCCTATCAATCACTCCTTGTGTTACAATTTTGGTGGTGAGGGGGTTTATCCTCCCTCTGCTGAAATTTTGGATTGCAGTCTTACTGTCGCTAATAATATATCTAGCTTTGGTGCCAGCGCAAGCGATCGCTATCACGGCTTCCTCCGCTATCCCGGTTTCTTTCCCTAGTATGGTGGCCGCCGTGATGAGGGTGCCCTCCCCATCTACCGCCACTATGGTCATGTATCGACTGTGTCTGTCCCCTGCCGCATCTACGTAGGCGACTTCATTTCGGGGTTTACCCCGATATATTCTTTCTATCGCTTCCGCCCTTTTCTGTCTCCTTTCCATATTAAACTCAGGGTGCATATTCTTGGGTAGGGGAGGGATTCTTAGTTGCGCCCTGATTTCCCTGTCAATGTCGACCCTTTCCTTTTGCCCCCTGTCTGTGGCCATTCCAAGATTACTTAGCGTAGCTCTTCCCACTCGCGTCGTGCTGAGTCTTTCAAGTTGCGAGGTTTTAACCGCTTCCGCGATTTCTGCAATCGTATTATGCAGTCCTAGGGCCAGTATATAGCTTCTCCGTCGATGTACAGATTGGGAGCTCTAGGGCCTTTTTTACGCATTTCCTGATGAGCGCGTCTATCTTGCTCCTCTCATCTGCCTTTAGGTTCAGATATGGCGTGGCGTATCCCACTCTACTAATGATGAAGGCCTGTACCAATCTTAGGAGGTTTTTTTCCTTGAGGCCGCCGCCCTTACGCGAGACCCTCCTGATGAGGTTTAATGTCTGGGTCGCGTGGTTTTCTAATTTGTTAATTGTGATCGTGTTCCTCCCGTGTGTTTGTAAGTGGAGGCCCAATATTCGTATTGTCTCTACCTTTGGTATTTCCATTCCTTCCACGTACACCTGTGGGTCAGAGGGAGGTTTGTTCCTGAGGGCCTTGTCATTATACACGAAGATTTCTGATTTTTCAGGCGAACATTTAAGTCCTCTGTCCTCCGCGTACTTTGAGATGACGTCTGCTGCCGCCTGCAGCGTTTGATTGATCTCTGCGTCGCTCCCTCTGTTGATCCAGAGGTTGATGTCGTCCGCGTACAGGCTGTAGTTTAAGTTGTAGTTCCCAATTTTTCGCAATTCCTTCGGGAGCCCTCTCATGGCCATGTTGAAAAGAGTGGGTGACAGTACCGATCCCTGAGGTGTCCCCCTGTCACCCAGCCTGATCACGCCGGATTGTATGTCCTGGAAAGTTATAACCGCCGTGCGGTCCGTTAAAAAATTTCTGATATGATAGGTTTTTAGCCCTATTCCTGCCTGCTGGAGCCCCTCCAGAATGGCTTCGTGCTTGACGTTGTCGAAGGCCTTTTTTAGGTCTAGTCCCATAATGACTTTCGCGTCTTTGGTTCTGGAATGAATTATGTCTTGCTGCAGCCGCAGCATGACGTGCTGTGTGCTCAGATGGGGCCTGAAGCCATACATCTCGTCTGGCCATTTCTCTGTTTCCTCCATATAATTTGAAATTCTGGTCTGAATGATGTGTTCCATTAACTTTCCGACACATGACGTGAATGATATAGGCCGGAGGTTTTCCAGCTGCGGTTGCTTCCCGGGTTTTGGAATCAGGATCACGGTAGCCTCTTTCCACAGCGGTGGGATCTCCCCTTTTTCCCAGCAATCCTGCATGTAGCTGGTAAGGGCCTCTATCGAGGTGTCATCTAAGTTCCTGAGCATCTTATTCGTGACTCCATCTGGCCCTGGATCCGACTTGGTTTTGAGTTTCGCTATCTCCGCCCTTACTTCAGCTGTCGTGATGGGCACGTCTAACTTCTCATTTGGAAACCCGTGGTAGTCGGGTAGCTCTCTAATAAAGTCGAAGAAAGAGGAACGTGACGTCAAACCATGGAGCCCGGGCCGGGGAGGGAGGCGCCTTTTTTTAATCAATCAATCAAGGAAGATTTAGAGGAAAGGCCGTCACGCATGGAGAAGGGAAAGCTCAGGAGCTGCCCTCGGTATCCGAGCTGGACGCCAAAAAGGTTGCCGGAAGTCACGCGTTTTCGTAAAGACTACTGGGAGTCTTTAGCCGACGGCGCAGCCAAGGGTAACGCTGGACGCAGCGGTGTCGGCTGCTGCATTAGGGTCATCTTTTTACCTACACTGGCTACACTAGTGCAGCTAGTGTAGCATGGTTTCATTTTTTTTCCCCTGTGTAGAAAAAGTGTAGCTCCGCCAATCTACACGGACGCATTTCTTTTACGCGTAGTGTACCACGAGGACTACACTTTCAACACCGCTTTTTTTCAGGTGTAGGCTAGCAGACGAAAAAAATAGGCAGTGGCTTAGCTCTGCTTAAGCCTGGATCTACAAGCGAAAAGCAAGTCGTACCATTAAGTCGTAACACGTGGTCGTTGTAACGGGGAGTCTTGGGATTTTCCTCTTCTTACTCTCTTGTTTCCTCTTCTTCACTCGCTTGGCTGCTGCTGGCTGAAGTTGCGGCCAAGACTCGCTTTTCGGCTTCTTTCCGACGTCGTTTAGTAAGGCGTATTTCCCGTTGTTCAGGCGCTTCGGCTGCACGTTTAGCTTTGGCTTTTCATTTTTTCGCTGTTGTGCAGCCAACTCCCAAGCGAGTACTTCTGGATCGGACGAATTTAGTTTCTCTGCTTTTCTGCGTAGTTTAGCAGCAGCCGCACTCTCCTTCCCTTCAATGTCGAGTGCGCACGCCTATTCAATGGCAAGCGCATTATATAGCCTCCTTGCGCATGCACATGACGCACATGTGCAGTGGCGCTGCCGAAAAGTCAGGCGACGGAGTCGGCGGGGGCGACGGCAGCGTCAGCGGCGAGGAGCGACCACCTGCGCGGCGCGTGACGTCACTCTTTTTCGCGTATGCGCATAACTCACCAGTTCGGCTCGCGCGAAGCTTGGCTAGGGAGGCTAGACCATAGCTTGGCTCTGACCCGCGTAGTGAAGCTTTTCGCTTCAAAAGCAGGCGCGCTTTTCAAACGAAAAATTGCAAAATGATTTTGGGGAAAGGAAATGGACCAGCCACGGTGGCTCAGTGATTAGAGCACTCGGCTACTGAGCCGGAGTTGTCGGTTTCGAACCCTACCGCGGCGGCCGCGTTTCGAAGGAGGCGAAACGCAAAGGCTCCCGTGTCCTGTGCGATGTCAGTGCACGTGAAAGATCTCCAGGTGGTCGAAATTATTCCGAATCCCTGCAGTACGGCAGCTCTCTCTCTGTTCTATCACTACCACCTTCCACCTTTTCCTTATGGCGCTTTTCGGGCGTCCACCGAGATATGGGAGACAATTACTGTGCCATTTTCTTTCCTGAAAAACCAATTTTAAAAGGAAATGGCCCGCCGCGGTGGCTCAGTGGTTAGGGCGCTCGGCTACTGATCCGGAGTTCCCGAGTTCGAACCCGGCCGCGGCGGCTGCGTTTTTATGGAGGCAAAATGCTAAGGCGCCCGTGTGCTGTGCGATATCAGTGCACGTTGAAGATCCCATAATGGTCGGCGCCTGGCACGAGCGGAAGCGCTTGCCCGATATTATGGCAACAAAACAGGTGTCTACTACGTGGACGCCTCCGGCCCTCACCACGGGGGATGGTACACGGCCGCGGTAGTTCACAACAGCAACACAGTTAACGGCCTAACTTTCAGAGCCCGCAGTGTAACACAAGCAGAAGAGGTCGTGATTGCTCTCGCGGCCTCACATTCCAATTCAAAATACATAATCACCGACTCGCGAGGGGCCTGTCGGAACGTCGAACAAGGCTGCACTCCCTTCCTAGCCTATCGAATATACCAAAATTGCATACGCGATACGGACCCCGCACACCGTTACCTCATATGGGCCCCTGCTCATCAGGGGTTGGCAGGAAACGAGGCAGCAGACGCAGCCGCCCGCGCGCTTTCTCACCGGGCTGTTTTCTCCTCCCCATCCGATCAGGAACCCGATTTTAATCCGGTCTATACATTCAAAGATATTACAACATATTATCAAAATTGTCATCGCCTTTACCCTAGTCCATGTAAAGGCCTGAAGAAGGCGGATGAGCGGGTCCTTCTCCGCCTTCTCACCAATACATTGCTGTGCCCGGCAGCGCTAAAACATTTTGACCCCTCCTTTAGTGGCAGCTGCCCACACTGTAGTGCAGTGTCCTCTGACACCTATCACATGGTTTGGGCCTGCCCCTCCAACCCCGCTTTTCCCCCCATCCCCAACCCAACCCGGGAGGACTGGGAGGCGACCCTGCTCGGTTGCCACGACTTACAGGCCCAACAAGCCTTAGTCGGGCGCGCCCGGGCGGCGGCAACCGCCATTGGGGTCCCATACTAGGGACCTCCACCTAGTGCTTGTACGGATCGGTCCCTTACGGGCTGATACCTCCTATTCATCCGTAATAAATGTTTTCACCACCACCACCACCACCAGGTGTTCAAAATTATTCCGGAGCCCTCCCCCACGGCACCTCTTTCTTCCTTTCTTCTTTCACTCCCTCCTTTATCCCTTCACATACTCTTCAGGTGTCCAACGATATATGAGACATACGCGGCTTACCTAAACTCGAAGTATCGTTCAGAACACTAAAGTACGCACTTTCAGTCGTGTAAGCAGTTTTTATCTAGTAGCAGGTAAGGTTGCCACTGTCTTTGTATCGTGGGTGTATCGCATGCCATTTTCTGACTAAATGCCTCGAGCGGTTGCAGCACAGATTCGCAAGTCTGTGAGGATTGTCGGCGGAATTATGGCGGTGCACCCACGATACAAAGACAGTGGCAACCTTACCTGCTACTAGATAAAAACTGCTTACACGACTGAAAGTGCGTACTTTAGTGTGCTGAACGATACTTCGAGTTTAGGTAAGCCGCGTTCGTTCGGTTGGTATCGGCGCTGAGCGACCCACGTGAAAAATGTATTTTGCGTACATGGCCGTGTATACGTACCAAGTGCGAAGCTCCGTAAGCTTACAGTATCGACTTTCACGTCTGTGTATTATTAATACGGCGGCGCTGGCTGACAGCCGAGTGACAGCCATCGAAAGTCGCACACCATATGCCGCAGAACGCCGGATTCAACTCGGCGCAGAACGCTGTTTCCCGATAGTCACGACAGATGCATGGATGCTTTGTATATCGCATGAGGAACTCGTCGTCGACCCTTCATCCGACGACGAACTTACTGTGCAATTAGCGACCGCTGCAGAGCAGATGATACAAGTTTGTGTGTTGCGCTCCATTTGAGGGGAAACAAAAATGACCTTTGCATTTCTCTACCGTAATGAACGCAACGCAAAAACGCTTTGCAGTATACATTTCTTCATTTCATCTTATCATAAATTATTACGACTCAAAAATTCAGTTTGTCGTCTGTTCCCGGGGACGACAACACTCCGTATCACGCTATTACCTTACGCTCGTGCAGACGAGTACAGCGCCTCAATTCATAGCTTTAGCCCCGCCTCCACAGGCCTACACGAGCTTGCATGAAGTGTAGGTTAAATAAAAATTTAATGTGGATTAGCTCAGCTAATCCAGGATATACAAAGCAAAAAATGTCGGCGTTCACTGTGTTCATTGGTGTTGGCATTGACAATGTTTTAGACGGCGATGCCTTTGAGCAAAGGAAGGGTGCATAACTGGCTCCCTGGATATGCAGATGCCCCATTCGTGCTTTGATACATGTGGCGGTGGTGACAAAGTGACGTGGCCTGAATGCATTAGCGCTGACAGCGTTGTGGCTGACATGCGTAATTCTTGCGAGCAGTAATGGTGCCAGACTGCAAAAGTTCCTCAAATACAGATGTGAATATACAGGGCCCCGCACCTAACATGAACCGAGGCGTATGAAAGTAGAGGTACTATTCAAAAGAAAAGAACTCAAGCAGCTGCCGCACAAAAGTGCGGCAACAGCGCGCACTCGTAGAGAGTGCGCATGCGCCTACACCGGCACGTCATAGGAGCGGCCAGTGTCCGAGCTCCAGGGGGCGAGATTTTCAAAGCAGGCGCTCATGCTCCTATTCCGGTTTTCGCAGACTTTCTTGGGAACGTCGAGAAAATGGTCACGAGAAGCTGCTTCCACAAAAACGAAGCTAATGGGAGTTTTTTTTAACTGAACAACTCTCTAGCTTAGGCTTCTCACGCATCTCCAGTGGTTAATAAGTGAAATGTCATAGACAAAGAAAATGGTTAATAAGGAAATAAATACCATCAAGTGCTCTGAATGGAAGGCAAGAATACTATTTCAGTTCAATTTAACAAAATGTGCCGTTATTTGACAAATTTCGGTCCAAGTTACGTGAGCCGCCCTGGATAAGCTAACTACCGAAGGTGAGTGCTTCCAGTCATTTATAAGGGTGTCAAACTGGGGAGTTTCTACTTTGTATGAGCCTTGTACAGATGCTAATCGCGTTAAGAATGCGTTCTGTTCATTACGTTACGATGCGGAACGACAGGAAACACCATTACGGTGGACAGCGTTTCACTGCCCGAGTGCGTTGTTTTGTACAACTTCTTTCGCAGTTTCCGGCCTCTATTTTTGTACAGCTTCTTTCGAAGTTTGCGGCCCCTATTTTTGTACAGTGCGTTGTTTACAGGTAGAAATAATGTAGCGCGGAATACTTACCCCAAAGGACCCCCCTTGTGTAGCTTTGTGTAAGCACAGTGAGCTTTCTTCCTTGCGTATTCCGCAGCAGTTATCAAGCATGTTACGCATGCACGGCAATTTGCGTACGTCTCTCTTAAAGGAACACCGAGGACAAATGCAAGTTGGCATGCGCCGATATAGCACGGCATCCTAGTGACAAAGAGACCATTCGCACGGAAAACAAGACTTTTATAACCTGCAAAAGACTTGAAAAGCCAAATACAGGTGTCGCCATAAGCGGCCGATGTCGCAAATATACTGTGTACGTCGACGACGATTTGTGGGCACGGATCCCAGAGGCCACGCTACTCCGCCATTCACTTCAAAGCCACGGCATCTCGTCTTTTTCGGTAAGACCGTCAAGAGTTTGAATCAATTGGCGGGAAGATTTTCAAACCCGATTTTCTCAACGATAAATGGGTCTTTTGCTGCCAGACAAAAGTAAGCACAGTCAGATGGTGCCAGAGAATCAATTTTTATACCTTACACTAATTGGATGGTGCTGTCCTCAGTGCCCCTATATGTACAAGGGTTCTTTTTTAGGCTCACTAATTCCGTATTCATACGTGGGACCGAGAGAAAATGGCTATATTACAGTAGACACTCTTGGGATGAACTTTTACGTGCACTACACCCTTAGGTAGCATTTCCAACGACCCAGAAAAGCGCGAAGAGGTAGGGATTTAACAATCGATTAAGAACGCCGCTTTTTGACGCAGGATTGATTGCTCCTTGAAAAAGGCCACGAATCTACGAGGGCTGTTCGATAAGTTTTTGAAAGATGTTACATTCAAATGAAAGTATCTGCCATGAGAGCACCACTTTTCATTTTCGCCCTCACCTGTGACAATGCCCTCCCAAAGGCGGTGCTCTGGTCGCAGGAGGCTGACAGCGGCAGATTCAGCTCACTCCCCTTACGGCGCCGAGCTCGCGCCATCGCACTACTGCTTCCCTGCATGAAAGATAGATGCGCTTCGCATCGAACAAAGCTGTCACCAATACAGTGGGCCAACAGCCGCAGTGGTGGGGCCTGTATCGAAAAGTGATGTGCTCTACGAAAAAAAAAACAAATTATCATTTGAATGTAACGCCACCACATGATAAAAAGAATACAGCTCCACCGTGGTGCACTTATCGTATGGTCTATGTAAGTCGTCGTTTTTTAATGTTTGATCATGTTGGACAGTATCGTGTTCGAAGGAGTTTATTTCTTCATTCTTGTAGTGAGAAGGGGGTCGTGTTTACATTGCTTTTTTGTTCCTTTGACGGAGTCCCAGAAAAGTTGTTGATAATGTCACGCGTAGAAAGTGCGGCCACCGCCTTTGTGCCACTTCCGAACATCGGGACTAGGAAGGAAGACAGGGGTTTTGTACATACATTGTCCTATAGGGTCAAAAAAACACGGAATAAAAAAGCAGCAATACGCGTGTGAGTAGTGGCTTGTATTTATGGCGCCCCCCAAACAGGCGCTCATCACGGATTCATACGTGTAGCCTTTGACAGGAATGATTGCTTGTGTGTTTTTTGTGTTGTTTCATGCCTCGTTGTGGGGTGGAAGTGTACGGCCCACATGTACCGCTAACAGGTCAGCTGAAAGAACACGTGTCCCTCATTTCACTCCACCACCTTCGAAGTGCAATGATGTCTTTGTGTTCCTTGTGGCGGGTTTTTGTACAAAAAGAAAGCAGGAATAAACCGCTTTGAGCAATACCATTGTTGGCGCGCCGATTCATTTTTTTTTACTTTTCAACTGCGGTATGACAAGCGTTTCATGCATGACGTTTTTATTTGTTTTTGGTCGAACGCTCTCGCCGTCAGAAGAATGAAATGTCTCCTCGTGTTGACGGCCGCACTGTTCTGCGCGCAAATTGCACTGGTGTTGCAAATGGATCGCAAGCCCCAAGGGTAGCGATGGCCTGGCGGCCTGGGACACAGCTGGAAACATCCGAAGGTCCCGGCAAAGGATGAGTCGACTGGCAACAGAACAACTTGTTTATTCTGGCATCGCAAAAGAGCAGCCGGTCAGGGCGACCACGTTACTCGAAGGAAGAAATCGAAGTCTCTCTTTGGCGTCCGGGGCAGCTGCTTTTATACCCTCGGAGTCGAGGGCAAGAAGGAACGGCTCGGGATGAGTCGCACGAGACGGCGACGCACGGACATGTTGAGACGTGAAGTGACGCGTCCGCCGGGCCGGCGCCGGTCAGACCTCCTCGCCTCCCAGTTGGGGAGCTCCTCTCCCCGGCTGCCGCGCTTTGACAAGCAGAATGAAATGTCTCCTCGTGTTGACGGCCGCACTGTTCTGCGCGCAAATTGCACTGGTGACTGTGAGAAAGATTCGTCTCCAAATAAATGACTCCGCCGCAAGAACTCGGCTGCTGCTAAACTTCCGCCAGAACGAATACACATCTTTTGTGTGGTAGTATATCCTGCAAAAACATGCACAGAATACGGAATAAATACGCAGCATTCATGCTCAGTATGCACATCCGTGGTTCCCAGGCCACCGCGACCTGCGTATCAGCCAGAATCGTTGTGCTCAGAGGGCGCCCCCGGCAGCAAATGGAACAAGTAAGGGTGACCGTCCTCTCCGGCCGACGACAGTGGGCCTCTTCTTACGAATTAGCGCTGAAATGCGGCCCATGCGACTCGAGTTGACCGCTTAGGTTTTTATTATGACGCCTCAAACAGTCACTCACCTCATCCACGTGTAGGTCGAAGAAGCAGAGAAGGTATGACACGTGTTATTTAATGAAATTATGACAGTTATTTGCTTTAAGGTTATGGTTTATGGCGGTTTAACGTCCCAAAGCGACTCAGGCTATGAGGGACGCCGTAGTGAAGGGCTCCGGAAATTTTTACCACCTGGTGTTTTTTAAGGGAGCATAGACACCTAACTTTTGGGTGCGTGGTTTCTTCTTTTTCAGGTAATGACGCCACTGCCGTGGCTCAGTGATTATGGGGCTCGGCTGCTGACCAGAAGGACATGGGTTCGATCCCGGCCGCGGGGGTCGAATTTTGATGGAGGCGAAATTCTAGAAGCCCGTGTGCTGTGCGATGTGATATGCTTGGGTATCGGGACCGAGGTCTTCACCGCATGACGATGAACTCTGAAGACGACGGAGGGAAGCCTTCAGGAGGGTTGGTAAACTTGAAGGTTTATTTACATATTTACAAGAGAAGCAGGGAGACCAAAAGTCAGAGATGAAGTGCCGTGAAACCAGCCAAATCGCGGCTAAAATACAATGGATATTCCCTAGGCACCTAGCTAGGGAAACCGGTGGCTGATCAAGCGTCCAATGGGCAGACACACTCTTCATAGTCTCTTCCCTAACCCCGTGACCGCTCCGCCCACACAAACACGTGCACAGGCGATAAGTCATCAGCTGAACGATGACAGAGACCACAAAGAGACGTTTAGGTCATGTGAGGCGTGAAAAACTGCGATATAATTGGTGATTCTACATGTGTTGCCATTCCTGCTCTTGGGGAAGGCTGGCTTCAGCACTGCAGTAAATGAGGACAATAAAGCAGCAATTATATCGTAGTTTTTCTATGCCTCTAATGACATAAAACCTATCTTTGACGTCACAGCTCTCATTTGGCTGTTGAAACCGAAACAGCATGACAGAAAAATTCGATTATTAATTATTTAGCGGCCGTGGGCGAATACCACATGGTGATTCATGCATAGTAGTGTCTTCCGCATCATTATAAACAAGAAAATATGCCACCAAAATTAGGTCTCTGTGCTCCCTTAACGTGCACTGACATCGCACCGTACACGGGCCCTTAGAATTTTGCCTCCATAGAAATTCTACCGCCGCGCGCCTAGGATAAAACCAGTGACCTGAAAGACGCGGGCTCGATGCTGGCCGCGGCAGTCGAATTTCGATGAAGGGGAAATTCTAGAGGCCCGTGTAATGTCATGTCAGTGCATGGTAAAGAACCCCATGTGGTCGAAATTTCCAGAGCCCTTGACTAGGGCGTCCCTCATAGCCTGAGTCACTTTGGGATGTTACACCCATAAACCATAAATCTTTGAACAAAGAACTGTCATCATTTCATTAAATAACCAGTGTCATACCTTCTCCGCTTCTTCGACCTACACATGCTCACCGCCATATTGCTGCGCCGCAGCTGCGCTTCCATTTCGGTGAGTGCAAGCCAGCATAGATCTCGTGCTGCACTTCTTGAGCTAGTGCAGAAAGTGCAGCCAAATGGAAGAGACCTTATGATTATGTGACTATTTCCTTTGCATTGGGTGGGCGACAGTTTTTTGTCCTAGCCATTACATAGAAAGAAGAAACAAAAAGGAAACGTGGAAACATTCACTACTAAGACAACAGCTTTCACCTGCGGAACCCAAATGAACAAAGCCTGCCTGTGTAGTGAACAAAGCAACAAGGCTGTCACGGATCTAGCAAATTATAGATTTGAAAGTGGCAACGTTTGTGCCCGTAGAGGCAAGCAGTGTCGAGAGGCGAGAAGCCACAGACGAGTTTAGGCAGGACAGGTAGCTGAACGAGGAAGTAGTTCCCATAATTGAAGAATACATGGAAAGACAACGACGAGACATGTTTATGTTCTTCCTTCTATACTTGTCTTGTTTTCACAATTTAGGAGTAGATATTTGTTGTAGTTTCACTCTTTGAGGAAAATGGGGGGGGGGGGGGGGTGTTCTTCATCTTGAGACATGCAGTCCAAAAGACAGAGCAAAGTAGTGACTCACACAACATTAGTGTTTGCGATTTCTTCCTACCTTTCTGTGTGCTTGCACCCCTTGCCTCCAAACGAGGCACTGACATGATCTTACGTGGTGTTATGCTGGTAAAGGATGCGTGCTGCATGCATATGGGTGTGTGGCATTCAGATTCAAGCACCAACAAACGGCTTCTAGTGAGTTGGAATTATGGGAGCAAAGACACCTCAAGGATGTAGAAGAATAGTTTAGCTCTTCAGTTTGCCTTTTCTGAAAAATTATGTGGCAGGAAATTTTAATGCATGTCAGCCCACCCCTCATGTAATACTCCCTTGTGGGCCTTTGAGGTACAAATAAATAAATAAATAAAGCAGTGCCCTTTCAAACCGTATAATTTGCAGCTTTGGTGCAAGATTTTCGGTGGCCCCTTCAGGGAGTATTTGCCCAGAGCTTGTAGTGATTGCTTAATGACACTTGGTCCCAAGAACCAGACAGTTAACCAATTGGCCCTGTGCCTCTTGATGAGATAATCTGAGAGGTCAAAGTGACAATTTACCATAGCTGTGAACAGTAATGAGCTGGATATATTGCCGAAGAGAACCGAGGTGATCTACTTGACAGTGCTATGAATTTTGGGTTGGTTAGAGCATAGATGGCTTAACATTGTATTCCATATCTTAATATATGTGGCATTGTTGGCGTGTGTAATTAAAAATTTGTTTCGATGTGTGTGGCTGGTGAGCTGTCAGCTCTGGCATGAGAAAGTTGTAAGCTCGACTAGAAGTACCTATGCTGCTTGAACACTGGGCAAGAGCTTTGAGCGAGGCCACTGCACTGCGTCCTTATTGTACATTTGACTTTCTTGGTGCTCCAACTTCCTCCTTCCCCCACTTCTGTTAGGAATGTCGCCATGGGTCCGAGCGAAAGTGGTGTGGTGTAATTAGAGCAGTGGCATGGCCATAAGGTTCATCCGCACAGCACTGCGTAAGGCTTTTTTGGTAGGATTGGCCCGTAGTCAGAACTGAAGTGAGTAATGAGTGGGCCACTATGGAAAAAGACAGTAGATCAGCGGAAATCATGGCATGAATGGTGGAGAGCTATAGTTTGGTGGCAGCCTTTCATGCCTGTGTTGCCATTTTGGTCAGAGTTATCTGCGAGACCATCAAGGGCAGCACCTGCTCTGAACGCATTCCATAGCAATACATCAGAACTTCAATTTTATAGTTGGCTCATGGGCTTTACTGCAGGAGGTGTATGAATGGGTTCAGATTTCACATTGAGAGGCATCAAATTCAGCAACCTTAGTACTCACAGGTACAGTAAAACCTCGTTAAGGCGCACCTCGTGGCACTGCGGAAAAACTATGTGCAAAGCGGCAATATTGTCACGAAGACGACGAAGCTGGCAGTGGTGCGCGAACGGAAGGGTCGCTTTGTAGGCGAGTGGCCATTAAAATCATCTCACTGCCATCATTCATCGCCACTTATTGTTTGGCTGGTCGTCACATAACATTTGGCGTCAGATGCGGGGTATCCTCCCCATCCTGGTCCTGGAGCTTCGGAGTCCTCCGCCTGACGTGATCGTCGGCCATGTGCACCTGGTTCGCCCCGCCCGGCTGTGCCCCAGCCCGCCAGACCTGAACCGACCTCGCCTCTCACCCCAGCCCCGTCCCCCGCTCTGACCACAAGATATGTTGACATGACTACGCTGCGGCGACCCGAGACGCCGCCCACACGTGAGGACACCCCCCCCCCCCCCTGCCCACGCCATTCGGCGCGTCCAAGGGCTTCGGCCGTCGGCTCCTGGCAAGCTTCGTGGATCAGGATTCATTCACACATATCTTTCATCGTGGCGGCCAGCACTTCCCCTCATGCCATTTCTGTTGTACCGTCCTCTGAACCAATCTCCACTGAGCACGTCTCTCCGTCGGTGTCTTTCTATTCACTATCGGGACGATCGCTCGGCAGCCCCGGGTAGCGTCGTGAAAACGACAAAGCTGGCAGTGGCGCGGGAACAGAAAGTTCGCGCTGTAGGCGAGCGGCCATTAAAATCATCTCACTGCCATCGTTGATCGTCGCTTATTATTTGGCTGGTCGCCACGTAACAATATGCCCAAACTGAAAGCAGCCTGAGTATATCCGTTGACCCGGTAAAAGATGTTACCTGAGGCATTTCAAAGAATGCGCAGGTGAAAACTTTTAATCACGTGGCTACTAGCGCAGCCTCGACGGCATATAACCCAGGTCCCGTGTCCCAGTTGCTCTATTAATAATGCGCAGGCGAAACCTTTTAATCACATAGCTACGAGTGCAGGCTCGAAGGCATGTAAGCCAGGTACGGTGTCCCAGCTGTCTATTAGGCCGTATTTGAGTGAACAGGCAAGTGTCTAGCATGCATGCATTTTTTTCCAACAGTACGGGTTTAGCTGTCTTCATCTTCCATGTAGGCGTTACTTTCATTGGATGGCGTTTTGCCAATGATGGAAGCAACAGTGTCAATACCAAACTGCACTGAAGAAGTCTTGGACTGCATTGTCTAATACATCACCAATTATGCAAAAAAAATGAGTCTCCGCAATGCCTCCTCTGCAACAAAATACCTCCTGTATACAGGAAGTATTGAAGAATACCTGCTCTATTCCGAGACCGGGATTGGAACAGTTGGGGATAAGAGTTAATGGAGAACACCTTAGCCATCTGTGGTTCGCAGGTGATATCGCTAAGTCGCTCAGGAGATGAACTGCAAAGCACGATCAGTGAGCGAATGGTGGGTCTAAAGAATTAAAGGAGTATAGACAGGTAACTTTCGGGTCCTTGCTTTTTGTTTAAAATGATGAGTAAGGCATTGTTATACTTGTATTACTCCCTGGTATTCTCCTATAACCACTAAATAATTTATAATCGCAGTTCTTTCTCGTGCTGTTTCAGTCTCAGTTTCAACAGCCGAATGAGGATTTTGACGCCAACGTGTGCCTACCGGTCACGTGAGGGATGAAACAACTGCAATATAATCGCTGCTTCCACATTAGTTGTCATTCCGGCTCTTGAGGAAGGCTGGCTTCAGCACTGCAGTAAATTATAACGATGAAGCACCATTATATGGGCGTTTTTCTATGCCTCACTTGGCACAAAAGCACTCTTTGACGTCACAGCAATTGTTCGGCTGTTGAAACTGAAACAGCGTGACAGAAAAAAATTAAATTATAAATTATTTAGAGGCCATGGGCAAATATCACAGGGTGATTCATGCGTAGTAGTATTTTCTGCATTGTTGTAGAGAAGGAAACATGCCACCAAAATTACGTGTCCATATTCCTTTAGCACGCAGAAAACCAAATGGAAAGTTCTCTAGGCCATTCCCTCCAATGCAAATGCTGTGCGGTGTATAATATTGTTATGTGGTGGCCGGCCAAAGAGTGAGGCGCGATGAACGATAGCAGAGATATGATTTGCATGAAGGGAATGGCCGAGTGCTCTGTTGTTGTTGTTGTTGTTAGCCTATCAAAAGATGGCACATACCCACACTGGGCGATGGGCCAAGAATCGGGTGGCTATTCACCTGAATGCAGTTAATATAAAGGAAAAGCACATGGGAGTGCAATACCGGTGAATTCTTCGTCATGAACAGAAAAGGGATGAGAGTTTTGATTTCAAAATTATAAGAATAATAATAAAGAGAGCTTTGTAGTCTTCGTCACAATATTCCATTTCCTCATGTGCATTGTCACATGTACGAGACTGGGTGGTGTATCATCGTTTGCGTAAAAACTTAAGGACACTGACAAGTTCCCTAGGCAGCCGCTGACCACACACCATACATGGCAAAATTACTTTTTAAAAGTAGCCAAATTTCATTACTAATTACTTTACTAGAAGTCTCACAGAAGCAATTGAATTACATTACAAATTACTGCTCTCAAAAAGTAATGACATCGCATTGCAATTACCTGCCTTAGGTAATGAAAATTACTTCTTAGTTTTGATGCTAAAATGTTGCGCATTGGTCATAATTTGTGCAAAATTTCTGAAGTTTTTTTGTGCACAACCACTGAGCTTGGAAATGGGCGTCGGAAATTTTTCCCCTCTTTAGTCAATTTGAACAGCCGCTTTGCTCATGCAGACGAGGTCTTTCTCATATCACTCTTCAATCAGAAATACATCATTCAATGTGTAATATATGGTCCCACCATCCTGATTTTGAAGAATTTGTCATCCGCGTAAACAGCGACAACACATTGACTGCTTATCCACGCATCATCCCAGAAGTGCACAGGGGCTCAGAGAAGCTGCCAATTCTGCTGATGTTCAATAGATTTGTTCTGGAGGCAAGTTGGTGGAAATTCAGTTCAGTTCAGTTTATTTTCTTAAATACCCCTATTCTGGGGTATTGCATAAGGGGTGGGACTATGGATATAACATGAGGTTCTATTCTAATATCAGCTGCGTAAACTCTTGGTGGAATCTTGGTGGACAGGTAATGGCTGCTACTTGGTGGGGAAGGCCGTTCCAGTCAGATGCCCGGGCAAATAAGGAGGCCGAGAATACAGTAGTACGGGAGCGTGGATCGGACAACTTGAAGCGGATGACCGGTGCGCTATGTGTATGCGGCGTACGATGTAGGGTGCTTCGTGCAATGAACTGTTAAAGAATTTGTGAAAAAGGCAGAGGCTGGCAATGCGCCGGCGATGGGAAAGAAGTGACAAGTTAATTTCAGCTTTCAAGAACGATGCACTGATGTCGTATGAATATGCGGAATGAATGAATCTAACAGCGCGATTTTGAACGCGTTCGAGGTTAGCCTTCAGATAGTTTTGATGGGGATCCCAGATGGCGGATGCATATTCAAGTTTAGGTCTTATCAGTGACTTATATGCTAGTAGTTTCAAGTCTTTTGGTGCGTGGCGTATGTGGCGTTTGAGGAAACCTAGTTTTTTGTTGGCTGATGAAGTGATGTTGGAAATGTGCGCATTCCATGCATAAATTGCATGTCGCTGCGACGTTGTTGCCTGTGTTTCCCTTGAGATAGAAATAGGGCCTCAAGTGAGGCCTCAAAAAACCGACTACTCACGACCAACTTTCTTAGACGTGTCAGTTGAGACCTCTTGTCAGTGCGGCGACGTCAAAGTACTTGCTCAAGCACTCGCAGTGCGTCTGTGCAAAGGTGCCGTATGGCATGCCTTAGTCATGGAGCTCTTCTGGTGGTCATGCAGTGCGCTTGTGTGGGAGACCGTATGCAGTGCAGGAAGATGCGTAGCAGTCCTGTGACTGATATGAAGACTGATCTCAAAGGAAGTGCTGACGCCTGCGCGCACATCACCTCTCGTCCGCGTGCGCCGTTTCCCTGGGCTGCTGGCTATTACTGGTTGCGCGCTTTTAAGGCAAAAGCCTTAAGTGGCACACTAGCGTCGATATCCGGCGTCGTTGTCGATGTCCAGGAAAAGTGGTCCACAACCCCCAGTGACATCATCAGCAAAGAGAAAAATTTCTTCCGAGGGTGCAGAGAATTAAACCAAGGGCCTTCAGATTGCGACGCGATCGCGCAACCCATGGGCCACAAAAACGCGTTGCTTCGTGGCGAGTAATGATTCATTTAATGTATGTGCTGCCCTATGACTGTATGCTAATGAGTAGGTGTGGCACTAGAAAGGAAGGAAACAATATAAATTAAAAAGTGAATGTTTTTCGCCTTCAAAGCACGGAAGTAGTCTCTAGTGCCATCCATAATTTATTCTTGCTTTGGGAGTCGCCGCGGTGGCTCATTGGTTAAATGGTACTCGGCTGCTGACCCGAAAGACTATGGTTTGATCCCGGCCGCAGCAGTCTCATTTCGGTGGAGGGGAAATGCTAGAGGCCCGTGTACTGTGTGACGTCAGTGCACGTTAAAGAACCCAAGGTGGTCAAAATTCCCGGAGCCCTTTACTATGGCATCCCTCATAGCCCGAGTCGATTGCTTTGGGACGTTAAACCCCCATAAACTGGATCTTTGCTTTGCATATGCTCATCTCCACAAACGCGAGACCAAAGCATGGCAGATACGAGAAGCATGGACTTATTATGCAACGAAAGTAATATCGCTAGTAATTAATTACTTTTCCGTGAAATTACTCTTTGAAAGTAACAAATTAAATTAGAAATTACCTAGAAAAGTACTTAATTACTGTAATTTTATTACAGTAATTTAATTGCTGGCTAGTTTGCCACATAATGATTTCAAGGTGACTGCACACTGCTTTTCAATGAATGCGAAATCCTGACGTGATAGCGTCTGCAAATGGTACGAGACAATGCCTTTTGCATTTTTAAGGCAAAGGTTTGTGCCACCTTCCCTTTTATTTTTCTGTCTCGCCCCCTTCCCCCCCCCCTTTTTTTTTCTGATGATATCAATGCAGTGTTTTAACAAGAAGCTTGAATTAGCACCTTCGAAAAATTTGTTTGCTGGTCTCCTCGTGATTGTCTCTATGTCCAGGTTTTGTGCCATTTCCTAGTCCCTGACATTTATTGGCACTTTCACTTCATTAAAACTTTTGTGAATGTACTGGCACAAATTTTGGAAAGTTCTTTTTCTAGCGCTCGCAAGTTGTTTCCATATTTTCGTTTTCCATGGGGCTGAAGTTTCATGGCACGTCCAGTCCGTCAACTATTAGCGTTTTCGGATACTTTGTCCCGTTACACTTTTGCATTGTGGAAGTGCCGCAGCTGCTCTTAAGATGCTTTGTCTCCTTGCATTTGTGCAGAGCAGCAGCGGCGTCTTCTCCCCAGTGCTCAGGTGCAGTTGGGCAAAGCATCCGAAAAAAAAAGATGACTAGCTTGGCTGGCATTTTCTCCTAGTCTGTGAATGCATGGTATGATCAGAATTTGGCTAAATTATGGACATGTATACCAGGGAATCGTTTCAAAAAGTTATCCAGGGTTTGTATTGTGAATGAAAATAGCACAACACGCATAATTTTTGGTTTTGTGAAACTGCAAATTACACGAACCAAGAACAGAACAGCAAGGTTCTACTGTATTTCTTTGAAGGGCTGTGACGGTTTTAAACGGTGTCTAGCAACCTAGAATTCTCAAGAGGAATTTCGTTTAACTGGAAAAACCGGGGAATTGTGAGGAATACCATCAAGAAAGCAGTCAAGTCTGGGAAAAGCACAGACTGAAATTAACGCAGAGGTCTGCTGCGAGTTTTAACGATACTGCGAGTGTCCAGCACATGGTTCGTTCTTATTGGCATGACATATTTTTGCTTCTAACGAGCATTAGCCATGGCAGCCTGTCTGTTTTAACTGTCTTTTTCTTGTCTTCAATTAAGTGAGCATTGTATATACTGGTTGGTTCTGTGCAGGTTGCAACACTCCTCATTAAATTTGGTCTCGTGCATATGAATAGACACAGCTACGTTCGAAAGTATTTTCTGTGGAATAAGCCGTAGTCATAGTAATGTGCAGAATTCATGCACTTTCAGTATACTGATGCGAAGTGCCACGCCACCCCAGTGTGGCATCAAAATCGATCTGTAAATCTTGCTCTCACCTAGGCCTCATCAATCTTGTAGGCTATTGCAGAAACAAACAAATAGAGGCTAGTTTCTCTGCGGTTCGAGCTGTGATGAAGAAGTCATCAAAAGCTGTTACTTTTCTGTGGAAATCGCTTGGTCCTTGTCCCGTGGCATTGCTACTATCGAAAGAGATGCCAGAGTGTGCCTTCATTGGAAAGGCAGTAAAAGGCAGTGCTTCTCACTGATGAGCAAACCAACCTTTGTCAGCCCTCATGTTCAAGGGTTCCTTCTTGAAAGCCTGAAATATTCTTTTGCAGTACAATGAGCAGTGTATGAAGCCCCTGAAAGCATTCAGAGTGTTCCGTTTAGAAATTTTCCAGAATTTTCTCAAAGTAGAGTTGTTTGTTTCTTCTGTGAAAGCACATGTAATGTCAGCACATACGGCCACCCTCTTATGAACCATTAAAAGAAAGCAAAAACTTGTAAGCATAATTTTAACAAACTTCCAAATCTAAGACTCCAGATCAGTCAGGCACATTTCGTCCAGTGAGGAGGGAAACAGCTGCAGAAATTCCATCACAGATTCCTAGTTGAAATGTGCCATCATCTGTGGGTCCGTTACAGCCAGGGATTCGTGTGGTGAAACCCATACACAATAGTTAAGCGGGTCATGTCCCGTCAAGAATGCTGCATCTGGGGCAGCATTCCACGGCTGGAGGTGTCACAAGGAAGTGTGGAAGAGGTCGTCTTGTTAATGCTCTCACTCTTGTTGTAGCTTAGGCTGCTGTTCATTGATTTTGTGTCATTTTATGTTTCTCAACAATGCCACATCACGTCATACGCCTTTTCAGTGTCTGAACTGTGACAAAGAAGAGCATCTCCACCACAGCTGTGGCCTCGTGATTGAGTGCTCGCCGCGGCTACGGGAGGTCGTGGATTCGATTCTCGCGGTCTCCGGTCCACCAGCCAGTTAATCCAATGGGAACAGGCGGTCTCCCGGCCTAGTGCTCGGCTCTCGAGGGGTGCACCGTGTGGGAAGGATAGCCGGCGCCTCAAAATTCCCATCAAATGCGGCCACAAAAATGACTCCACGTGGTTAAAACCCGCAGTCCAAAACTCTCGCCTTGTGCCAGTTACAAAACTTACAACGTGCATGAAGCGTTCACTCCTCTAGAATCACGAGAGATGTGCTATAGCACTCTCCGCTCACAAACCCCCATCGAGTAAAGTGCAGCGGTATTTGCTCGCTACCGTTGTGGCTGGCTCACACGGATCGGCAGGTGTGCATGACGGGTTACAAAAAAATTGGCGGTGCTTTAGCTTCGCTTAAACCTGGAGTGACGCGATAGCTACAGCTGGCCGGGTGGAACTTGGTCTCGTGACGAATGTCGTGATCGGCGCCGCCGGCAGCTGCTCCGCTCCACGTGACAGCATGGCGGCGCCGCCAGGCTGAAGGCTCGAAGGGCTACCGTAGTGTAGCTATCGCCACAAAAAAAAAAAAGACAGGCTTCTACCGCATGAGGAGGATTTAGGGTTGCTTGACGGCGGAATGAATCACTGGCTCTCTCAAAGCAAGCTTGGTCGAAGACCCCTTTCCTAAGCATTTTACCCTAAATGCGCCGGGCACCGTGGCGGGGAAAATCTTGTACCCATTAAAAAACCAGTGGGTACCAGGCGGCACTGGGAATCGAATACAGCACCTCCAGAATGTGAGGCGGATGCTCTACCACAAGGCCGCGCTTCTGTGCTATGATCTTCGCCAAAAGGCGGAGAAGTGAAAAGCCGAAAGATTGTCGTTCGACAGCTTACAAAGTCAAGCTGTCATGTTTTTTTCCTGAACACAGTTGTGCCTCGGACAAATTGTACCATTCTACATGATAATCCCTCATTCATTGCGATGCTCAATAAGCTTTAGGATATGATAAATGATGAGGAGGAATAAAATATTTGTGTGAAATGTTTCTCTTCACCACTGCATTTTGTGGAAACATGTTTGTATTGAAATTTCAAATATCTGTTTTATCATTTGAACTACTCGAAAATAAAGCATATCGCAGTACTGGCCGGCATTTCGAAAGGCCCTGGTATGAGCAGCATGTGTACGGGGGAGACGATGCAGTGGTGCCTGTGGCACTACTTTTGGAGCCCACATGATAAGGGTTGCTGGTATTCCTCAGGAGTGACACCATAAAGCACCCTAATACTCAGAAACCGAAATCCCTCAGTATAAATAATGCGATATTTAATGCGCATATTTGAATCGCGGAGCACGTATCACGCGCCTGGTGGGAGTATGCATTGTTTGAAACAAAGAACACTCCAACCAAAAATTTGGTGTCTCCGCCAATTTAAGGTTTTGGGTTTAGCATATGGAGCTTGTGACCGCCTGTGTGTCAGTGTTAAATGCCTTTCAGAAACCCTTTCATTGTTTGTCGTGACTATTTTCATTCATTCTTGGTGTCTGCCTTGTATACATTTCTTTTTGTGCGTGGTTTCTCCGGCACATCTTGAACAATGTTCCTTTTATGCTTTTTTTGAGGATCTGTCTAATGTTCATATGCAAAGCCACTACAGGAGTGCGTGGGCTGCTGCTATAGTTTGCTGGGAGATGTCCTTATCTTTTTTTCTCTCATATGCATTCCATTTTTTGTGTATTTGTTTGTGGGTTTCTCTTTGTGGTTTATTAGTTGCATTTTATTGTTCTTAGTTTCCATACTTTTTTCTCTTCACAACCCTGTGTATGACTGACACTAATGGAGAGACTGCAGCAGCCGACCTTGCATGGCGTGGCATTCTCTTTTCCCAGGCACTTATTCGCCGTTTCAGGCTACTGCATGCTCAAGATTGTGCCCACAAGTCTGCACCTTGGCCTACAAGCAGAGTCGCATTAGACCCACGTTGGCCAGGACTTCCGTGCCAAATAAAGTATTCCTAGCGACATGCCTCGTCAGTAATTAATGAAGCGTATAAATAATTAACAACTTCTTTGGCCCTATAGAAAAACCGTGTTACAAAGCAGTTTTTTTTTTAAGACCATACATAGCCACCACATTGTTCCCTCTGAGTAACCTACTCATCTTTGTGGTACGTGCTTGCCGTCTGTCGCATCACAGTCTGAACTGTTGCTGCAGAACCACATATTGCCTTCCTGTTTATGCCATTGCAGCAGAAAATGCTCCATGAAGCTAATGAGGAAAAGAAATTTCGCCAATATGCTGCGTTGAGGCTACTGCTAAAAGGGTGCTGAAGCCCAATGAAAATGTAAATCAGGTAATGAACGGGATGTTTGTGGGCACTGCATGTGTCTACTTTTAATGCAAGGGAGGGGCCAGTTTCAATTTTTACAGGTGGGTAGTGCCTTTTTTAATTGCATCACCACTGAGTGTGGGATGCTTGTACCCATACCACCACCTCAGTCAACACTTGAGCATTGACAGTGCTAGGGAAGCTCTTGCTGAACTTTGTAATCGGGGGGGCCCTTTGAATTGAGTGTTCCTTGTAGGTATTTTACAAAGGCAAGGTAACTGTCCTAGCAGTGCGTGCTACTGGGATTGCAACTCGCTGCAAACGAGGCGGATTCTTTAGCACTGGGCCCTTGCTGGCAGTTTGTGAAATTGGTATTACCAGAAACTGCACTCTAAAAGAGCATAAAGAAAACGATGTCTTCCACAGTAATTCATGCCATGCAACATGACATGGAAACCATCACATGGCCAGTTTATCCATTGTATTCAGGTTCAAGACATATGCCAGTTTCAATACGGTAGCTTCAGCCTGTTGTACTGGGAATCTAAATTTCTCTTGAAGACAGTTTTTAGCAGGAATTGGGTTAAGAATGGTTTTCATGATTTATGCTTCGGGTGCACAAACTGGGTATCATCAGGCTTTAACTGCTAACAAGAGGCCCTAAATATTTGCAGAATTTGATTTATAATCTTCTCTTTCTGGTTTGACCTATCTTTCCTCAAGGAGAACAGTGCCCTAGCTGAGCTAGGTGGCTGAGTGAATTCGCATCTGTTGTTGTCAGATTTATTTTTTTCTTGTTCTTACTTTTCTCAGCTGCTGAGGGCCATTATTGCCAGGAGGTATGAAAGGTACGTGTCTATCATACACAGAAAAGGAAATCGCTTAATTCAAACTTGCGGTACTTACAACCTGGCACTTCGCTCCAGTCAAAATCGCTTATTTCAGTGCGACAAAGCTGCCGGTAATATAAGCACACGCAACAGCCGTAGAACTTGGCTGTCCTGACCGATGAAGCAAAGCAACGCAGCCGCCGTGGAGAACCACTCGTCTACTACCCCTGCCACACGGTGCTTTCGAAGTGCAGATTCTCTACCCAGCTGCGCTCCTGTTCCTGTCACGGCGTGGGACCAGTTTATTTTAGTACATGCGGGGCCGATCCAGTGGAATCTATGAGGCGCTGCTATTAATGCTCTCAGTACTGATGAGCGGTCGCAAAAGAATGAAAAGACCCGTGCCAAACCCTCTGCTTGGGCTTTCTTTATTCCGAACTCTGTGTAAAGAACTATTTTTCAGTCCCCTTACCCTTCATTTCAAATCAGCATAATTTGAACAAATTTTCGGTAGCGTAATAGTTGAAGTATCGAGACGTCGAATGCCTGACCATTGGCACGTGGCCATATATGTATTTCCCATCCATGGGGCGCGCACAATTTGTCCCTAAACGTAATGGCCCTTGGATATATTGTCTTCATCTCCAAAAGACTTGTCGCAAATCTCAAGTTTATTATAGCGACAAATTTACATATAAGACTGCTCATAAAGAGCACAGCTACAAAACTACCGCTGCACACACGCGTCCACTCTTGGCGCTCTTAATTCAGTTCCAATAGATTGACCGAAAGTTTGAGCTATCAAACCGAGCACGAAACAACGAGAGTTCATTGTGTGAGCGTGTGTTTGAGGAAGGATCACGCATAAAAGCTTTTACTACTAAACGCACTGATCATGGTGCTTGCATGCGGCACAGCGAAACGGTGATATTGATACGAGTTGGAATTCCGCAGCTAGCGCTTCTAGCCCTCGCAATGATAAGAGGCAGGACTGATTTTTCCCTTTGCAAAACAAGCATCTAGTAGAACCCCGCTGTTACGATCGCGGTTGCTGCGTTTTACTCGGTGACACGTTTTTTTTTTTTTTTTCATATGAGCCCAGATAGTCCAGCTGCCACAGAAGCCCCTACAATTGAAACTCGGTCGCCTGTATCTGTTACATAATGCAATTGTTGCGTAATTCCCTCTTCGTAAGTCGCGATAGTCATCTCACGATGATGGTGGTTTACACCATCCCGGTACTCATTCAATGCGCGCGTAACGGCGACGCCGGCCGGAAAAAGCGAGATTATACACTCTATATAGGCGCTTGTTCGCCGCTGCGTTTGGCGACTTATGGAAAAAAGCGCCCAGGCCAACGCCAACACACTTACAAACCATGTGATATTTTGTGCGTCTGTTGGCACAGTTACATCGCCGCTGCGACGCTAGCGCGAACGACTCAAAGCACGAAAACGAAACTATGCCGCGGCAGATGGCACAAACAGCTCTGTACGAAATGCAGTTACGTGGGTTGGTTCCAACGATTTTGTTTCTGCCATATGCTTTATTCTTGTCACCCGCACCTTAAAAGACACAGTTTATAGATTCCAATAGACGATGATTCTATGGGATTAATAGGCCACCGCGATAACAGCAAAGAAGCGCATGCGTACCGCATCTTCGCCCGCTCTAGGCATGCTCACTGTTCACTGCTAAATCCCTTCCACACACAGCTGCTCAGGCTAACCGAGACTGATCACAGTGCGTTTCTGAAGTTCTGCGCATGCAGAACGATCGTGCGAACCACACAGCCTTGCTAATTCCAGAGAAGCATATGGTGCATATGTCACAATAATAATAAGAACTGCAGGCAACGCTGAACCATTTTTTTTTTTCGTGCTAAATATTTGGCTACTACGTTTCCTGGCTGTTGTTTTTTTTTGCGTTTCGCGGTCCCATGAAAAATGCGACGGCAATGTTCTGTTGCATTCAACGCTTTGGTGCATTCAACAGTTATATATGAACAAGAATGCACACTCAAATCTCACCTTAGGTTGTACATGCAGCCCAGAAATTGAACTTCATATTGTCTCTGGAACCATAAATAAAATAAGTGAAGTTTTGCTGTATATCTAATGATATCAAATCATCTTTGGAATACCAAATTTCATCTATATGATTCAGCACATTAGTATACCAATACATCTTATATTTAGAGATCAAGTGTACATGCACATAGGGCAATCCTCTCACAGATGCACACAAATCACGTACATCACCACTTGGACAACATGACCACAGATGTCACGCATGCCTAAGAATGCTGATTCCATGGCTACACCTAAGGTATTCGGCCAGAAGAATGGGTAACAGGGCGAGCTGATGCAGTTTGATCACTTGCAACAGAGAAAGAACAATCACTAGAGAAATCCATCCCAGTATGTTCACCCACAATAACAGCTGAACTAGATTTTGTTGCGATGTGAAATATGTAGTAGTTACGGAAGAAGAAAATAAGTAAGGCATGTATTGCGCGAAACAAAAAAAATAAATTCCATTCAGTAGGTGCACGTGAGAGTTTTCAGTTGGAAGATACATAGATGCCGAGCCTAGTTTACCTTCTAGAAGTACTCTACATGCAATAATCACTCCAAAACTGATGGTCTATGGCATGTTTCTCTGAAGAGATGATAATTTTTAAACAGATTTTTTTGTGTTAAAAGAGTGCGTCAGAATAAAGCTAACATGTTATTTAACCAGCAGGCCGGTAATTTAATATATAAGATTTAATTTTTCACTAATTAGAGTAATGCGCTTCTTTCTTGAAAGGTTAATTATAGCTGGCCGAAATATCCGCATCAGTGTTTAGATTTTTCAAAATATGATTCTCGTTGTGGCTGCAGCACAATGAGTTTAGTAAGGTGCCTAAATGGGCGAAACCACATGGGCCAGAAGGGCTTACAGCCACGCCTAGAAGTGCGTACCCAGCTATCTCCTCTAGCAGTTCCCGCTGCGGGCACAAAAGTGCATATGCACTTTATTCCCTGTTATTGTTTTTCCAAGTTTGGCCGGTGTGAAAGGAGATCCTCTTTAAGAGCTATTCCTTATAAAAGAAGAACTAATCCAAACTAGGACACATCCCGCACAGAAAGATTACAGCAGAAGCCTTAACACTGCTGCAATGCATGCCTGCAGGCTTTCGACTGGTACCAAGTGAAAATGTAGACAGTTTAATCTGACATATATCCGAGCTGAGACCATATAAAACCCTGTGGTTTCCATTGCTGGTGAACATTGGAGATCTGCCATGCTTATGTAGTTGACCTACTGTTGTTCCAAGGTAGAATCATTTAGCTTCTATTAAGTCCCTAACTGGAACTATTTGCTGTTATGTTTCAGGTGCACCTCAGTTTTTATTATAGTTTGACTTAGTTCCAGCTGGAACAATGCTTTGGAAGAGAAAGTGTGTCATCACATATTAGCAAACAACTATGATTCTTTCGTTAAAACGGGGGCCAGCAGGTTTCTCGTTGAGACTGGGTGATCTTGGTTCCTATGAGCTGCAACTATGTCAAATTCTCAATTTGGGATGTTTCCCTTGCGTGTACGTCAATCCAGATGGCAATTACCGAGTGAAGGCAAATTATATTTCACCTTAACTAGCTGATATCATATCTTCTTGACCGCAAAAAAAAAGGTTAAAAGTTCCTTCAGGTAAGTGCTGTAGCAATACAAGACCCATTTCATTTTCAGTGAAAGGTATGGAATTTTAACAAGCAGAAAGACACAGTAGGGATTAAACTGTAATGCGGGACATAGGTCATATGACAACTTGGGTATCACAAAGCTGAACTTTTCTCATTAAACAGAAGTAGAAATAATTTGATTATTAAGATGTCAGGTTGAAAACTCCTGACATTTGTTGTTATCAAAGCTGCTGAGGCAAGAAACCTATGTAAGCATACATTGTACCCCATTAAAGGCAAAGCATGGAAGAATATACATCAGATGAACCTGTGCTAAGTGCAAAAATGATTGAGACAGCACAAAAGTGCCAATAGTCCCTGTAAAATATTTAAATGCCCAGATTGCAGTATAAATCAATTATAAATCAACATGTTCGGAACAATGCTTGCATGCAAAGTTTCAAATCAGGTCATTTATTGAGCAGAACAAAATCAAATGTTCTTCACTCGTTCTGTCTGTACATTGATGAAACGGCATGAATGCCTCACAATGTACCTGATCTCTTTCCTATTCGCCTCCCAGTCTGACAATTCTAGATGCATATGATAAGGCAGACTATATAATTACTGCAACAGGAAGCAAAAGAAGAATCAAAAGAAGCAATAGCTACCAGAAACAATTATCCCAGGCACAACAAATACACAGTTTTTTTCTTTTTGAAACGTAGCAGTCATACTGATCATTGTGCACTCAAAGTAGCAATGTGATTTCGCAAGAAGTATGCTATCAAGTAGAATTGCTTTTCCATGACATGATTTGTATTGTGCCGTGGTTAAACATTTTCAGTCCTACCTTATTTATGTTCTTTCCCAAGACACCGTCTAGGGAAGGCACTTTCTTTTACCTTCCACACACACATGCACACAGAGAACAGCGGCTTTTTCACTGCCAGAAGACAGCTAGTGGTAATGCAGTAAAATACTGAAGATTAATACAGCAATTTCAATTGCACCTTCAGGCTGTGCAAAGATGTCACAGTAAAGACCTCATTGAGTGACCCATCAAAGTTGTCAGGTACATAACAACCAGTGCGTTGCCTTCCTGTACCTAGCTAAACATTGCAGTTCCCCAACTTTCAATGAGAAGTAATTTTTTTTTAAAGTTTTGTTTCTAAAAGCGCTGATGAGTAACTATTTGTAAAAAAGACAATGGAAAGATGTAACACCTTTTTTTTCGCCACTGGTGGTTTTCAAAGCGCATCGGAATAGCGCAACCGACGGTTAGCAGATGTGTGCGGCGGGTCGCCGAAGCCATCGTGAAGGTTCAGTCATGGAACGGGTGGGTTCGCCTTCCAACGAGCCCCGAAGAGAAGGCGGCGGCGAAGGAGGGTTTCCATCACCACAGCAGCATCCCCGGCACCGTTGGGTGTGTCGATGACACACTAATCGCCATAAAGACGCCGCGGGGCAATGCTGCACACACGGCAGCCTTCTGGAGCCGCAAGGGCTATTACGCTTAGAACACCATGATAGTGAGTAGACTTCATCCTCTGCTGTTTGTGACTGCATGTGTTCGGCTCCAAGTCTGGGCCGCGACATCGGAAGTTCATGCCTAAACCTGTGTTGTATCTGTTTTCTATCAAGTCGGCGACTCCAACCTTCAAATCCTGGCCGTAGACCTCCGCTGCCCGGCTCCTGCAACAACACGTTCGCCTGGTGCTACTCGCGGCTGCGGTGTGAGATGGTGAGATACATGTTGGAGGAAAATGAAAATTGATTTTTGAGGAAAGGAAATGACGCAGTAACTGCCTCACCTATCTCAGCCGACACCCGAACCACACTGTAAGGGAAGGAATAAAGGAAGGCATGAAAGAAGAAAGACAGAAAGAAAGAGTTGCCCTAGTGGAGGTGTCCAGAACGATTCCGACCACCTGGGGATATTTAATGTGCACTGCCATCGCACAGCACACGGGCACCTTTTGCGTTCCGCCTCCATACAAACGCGGTCACCGCGGTCGGGTTCAAACTCTGGTACTCCGGCTCAGTAGACGAGCGCCTTAACCACTGAACCACCACAGCGGGTGCATGTTAGAGGACGGAGAATGTCTTTGGGGTAAGCAGTAAGAAAGCCCTGTCTCGGTCACATATATCGAGCTACAGTGGTCCGCACGCACTGAAGCTACAAGAATAGGGCGTATTTGTTGTACTTAGGAATACGCATTGTGGTACGATACATACGCCTTGTGCGAGTTGCCCCTCTGTTGTTACTGAATGCAACAGAAACACAATTCACATAAAGCATTGTTGAAATGCATAGTATTCCACGCTTAAACAAAGCCAGAAGGCATTGGTACGACACTTGTGGTATGTTGGAAATAATAGTGAATCATTTACATTAATATGAGCATCCAAGGTTGTCCTTTCAGCGGTGTTTGCCTAAACTTCTGAATCGTGCAAAGGTATCGGACGCTCCATTATGAGATAGAGCGAGAGGATGTCATCATCACAGCACGCAGCGCTCCACAACCTCTGCTTGGAGACCCCTACGTCAGCGGACAACGAGGATGCCCCCTACCCCAGAAGACAATGGCCTGCCTCTGCCTGATGGCTATTTGCCAGGTACCGGAACCCGCCTCACCTACCTACGCGGAAAAGTCGTGTGTGCACATGTCGTCAGCCACCTGCGGAGAAACCGTCTAAAGCAGCAACTGGTACGGTTGCGCAGGCTATAATATAGGCAATGAACTAGCCGGCCAAGTCGTCGCAGCCACTGAAGGCAGTGTCCAGCCAATGCTTGTGTGTATGTCGTGGTTGTTTCGGCTACAGCTAGCGAAGTGGCAGCTTATTTTCTTGTTTCTTGTTCGCGGTGTGTGTCCGGTAGCCTGCAGTGGCAAAGAAGCAAGCTGTGCACACCAGCTGCCACATCACTGACAGTGCATTTACCGTTCATCATAGAGTTCGCCGCGCAGCCACTTCAGTCTCCTTCTCCACTTAAAACTCGCGCCGAAACAACTCGTCTAGTAAGCCAAAAGACTCCTCATGCACCCTCATATGCCGTTGCCTGTGTGGACCCACCTGCCCCTCCACTGCCGTCATCTTGCAGCCTGCGTGTGCTGTGTGTAGAGCTACCTGCGCTCGCTGTTTGCATGACAAAGCACGTGAATAAATATTGTAATGTTGAAGCAAGGCAGGCAATGTTTGATGTAATCGGAAAGTACCACCGAAGCTTTATTTAGTGTGCACTTCTAATTGTTTTACTGCATACTGCACCATTTCACACAGGTGGTCACATGAGCGCAGGCATTAGCAAGACATAATGCATGCCATAACATCGACAAAAATTCCATACTTCTTGTCAAGTGCAACAGAAATTGTCATAAAGACATGATAAAAAAGCATTGCAAGACTACAAGCTCAACTGGTAATTATCACAGCTTCTGCATAGCTTGTGCAGGCAGGAAGCCCACTTTTGCAGTAAGTGCACAAGCATAGCACACAAGTAGAGCTATGTTATGTTGAGTAAGCACTACATAATAGATTTTACATGACTACAAAACCTTTAGCGTGTACAAAAGCGTGGATATAGATGACGTAGCCAAATTTGTTATTTATGCAGACGGCACGACATTACTATTTTCTGCCACTTCGCCCAATCGACTAATTAATCAGGCAAACGGAGCACTCATAAGTATTCAAGAATGGTCCAAATGAAACAAGTTAAAAGTAAATGCTAATACAACAAAAGCTATTCCCTTTCGTCCTAAAAATAGAAATGTATCCATCGATGAAGATATCTGCCATAAAAATTCATAGAAATTGTAAGCTCATTTACTGGTACTTGGCGTCGTCTTCACGGAACAGATGTCATGGGATGCGCAAGTGGATCATATTATACAGAAGTTGTCATGACTCGTTAGCTTGACTAATATAAAAAAACGCATCTTCCCTACCAAAGTTACACCACGCATTATTCTACTCGCACATAAAATATTGTCACTTTGCCTGGGGAACGACAGACAACCCTAAGTAACATGAATAAAATATATGGACTGCAGAAAAAAATGCTGATAAATATTTCCAACGCTCCTTATGACCATTCGTCTCTTCTGTTCTTTCAGAAAAATAACATATTGGCCATATATGATATGTACGCTTACCACTTAGGTTTAGCCTATAAAAAGGAAATTAAAAAGAATGTAGATTTCTTGAACGAACTGTCTTCCTTACAGAGAAAAGTTGCACATTATCCCGCCAGCAACCCACGTATATGGAATAAAGTGTTATGTTGCACAAATTATGACAAACAGATGATATGGTATCACCTTCAACTTGTTGAATTTACTAAATAAACATGGTTTTAAACTCCAGCAAGCAATGAAAGCTGATATCAGATTAGTTTTATCCATGGATGAACCTGTTTCTTGATATGTTCTTGATATGTTCTAGAAGGAAATGTTTTTGCTCGTTTTATTTGCTGTGATTGTGATTCTTCAATCTTTTCTCTTCATGTAAAACCTCTACTTTGTAACCGAAAAAGTGGCATTTGTACTGTTGCATTCATTTCCTTATTTTCAGAATGCAAAATTTCGACATGTGTTCCAAGCTTTGAACTTTCACTTTGTCTCACTGTTTTGCTGCTAGTGGGAAAAAAATGGGTCCTTTTTTGTTTATCTTCGTTTTTTTCTTGCATAAATGGTGACCTCACTTTTTTTGAAGAAACAAATTTCTGCGGATGTTTCGTGCAAATTTTGTCACTTTTGTTTTTGGATGTTGAGCTGACAATCCATGATTATAATCTGTCGTCGAGTGCACTTTTATTTCCCGCACATGCTACACTATTCTGCTGATGCCTTTTTCTCACTTTTTTATTATTTCTGGGGGGGTGGGAGCCTCGTCAAGCCAACTGCCGGTTTTTTCTCCCTTCCTCCCTCATCACTATGATGGAAAATAAAGGTATTATTATTACATTACAAATGGCCATTATCCCTGCATATGATGGACAGTGCATCAGTTTCGATGAAAATGGTGCATGACTAAGTGTATGGCACTTAAAGCAAGTCGCAGAGCTTGCAATGAATGCAGCATTAGTAAAAAGTTCTCATATATATATTGAGATGTGTGAACATCACAGTTACATCAGTTGGGTGGTATGCGTGCAGAGGTTTTCACTGAACAGCAGAACATGGAGCACAGTCATGCAGAGCTGTACAAAATATGCAGCTTGTTACAATGCAGGCAATACTATATGAAAAGTCCCGTTGCAGCGGCTATATGGTTAGGCCATTAACACTTCTGCATCTTGCAGAACTAATATTGCAGAAGTAAAACAGCAACATCAGAAAAAAGCAGATACAGACTTACTAGATATCATACATCTGCATTTTGCAAAATTTAAAAAGGCACCATTACAAATACAGTAGACTCCCGTTAAGACGAACTCGCTTAAGATGAACCCTCGGTTAAGATGAACAGTGGAGGTCGTTTGTTTGGTTTCCCATAGAGTCAATGCAAAAAAAATCTGCTTAAGATGTACACTGCACACGCGCCAATCGGATAAGATGAACTTTCAAAACCAGCTGCACCCAAGCCATGCAGCTTTACTCGACCCTTTAAGCAGTATTTCATTGGAAAGAAAGAAAGAGTGTAAAAAGATTAAAGCTTTTTTGCGTTGCCGACCCTCCGTGTGACGCGGGGAGGAGCAGAGACCTAACCAACCTAACCACGTCTACATTGAAAAGGCGATTCTGCGACTGCCGCTGCTCCTCCCCTCCCTACTCCTTGCACCCCCCCCCCCCCCCCCCCCCCCCTCCCCGGCTGTAGATCCCAACAATAATCCGTCTTTATCGCGGCAGTAGATTTGCGTCGCATCGGCAGAGTTCTCGGAACTTGTAGACTCCTCCTACGATCATGGGCGGGGACGAAAAGTGGCGCAGAGAGAGAGAGAGCTGCTAGCAGCCCAGCCAGGAAAGGAAGCAAAACTCGAGAATACAAAAAGGCGAAGAGGAAAAAGTGAGAAGAAAAAGCATGCTTCCCAACGATGATGACATGACAGTGTCGTCATGCCAGTGCTAACGAAGCCATGTGGCCATGTCTCACGCGCGTGCTGGCCACTGCGCAAACTGTGCAGTAGGCCTATCAATTGTTCGTGGCATGCGTGTGCGCCGTGACCTTGCTGTGTTCCGCGATCTCCCACCTGTCTGTACGGCGCCACGTCGTCGTGGTGTCCGTTGCTTGTTTTAGTGCGCGCCCTGTACGTCACGTTGCTAGTATGGCTAGTCAGCCAAAAGCTCGGAAAATGCCGCTTGAGCTTCGTGAGAAGATCGAAGTTTTGACCGAAGTTCGTGCCGGCCGGTTTTCAACAACCGAAATGGCGCTCAAGTTCGGCATCGCGAAAAGTACCGTGAGCGGTATTGTGAAAGACAAAGTGCGGATTACTAATGCTTTGCAAGATGGTGAATTTGCGCCGAAGCGAAAGAGAATGCGCACAACTACGCACAAAGACTTACAAGACGTTTTGCTGGCTTGGGTGAAAAGAGCGCGCGGTGCGAATTTGCCAGTGAATGGAGTGATATTGAAATCAAAAGCAGAAGAAACTGCACTGCGGGTGAATGTGGAATTTGCGTGCAGCGATGGCTGGCTCGACCGTTTTTGGAGAAGGCATGGACTAGCCTTTCGTTGTGTTCTCGGCAAGGCCGCTGCAGTGGACGAAACGGCCTGCAGCGATTGGAGGCAGAACAAGCTGAATGACATCATGGAAGAATATTACCCTCAAGATGTATACAATGTGGACGAAACTGCACTATTCTACTAGCTGCTTCCAAAAAAAAAACGCTCGCATTTGCTGGTGATAGCTGCGTGGTGGGAAAGCACAGCAAGCTTCGGGTAACAGTCCTCTTGGGCGCGAATATGACTGGGACTGACAAGCTAAGGTTGCTGGTGATTGGCAAGTCTAAAGCACCGCGCTGCTTTAAAAAATAAAAACGCTGCCAGTCACGTACATGGCTAATTCGAAGGCATGGATGACGCAAGCGCTTTTAGAGCAGTGGCTTCACGAGACAGAAAAGAAAAGTTCTGTTTGTTTTTGATCACTGTCCTGGGCATGGTCACGTCGCTGGACTTTCTGCCATCCGTCTGGAATTTCTACCAGCAAATACAACGTCGAAGGTGCAGCCCATGGACCAGGGAGTGATAAGCACCTTGAAGAGGCACTATCGGCGCTCTCTGTTGCAAAGGATGCTAATTTGCATGGAGACTGGTAAAGAGTACACAGTGAACCGTCTAAGTGCTATCCACTTACTGACAAGTGCCTGGGAGCAGGTTAATGAAGCGACCATTGCCAATGGCTTCCGCCATGCAGGGTTTGTGGAACCTAGTGACTGCTCAGCGCACAATGATACTATATGAGTGAGGACTCCACTGTGAACTTAGAGGAGAGAAGCATTGTTTCTACACTGAGGAGTAAAGGTGTCTCCGTTGACATGAGTACGTATGTCAGCATTGATGAAGGTGTGAAAACATGTAGGGCTGACACACTGGAAGCTTTAATTGAAGGGGTTCTCGACTAATCAACAGAAACTGCTGCTGAGGATGACAGCATGGACGTTGCGCCTGAATCTCCACTGGTGACCTGTGATGCAGCTGACACTTTAGTGCAGTTCTTCAAACAATGTGGGGGCACTGAAGGATATCTCAGAAGGTTAAGTGAGATGTATGCATTTGTAGCAGCCAGACGATTTTCTCGACAGACACAAAAAAAAATAACAGAGTGGGCAGCAGTCAACAGTGCAAGATGCCTTACTAGGCCAATCAATGTGTAGCAGACCACTAGTAAAGCAATAAACACTTATGTTGCAGTTATTTTTTTCCTATAAGACCATTTCATTGCGTCGTTCAGATATACAAAGTATTTGGACACACACTGCATGCTCGAACATCATTTTTAGAAGCATTCCTGATTAGACGAGCTTCTGATAAGATGAACAGTCTTCATGGTCCCTTGGAGTTCGTCTTAAAGGGAGTCAACTGTATGCAAAAACAACCTGACTAGAGAATATCTAACGCCTTCTGCGTCACACACTGACTAGAGAATATCACACACTTTCTGTATCTTGCAGAAGGTAAAGAGGCACCATTGAAAAAATACACAGAGGCCCACTAGAAATTATCACAGACCTTACGCGTCTTGCAGAAGGTAAAAACGCACCGTAAGAAAAAGCCACACCTTCTGCGTCTTCCAAAAGGCTGTAAAAAAAAGCGTGCCAGCATACAAGATTTAAAAACCATAAAGAAACTTAAGTTGATGGCGGCCATAGCTGGTATTGCAGCAGCACCACAATGAAAGAGATGGCCAGCACGAGCTGCTCATGCAGGCGTGCCGATTCCCTTCTTGCGTCTCGCACTGTTGTTGCAAGGTCTGACATAGTGGCTGTTAGCTGACTTCTGTCTTCAGCAGCCTCGTTGAGGTGCTGCACATACAAGAAAATTCAATAGCAAAATTTTGCTCATAATACATTCACGGCTCATTTCACTTTCATGTTATAGATGACCTACTGAAAGAAACTGGGCCAGATCCCACAAGAGGCGGTCCCAGTGAGGTTAAGCAGAGGTTTGGGACGGTGAACGTAGCAACATTACGTTGCATGCTGTTGCACAAAATGTGGCGCATGCTGTCAGCCCATACCTCCAGGAGGTGTGCCTGAAAATTCGGCATCCTGCCCGTTGCGTGCCTTAGCGAGGTCTGCTGTGTGCCTTGTCTCCCTAAGCAGCTTGTCCACCTCCTCGTCCTGCTACTTCCTCCACCGCAATGGACGGCCCGGAACTGCCGATGCAGGTGGGTGCAGTGGGCTGCTGCTGGCGGGTGCCTGTCGGAGGGGAAACAGTCTGAACGTACACTTGTCATACGACACAGCACGATGTAAAATAAGCAAGCTGTTTGCTGCAACGTCAGAGGGGAGCAGCAGTACATAAAAGCAGTTGCAGTCAGTGATATAACAAATGCAGCATTGTTTCAGTGAACTCAATGTGCACGTCAGCCTTGTCACAACTCCTGCTGTAAGAGGGAAAAGCTTGCACAACGTGTTAATATGCCGCACCTGAAGGAAACTTTTGTGGACAGTGCAAAACAACAGTGACTGTATGGCGCTCCTGCAAATGCTATTTATTAGAAGCACCTTGAAAAGAGGGTAATGTGCAGCCTGCATACTGGCAGGTCAACTCACTGGCTGTGTCAGCACGCTGCCGATGCTGCTGCTGCTCCTCCACCAGCAGTTCAGCAGATGTCTCCCCGTCTCCTCCAGCCAGGACGTTTCACTGGCGTCACTTACATGAAGTCATTACACAAGACACAACTGTATGGTAAACAGTTTCAGCAAAGTGTGAAATGTGTACGACTAAAATGTGTGGTTAGTCGGAACTGTGGCTGAAGGCGAAAGCACACTACCACAAAAAGGAAGGTAAAGAAGCTGATGCTGCATTTGCAATCTCCAGTTTACACACTACTACACCTTCTAAAATAAGCAAAAATGCAGATGAGGTCATCACCAGTGTACACAAGCTGTAAGACATACACATAAAATGGTTTGAAATGCAGTTCACCTACCAGCTGCAGACTGGCCTCTCTCCGCAGGCTGGTCGTCCCCGGCTTGCTAACCACTGAAACTCTGACGGGAAGAGAGGTGTGTTGGGTCGGGGGCGAGGTGGGCTGGGCTGCTCCTGCAAGAAGGCACAATGCCTCACGTTCAAACATGAATTTCTTGAAGTTCATCATAGGGTTGCATTGCTTGCAGTCAAGAATCCATCACCACCAAGCTGAAAACTTTGCAACTGTTTGTAACGTCACAGCAGTTGACAAACGACAGTGGTCATACCTGCTTCTTGGGGGGTCGGGGGCAGCAACCTGTTCAAAGCAAGATCCCGCGACGCCCGTGGCGTTCACTGGCCCGATAAGCTGAATGGCTTGGCCACCCAGAGCCGGCAGTCTACCGCCGCCGGCGCCACTGCGACAGGACCGTTCACGCGGACCTCCACAGAACAATGTTGACAGGCTTACCCTTGGTCAGCTTGCGGCCACACCAACTCCGCTCGCAGCGGGTAAGCCACTACTGCTGGTCTGTAGCTAGCGCCACAAGCAAAGCCGAGGCAATTACCAAGCTGCAATGACCCCTTCGACGGAGGCAATTACCGGGCAAAGCTAACCCCTATTTTCCTCCACCAACTAGTACCTAAAATAATCACTATATATATATATATATATATATATATATATATATATATATATATATATATATATATATATATATAGTCACCAGCTGTGAGATAATGCTCTCAGTATGTTTACGGCGGCTGACGATATCTGGCTTTGCTTTTTCTCATGTGCGCCTGTGCCCTCGGACGGTCTGCGTTGCAGTTTTCTTATCGGAGGAACCCGAAATTTCGAGCTAGGCTGCCTCTGCTCGCGCGCCTTGCGAGTATGGTCCAAAGGCTGAAGCCTAAGAAAATAAATGTTATGATCAGTGTGGTGCACTGCATAAAACTCTGGCATAGCGATAAGAAAACTGCAACGTGCTGCCTGTGTGTGCGAGGCCGCATCAGCCATTAAAACACAAACGTCCACGTAACGGGTGCGCCTATGACATGTGCTGTCTACGTGGCGATCAGGCACAGGTGAAAATGCGAACAATCTGCGCACCAGCTATCGCTAGACGCCGTGAACGTGCAGACAGCATTATCTCGCACCCGATGACTATCGCTTTGCGGCGCTGGCGGCACTCCAAGACACGGTTTCCGTCATATTCGTGTGAAGTCTTGAGGGCTCCTGTCCATGCCACGAATGGCGCCAATGTTCAGCCAACATGACTGCCAGGCCCTCTGTATTTAAGACGGCGGCAATCTCCTCCCAAAGCTCCCGCCTGCGAGCGGCCGTGTACTCGGGCCAGAGCTGTGACGCAGCCCGTGCCAAATGCAGTTGCTCTTCGAGCAATTCGATAAGCATCCACTCTTGGGCGACGGACGTATGTGGCCTCTTTGCTGGTGTCGCCATTTCAAATGATAACGGTATTTCACCCCGATTACCTGGTATCGGCCAAGGAAATTAATTCTTTGGCCAGGAATAAATATTGGGGAATCTACAATAGTGTTAATTCATTCACTTGCATATGCGAGCGCTGCAATAAAGCAACTTGCAGTAGAGTTATGAAAGAGCAAGGACGAGCGAGATGGTTCAAACTGTGCACCTCACCGTTTTCCTCGCCCTCCGTTCTTTCCCACGGCCGTATTCGTTAACTTTTGTAATCGATAGTAAGCGACCACCGACCGCACACTCACCTCAACAAGTCGTCTTCGTCGACTTTCGTGCCAAGAGCTCCTTGCGAGCTTAGTTCTGCGCACCTACGGCGTTCTCTGCATTCAATCAAATTTTGCTGCGCTTAAGACATCGGCACAATACCTTGATTTTAGACGACACGTAAAAAAGCAGGAACTTCGCGTCGAATCAGCTGCTTTCTTGCATGCCGCCATGCTCACGCTGGATAGATGGATGGATACGGCTGAACCCTTTAAATTCGGCGGTGGCTCAAGGCGCGAACGAGAGGGCGCGGGCGTGCTGTTTAGCGTAGAGACAACTAGATGGCGCCACTGCAACTGTTTTTAGCGGCGCCGTCGCTGCTGCTTTACGGGCTAGGGCATGTTCCTCCTGGTCGTGGTAACGGTGGGGTGCATAATACGCCCCTAGTTAAGAACTATGCATGCCACTGGCTTCAGCTAACTTCAACACAACCTCCTAGCCACTTTTTCTTTTTTTTCCCCCACCGAGCCCCTTTGAGCGTTTTGGCGATGATGAAAAATCGCAGCGTCCTTGTCTGTCGTCTGCTACCGACAAATGGCGATGCGAAATGCTCATAGTTCTGCAGGTGAATGTAATTTGTTTAGATGCATCTCTTACTGAGCTGATTTTTTTTACATGCGACTATTGTGAGCTACCCCAGTGATTCATCTTTGAGTTCACTGTACGAGTGATCTGCTTGCACAGAAATAACGCGGTTCGATCCGGCCGCGGCGGTCGAATTTCGAGGGAGGCGAAATTCTAGAGGCCCATGTACTGTGCGATGGCAGTGCAGAACCCTAGGTGGTCGAATTTTCCGGACCCCTTCAATACGACATCCCTCATAGCCTGAGTCGCTTCGGGACGTTAAACCACATAAACTAAACATCATATACTTGGCCGCACAGCGGTGCTTCTCAGAGCGGCTTTGATACTGAGCAGTCGGCCCTTGAAAAGGGTGCCAATGCTTCCAAGCTGGACATAAGACCTCGACAACAGATGCTCATGCGAGGCCATGCCGACCATTCAAGGTGACCTCGGTTGTGTGCATTGGAAGAGTGCTAGCTAGGCCAGGAGGACTTGCAGTTCCTGCACCCCCCCCCCCCCCCCCCCGCAGAAATTTCAACAAACTATATAATTATTTATTTATTTATTATTTGGAACATACTGCTAGCCTCTTTCGAGGCTGTTGCAGGAATGGGGACAGATCGGTTTTCTTTTTTAGGTACGCCACAACGGGAAAAAAATCACAAATAAGGTTCACACAACTGAAATAACATATAGTAAAAGGGATAATCATGGGAGACAGTTTCAAAATACATGACGCAATATTAAGCAACACAATATAAAGCACAGTGAGGAAAAAGATTGCTTCAGAAAAAAGCACGTGCAATGCCCGACTAGAAAGTGCAATGCCTGACTAGAAAACTGTAAGCTCTGTACAAACAGTGCTAGAACAATGTACTTCTTTTCCATGCGGAAAGCTGCTCCAACGTCATGGCATGGCTGAGCAAACACAGCCACTATCATTTACAGAACATCAAATGTGAGTGGTTGATCAACTTTCGCCTGCAACAGCTTACACTGAAATAAACCAAAGGCTATGTTCAAGCCTTTCATGAAAAGGCCAAAGCTCTAAACTTGAACTAAAATATAAAAACTACACAATAAAAATACATTATATGATTATGCTGAAGGCTGATAAGAATGAATGGAGGCCTCCAACCCGGGAGAATTTTCACAGGGAACCCCTCAGATTTTAAGACGCGTCTTCAAAAAGGCACCTGCATGGAGCCAACATTGCGAGCGCCGTCAACAGTGGAAAGATCTTCCCTTTTGTCTGAGGGAGGAAGGGTTTGCCGACCAGCACCTTTGGCAAGGCAGACGTTGCGTTGTGTGACCACTCGGGGGTAAATTGCATCGTTGAGGGAAAAAAACCTTCTCCTCAGGCAAAACGGTGGTGGCGAAAGGAAGATGTCATAACTTTCCCATAGGGAACGGTGGCCCGACCTCTCTCTTGCACATTCGGTGCTCGCTCTGTTAAGCAATGAAAAAATACGCAACCAGCACCGTGTAATTTTGCAAAGTCGTACATGACACCACAGCAGTTGTACAAGCCACGACTACTCATCTATAAACATTTGCTAATATAGTTCTCCCCACCCCCATTGCTCACTACATTCAACCACATTCTTTTTTTATCACACATGCCACGCTACAAGATCACCAGTTACCTGTCCTGCCCAATTGTAATTATCTCCAACTCTCATCTGACCTCTAACCCGCACTGCTCTGTCTTCTGCCTCTCATACATATGCAGTTATACACACATGGACATCTTGCATCTTGCTTGTGCAATGGGTCGGCACTGTAACTATTGCACTGTGATACACTAGACAACACTGCACTCCACAAATGAATCTCGTATCTGGCCTTCCAAGCAGGCTACCAACAACACATAGCCACTCAGGGAACAGTTCAAACACTGAACCATTTTGTACATCCCAGAAAAATCCCAATAGCCCATACCATATCCAATGTGTGCATGCAATACACTGGCACTTCAACTGGCACATCATAACGCACCACAATAGTATCAGATCAGAATGTTAACCAGTGCACCTTGGAGTCACTTGACCGGACACCGCTGGCAAAAATAGCATTCATGGCCCTCATGCGGAACCGCTTCCGTCCTGCTCGTTTTTATCTCTGCCTTCACGATCACGCAGTAGGATTTCTATGAGCAAGGCTATCTCAGGGTCCTCGATTCCTGGGCTCTCACTTGGCAGTGGCTCGCCATGGTATGCCAGGAAGGCACTGAGCGAAATTACTTCTCGGACTGTCCGATGGTACCGAGTTGTACGGGGACAGCCACAGTGTGCTGGGCACGTCTCGTGTGACTCAGTGTTCTTGCCTTCTCTCAGCATCCCTAGCAGCCGCACCAACCTTCTCCGCACTTTGGACACTTCGTCCTGCTCGAACTCCGGAGTAGAGTCTTCGTCTGGCGAGTGCCCGGAATCCGATATAATGACTGTGCTCGGCACGCTAAGAGTACTTGCCGGTGAGCCTGCGTCACTTCTCTGAAAAATGAAACAAAAATGGGGGAAGGGGCACAGTGAAGTATGATAACTGCCGATGTTCGGTCGCAAGACAGGATGTTAACGGTCACAGATTTACGGTGATGTGTCATTATGTGACCAGCACCAGGCACGTGCCCGTGCACTCAATGTGACCACTATGGCAGTTCAGGTTCCCACAAAGTCTGTGTGTCACAGACTTTACTCCAGGTCTAAGGCATTAGCAAAGGACAGGTACTAGCATTGCAACAGTTGCAGAGTTCAGCGAATTACGCAACAGAGCGTAAACACTTGGGAATTTTTACTCAATTAGATACCGAGAAGAAAGTTAATGACATGCACCATCCATGCAATTATTTTTGTTCTTAGCAAAATATGAAAGTAGTGAAAACAACGGCAAAAACTGGTTTGGGTACTTCTGAAAATTCAGTTTCTCGACTCATGAGGTGACTGGCTGCACAAGGTCACTGGAACTGGCAATCTGAACCAGTGCAAAATAAGCCAAGGTGTCCTTTCAACCAGAGAAAGCGAGGGCACACCAACAGCACGGTTATCACAACCGCATAGGTATAACCAAGCACTTATTGACATGCAAGCACAGTTGGCTGACACACATGGCACTGCGTAAAGGTGGCAGCCCAGACAAGACTCCAACACGTCTGCCCTTCCCTCCAAAACATTCAGGTGTAGTAGCCGAGTGTCTCATCTGCGCCTCTCCTTGGTCAAGAGTTTATTGACCGTACTGTTGTTATATCGTGAATCTGCATCAATTTGCCCAGCTTTCTTCTTTAAAGGGGCCTCGAAACACATTTTCAGTGCATTGTATTGGCTATTGGTTGCATAGAATGAGTTATAGTGATCCACGTATACTGTGGTTTTTAATATTTTAATAACCTCGCAAAAACAAATTCATGGCGCTGACTGTGCCACCATACAGTGGCGCTTTTTAGCAGCGGATATGACATCACTTAGTGCGAGCTTGATGATGGGACAAAGAGTAAATAAACTGCGAATTGCGTTAACAACTAGAGATACGTATTGTCAAGTTTTTGTGTCTTATATTACATTAACAAAACCAACTTGTATACCCTAGATAAAAGCACTGTAAATAAAGTAAAACAAAAATATACCACGACAGGCTCTAGCTACTTTTTGCATCCAAGGACTTTGCGCCGCTCTGTAAACATCCTACAACCTAGAACTAAACACTTGTGGCTACTCTCTATGTATCTGCGAGCGGCTTTGCGGAATTGATCCAATCGAGCCATTGCACTCTATAAGCGTTCGTTTCGGTCCCAAGGAAGGATGCGTTCATTTCACATTTAGCAGGCAGTGCGCATCGTCAGCTTTTGGAGGATCACCACGCAGTGGTGCCAGATGGCGCCACGTTCCCATCAACAGCGCGCGCTCCTTGCTCGCCGTGACCAACCAGCGAGCTAGGAGCGACGGGCGATGTTTGGCGGTAAGCAGTAGCGGTATGTGCTATGCTAAATGTGTCTGATCTCTTGCGCAGGTTGTCACACCATCGCAGTATCTTGCGCGCGAGTTCGGGTCCATAAGGGAATGCCACTGATCAGTGTTCCCTTCTGCGCTGTCGACATGACGGTGAAGCACCGCTGGGTCAGCTGGGTGTTCACATGGTTGTTGTAACCATGCAAACGGCGCTGCCAGCCTTGGCATGAACGAGTTACTGAGAACAGGCAACCATAGAGTGCAAACTTGCGCACGTGCTAAGATCGGCTGTTTTGATTCGTCGCACTAAGTGTCCTCATTGGGAATGGGAAGTTGCGCGAAAATAGAGTTGAGGGCAGCATTTTGTTTGTTTCTATTTTGAAATTGCTTCATTGAATAACTCCCGTTCCTAAGCATCAATTCCCGTAATTCTTTTTGAGTCAGCATCTGTGTGACATAAAGAATCCACCTGAAGCACAACCGGCATCCGTTCAAGCGGTGTTTTGCAGCCCCTTCAATCAAAAAGAGAGACCCTTGTGCCTGTGATATTTACGATAGACATCACGACACTAGCCGAATAAAATGCACGATAAGTTAACTTGACCTCAGTGCACTTCTGCAACTTCCCTACTGGAGCTCGCAAAAAGCAGCTCTAGAATAGCTGCAGTGACAACCCTGATAGATATTCTCCAGTTCTGGCCTCAGCACTAAAGTGGGACAAATTCTTCATAGTAGCACAAATGCTTGAGCAGCCCTCTACTTATGCTTCTCACCTGGATTACTATGGTCAGGTGAACTTGCTGCAAATTGACATAATTGTAAACAATTACCAAATTTGCAAAATAACAAATTAGTAACCTTGCACAACAATTAGTAAAGACTGCATGCAACCATATCAACACACTCTTTTGATTAAATATGAGAGCAAGGGGATCTCATAAAATTGATGGAGTTTAGTAGCCACCTGCAACTTCACGCCAAGCAAGGTAGCTAACATGCACAATGGTTGTCACGTATTAATCAGCCAGCAGATGCGCAGGTTACTGAAGCTGTTCAAATTGACAGCAATCGTGGCACTAGAAACTGCAAGTTCAAATCCAAACAGTGAATCAGCAGCAAATGTGAATATTTGCATCGGAAGTGAAAACAGACTCACATTATCCCTGTGTGCTTCTTTGGTAGCCCCGACTGGATGGACTTCGGCAACACCTGGTATAGGACCAAGATTACGGACAGCAGCCTCTTGCAGCAAGGCCTCCATCAGCAGGTCTTCATCAGCGCTGTCGAGATCCTCCACTTCTGCACCAGTGCCCAGTGGTGCGCTTTGGTTCTTTCCTCTGCCTGCACCGTGGGAAGCAGAGCTCGAATGGCCATCTTCACCGTACTGTGGAAGCGAAGGAGCTTGTGGTGCCTTTTTACTCCCCCGTGCAGTTTTTGCTGCTGGGGCTCTTAAGCCCGATTCAAGTGATGGCTTTTGCAGACTCACATCATCTCTGTGCGCTTCTTTGGTAGCCCCGACTGGATGGACTTCAGCAACACCTGGAATAGGACCAAGATTACGGAGAGCAGTCTCTTGCAGCAAGGCCTCCATCAGCAGGTCTTCATCAGCGCTGTCGAGATCCTCCACTTCTGCACCAGGGCCCAGCGGCGCGCTGTGGTTCTTTCCTGTGCCTGCAGCCTGGGAAGCAGAGCTCGAATGGCCATCTTCACCGCACTGCGGGGGTGGAGGAGCTCGTGGTCCCTTTTTCCTCCCCCGTGTAGTTTTTGCTGTTGGGGCTCTTAAGCCCAATTCAAGTGATGGCTGTTGCAGCAAGGAGCAGCTTCTCGTGTATATTCCAGAGCTGGTTCTGGTACTAGGGGCTGTGGCGCTTGATGCCATCTCATGGGTGGGCATGGATGAAGAAGGACTTGGGTTTTGGTGAGACACGTTGTTGTGACCTTCTTCCCTGATTTTGCGTTGCTTGCGAGGCGAGGAATTACTTGTGTGCGAGTGATCTGTACATTTGTATTCTGTGCTGGACACTGAGTCTGGTCTGTGCTCACTGCGCAATGGGATGACTTTTTTCTTATGGCTATTGGCTGGAGAAGGACAAGGCAGCAGCCTCCTGCGAGCGTGAGAGGGCGGCAGCGGATCCTCTGGATCTGGCATCGTATCATCGGGTGATTCACAACAGCGCCACGTACTTGAATGGCTTCCGCAGTCTTTTTGTGGTTCTGGACTCTGCCGTTTCCTCGGAGATGACCGTGCAACAGGTTGTCTGCTGAGAAAAGGTGTGCGCTCAAATAAACCTTCCATAGCGCCACTGTCACCACCATGAAAGCGTCCTGGTGAGAGGGTACCTCTTTTCACCTTTGGCATCACGGCGACGTCGCCACTTGATTTTGGAGATGACTGTGAGTTTGAATGGCTGTTAGTGAGCTCTTGGGGTGGAGTATTTGGCCGTTTCCTCAGAGATATCCGCAACGGTATGTGTCTGCTGGGACATGGTGTGCATTTAACCACATCTCCCAAAATGCTGCTGCCACTACTTGCGGGAAGTGGTTGCTTGCCTAAGTGGCTACTGGAGCATTCTTGCAGAGCTGCACTGTTAGGTTTCACGGGGGTTAGAGTGTGAAATTTCACAGGGGTTCGTTGTAGCGTGTTTCGGCTTTCGGAAACCGTCGTGCGAGCAGAACGACCAATGCCGGAGATTTGAGAGCCTGGCTTCATGTAACGAGGAATGGGCTGTTTTCGTGGAGTGCTGTTTTTGCATTTCCCCTCGAGTGATGACCGCAATCCTCGTTCCTCATTCAGGATGGGTTCCTGTCCAGGAGTGTCTGGCACATCCACTCTGCTTGTGCTTGCCTCCCTTAAGCTGTGTCGAGATCTTACAGAAACACTCGCAGTGCTGATGGAAAGCTCCTTTTGTTTTTTGCACAGCACTTCTGAAGGTGTTGGCAAGGAATGTTTTCTTAGTGCGACTGCAGTGCTGCCTTGGTCTGACGTCGAGGTACTGTGATCAGGGTCGTTCTTTTTTGCCAATGGGCTGTCCAGTCCACTTTCAGAACTCTTCTCGGCGCTCTTAGCAGAGGGTGAAGCAAATAACAAGAGCTCCCTACCATTATCGCTCTCCTTATCAATACGTGCTCTGTCGGGAGATGTCCCAGAGCTCTGCAGGGGTGATGAACTTTCCGTTTCAGCAACGACTTCGGCTGGTGCCCCCTCGTCTTGTAGACCACTCCCGGAAGGTCTCTGGGGCTCGCGCGCCTCTTGCTCACTGTCGCTGTCTTCGACGATGACGCTCGATGCCGCAGCCAGTAGGGGCGAGCTACCTCGGTCTCCCGCCGATTCACTGCTCTGTTTTCCGGACAGAACGTTAACCTCATGAGGCGACTCGTACAGATGTTTCACGGGGAAGATATTTTTCAGATAATGTTCCTTCAGCGACTGCCATGAATGCTTGCCGGGAAGGACACCAGCCGAGGCCATTTCTTTGTACACCGCATTGCCATGGACATGGACGCCTGGCTTCTTAGCTACGAACTCTGCAATCGCAATTTCTTCGCCAAGGGTGTATTCCCTTCTTGAGCGAGTGGAATGGAGTCTTCTCGTCTTGGAGTCGCTTGCGTCCACCACGGCTGGCGCCATTGGTATTTTGAACTCTATGAGACGAAGTAGCTTGTCTCTTTTGGCACAAGCGCGAATATAATTAGCAGAGAAGACATCATCGCTGCTGTCTGTAACAGTAACGCTGGACGGCACCAGTCGTATGGCATCAGGAACTTTTTCTGGCTGTACGAGAACGCCACCTCCGTACTCTATAAGCTCCCGTATCTCCTTGCGCTCCGAACAGGGCACCAAGGAGAACAACATGGGGCTACCATCCGCTTTCGCGAATAGCGCTCGACTTCGCTGCTTCTTGGGCATGACTTCACAGCACTTAACGTAGTTTTAAAATCACAACAACCGTAAGCTCCGTGCTAGACGGTCAACAAAACCGCGCGATCGCGCGTTGGCTTACGTCGGCTCATCGAATTTCTTGTTTTGGCTGCTTTGGCGCCGTTCGCAAGATAGACTTGCATGTTTGTAAACAAACAAGGTAGCGCTGCAGTCGCTAGCGAGCTCGTGGTAGGCAAACGGTCGGGGAGTGGCGTCGCGGATAGGTGTTGAGCGCGGGTTTTCAAGGCTTGTAGGCGCGTTTCCAGTTTCTGCGAATCATAGCAATGGTCGATGCTTCCAACTTAGTAATTTGTCGAAGTACACGAGCTCGCGTTGGCCACGTGCAGCCTATAAAGAGAAATAGTTTGCCACTGTATTGTATATATGGTTAGTAGTAAACATGTAGAAAGCGTTCATGCCGTTTATTTATGCGCTAGGCATTGAGTAAAACAAGTTTTGACACTCTGCACGAGTGTCACTGCACTAGTTTTGCACTCTGCACTAGGACAATAGTGAGGGGAAGCGCTGGCCTTGTTTCGTCGGAGCAGACATGCGCTCATCGTCTGCTGACATACGTACGTGTCGCGCTGTGCGAAAAGTGGGGACAGCGTCGTGTCCCTGATCTCCTGTCTCGCTTAGCGCTGTTTTTAGCCGCATGACCACGCACCAGCCAGGCCGACTTGTCCTCTTGTTAAGCTGGTCGATTTAATGAAAATTTTTGATTTCTAGAATTATTTTCTTTCCTAGCCCTGACGTCTAGTTTCGTGAAGAAAAATTATAGCAAAATATTAAGTCAAAATTTACAAATTACGCTTTTTAGAAGTGTGGTCGTCCAAAATTGTGAGGTAATTTCTTTGATTTCAGTGCCGCATTTCTGTGACCAAAGCGAAAGCGAAGATGCCATATACGAGCTAGGGAATAAACTTTAAGGTTCGTTTTGTGACCTCTCACATTTTCTGCGACTGGATCACTCACCTTCGTAATTCTCATGAAAATCAAATGATTCCATTTGTCGCAAACTATTCCTGAGACGTTGAGGAGCGTAATAAATCTCTCGATTTTTTTCCCTACACGTGCAGTACTGTGTTAGTTATTACTGGTAAGAAACGTTTTCATGTAACTATGCATGCATAAGTACTGATCATATAGAAAAAGAACTAATCGCGTCATCGTACAGAACAGGGCTTTATGTACATGCTGGCATAAAAAAACTGCCCACTATCTACTCAATTATTTGAGACCTTGGGGGGACTTGACGACGGTGTTAATTATAATTACCCAGAACTGCACCAGGTATAGCTATAAATAAAAGGAATTACTGAAACTAGCGTTGGAATTTCATATTTGCACCAAGTTTAGTTACATATCGCATGCATGAATAACGAAACACTTTTCATTGCGGCATCCCCTCTCAATCTCGCCAAGTGTCTGTTAGTAGCACGCCTGCGGCTGCTTCTTTCCAAACAAGCTTCGTGATCATGTACTACCTCATGAAACATGACACATGCATGATGCAACGAAAAAGCATATGGCGTTTACCACACTTAAGGTACGCTATTCTAAGCACACCAACGCGACCGCGCAAGATTGACACAACTTACCAGACTTCTTTCTACTAGAATGAAATAATTACGTCGTCATATCAGGAAACAGTTTCAAGTAAATATTAAATGTCATAAAACGCGCCATTAAAACATGGTGTGCTATTAACAAAAAAACGCATTCCTTGGGGGCGAGTGAACCTGTCGGCGCCCCGTGCACTCCGGCTCAAGGTGATAAGTACGTAGGTGTGCAGCTGCATATGTCTTTTTTACTTGAGCAATTATCAGCCTACTATCCTGAAGTTCAGGTGAATGAACGCAGTAATTTGCATGCTATTAAGTGCATTGAGTGGCAGTGCCTATCGACTCCCAGACTTCGCGCTTTACTACCGTGGCCCAATGCCTGTTAGCCAGTTTCCGAATGCGGCATTTATGCGCGAGAAACCTATCGAGGCTAATTTAATATTTTTTATGCAACTACGCGGATCCAGCAGTGACGCAGCTGGTCAATACATGCTGCTTCTGCAGCGCACAGGCTTGAAGCAGCCGCCGGTAGCTGCGGCAGCTGCGGTAGGCAGGGGCAAGCGGAACCTGTTTTGCCTACCATGCGAAAGTCGCTGCTAACATCAGCGCCACCGCATCTTCGTGACGTCGCGGGGTGAAGGAGGTCCATATCCATGACATGAAATTTTACTCTTCTCTTGATTTTATCCACCAATCAGATAACCTTCGCTTGGTTACTTCTACCCGCTTAAAATCTACTTTCCCTTCAGTGTCCTTAAACCTCAATGCCTTGGATAAATCAGTCCCGCTGCTTTCCACTGTAGGGTGAAGCCCTTTACAGAAAAGTATCAAATGTTCAGCCGTTTCCTCCTCCTCTCCGCACGCAACGCACAACGTGTCTATATCGTGGTACCTGACTCTATATGCCTTAGTCGAAACACCCGTCCTGGCCTCAAACAACAAAGAGCTTCCCCTACAATTATCATAGATATTTTCCTGTATGTTAACAGTGCTGATTTCGTCAGCATCCCTGTTTTCCACAGAGCTCTCTCTGTTTCTTTAACCTTTTTCTTCACTGATAATTGCTGATTCCCCCCCCCCCCCCCCTACTGCTGTCCAGATATTTGCTTGTCAATTTTCTAGTTCGCTTTCTCCATTTCGTACCAACATTCCTTATATGCAGGTATCTGCAAACTTTCCTAGCCCACTGCTTTTCCCCCATTTTTCTCAATCGCTCCTCAAATGCTATCTTACTGCTAGCTAGCTTCTCTTCTCTCGAACGTCACCCATCCCATATCACCCTGTACCCCTGATTTGATGTATTGCCATGTGCTCCCAAAGCTAGCCTCCCTACGCCACGTTGTTTAATTTCTAACCTTGCTTGAACATCTGGTCTCATGCTCAGGACCGCATTACCGAAAGTCAGGCTAAGAACCATCACCCCTTTCCAGACCCCTCTTACCACTTCGTACCTATTGTATTTCCACAGTGCCCTATTTTTCATGACAGCTGCATTCCTACTAGCTTTATTCATTACATATTTTTCATGCTCTGTCAGATACTCATCACCGTTATTTATCCACACCCCAAGATACTTGTACTCATCCACTACATCTAGAGTGAATTCCTGCATTCTATGCTCGCCGACCTCATCATTAAATATCATGACTGCAGATTTTTCCTTACTTTACCGCTACCAGCGCGCCTTCATGGCAACAAAATCTACTCTAGAGCAAATTTATTTTGCACCACTGAGTACGCCTCTAATTTTCCTTCGTGTTTTAAGTGTGCAACACTCTTTATTAACTTAATAGAGCGTTATTTTTTTTAATTTATTGTGTTGCTGTTTTTATTTAAGCTGACATGTTCGCGCCGCTGTCAGCGCACCTTCGAAGCAACAAAAGTTCCTGTAAGAACGAATAGTAATAATAATTGGTTTTTGGGGAAAGGAAACGGCGCAGTACCTGTCTCATATATCATTGGACACCTGAACCGCGCCGTAAGGGAAGGGATAAAGGAGGGAGTGAAAGGAGAAAGGAAGTGAGAGGTGCCGTAGTGGAGGGCTCCGGAATAATTTCGACAACCTGGTGATCTTCAACGTGCACTGACATCGCACAGCACACGGGCGCCTTGTAAGAACGAACTTAATTTCAAAATTGAGAACGCTTCTTGTTCTGATTAGTATTTTTGAGTTCGTGAGTTCGAAACAGTTTTTTGACAAAATAAAGCATTGCTAATTTTATTTGCGACAGCTTCACAACAATACGTTAGCATATGGCCCCTTGTACAAATAAATGCTTCCGGGGCGGAGCCTTGCTGGTGTCTGGCTGATTCCATGATCCGTCAAAAGTGTTGTCAAACACTGTTTCGTAATTTTGACGTCACGCTTACAAACTTGCGGTACGTGATATGGTCCCAGAAAAACGGAAATTGGATTTGGATGAGGAAAGGAAATGGCGCTGTATCTGTCTCACATATCGGCGGACGCCAGAACCGCGCCGTAAGGATATGGATAAAGGAGGTACTACTAACAGAAGAAAGCGGTGCCATAGTGGAAGGCTCCGGAATAATTTCGACAACCCAGTATCATTGACATGTACTGACATCGCATAGCACACGGACGCATTTGCGTTTCGCCTCCACCGAAACACGGCCGCCGCGGTCGGGTTCGAACCGGGGTACTCCGGATATGTCCCCAGCTGTTTTTCTGGCTGTCATCTTCACAGTGAATGATTTTGTGGATGACTTGATAAGCCTGAATCCTTCAAGTTGGGCAGCAGCTCACGCCATCTAACCGACGCTTTTCCGCTGTCAGCGTATACCCTCGCGGGAGCAAAAGTGACTGAACAGCAAACTTGCATTCAACGCTTTGGTGCATTCAACAGTTATATATGAAGAATGCACACTCAAATCTCACCTTAGGTTGTACATGCAGCCCAGAAATTGAACTTCATATTGTCTCTGGAACCATAAATAAAATAAGTGAAGTTTTGCTGTATATCTAATGATATCAAATCATCTTTGGAATACCAAATTTCATCTATATGATTCAGCACATTAGTATACCAATACATCTTATATTTAGAGATCAAGTGTACATGCACATAGGGCAATCCTCTCACAGATGCACACAAATCACGTACATCACCACTTGGACAACATGACCACAGATGTCACGCATGCCTAAGAATGCTGATTCCATGGCTACACCTAAGGTATTCGGCCAGAAGAATGGGTAACAGGGCGAGCTGATGCAGTTTGATCACTTGCAACAGAGAAAGAACAATCACTAGAGAAATCCATCCCAGTATGTTCACCCACAATAACAGCTGAACTAGATTTTGTTGCGATGTGAAATATGTAGTAGTTACGGAAGAAGAAAATAAGTAAGGCATGTATTGCGCGAAACAAAAAAAATAAATTCCATTCAGTAGGTGCACGTGAGAGTTTTCAGTTGGAAGATACATAGATGCCGAGCCTAGTTTACCTTCTAGAAGTACTCTACATGCAATAATCACTCCAAAACTGATGGTCTATGGCATGTTTCTCTGAAGAGATGATAATTTTTAAACAGATTTTTTTGTGTTAAAAGAGTGCGTCAGAATAAAGCTAACATGTTATTTAACCAGCAGGCCGGTAATTTAATATATAAGATTTAATTTTTCACTAATTAGAGTAATGCGCTTCTTTCTTGAAAGGTTAATTATAGCTGGCCGAAATATCCGCATCAGTGTTTAGATTTTTCAAAATATGATTCTCGTTGTGGCTGCAGCACAATGAGTTTAGTAAGGTGCCTAAATGGGCGAAACCACATGGGCCAGAAGGGCTTACAGCCACGCCTAGAAGTGCGTACCCAGCTATCTCCTCTAGCAGTTCCCGCTGCGGGCACAAAAGTGCATATGCACTTTATTCCCTGTTATTGTTTTTCCAAGTTTGGCCGGTGTGAAAGGAGATCCTCTTTAAGAGCTATTCCTTATAAAAGAAGAACTAATCCAAACTAGGACACATCCCGCACAGAAAGATTACAGCAGAAGCCTTAACACTGCTGCAATGCATGCCTGCAGGCTTTCGACTGGTACCAAGTGAAAATGTAGACAGTTTAATCTGACATATATCCGAGCTGAGACCATATAAAACCCTGTGGTTTCCATTGCTGGTGAACATTGGAGATCTGCCATGCTTATGTAGTTGACCTACTGTTGTTCCAAGGTAGAATCATTTAGCTTCTATTAAGTCCCTAACTGGAACTATTTGCTGTTATGTTTCAGGTGCACCTCAGTTTTTATTATAGTTTGACTTAGTTCCAGCTGGAACAATGCTTTGGAAGAGAAAGTGAGTCATCACATATTAGCAAACAACTATGATTCTTTCGTTAAAACGGGGGCCAGCAGGTTTCTCGTTGAGACTGGGTGATCTTGGTTCCTATGAGCTGCAACTATGTCAAATTCTCAATTTGGGATGTTTCCCTTGCGTGTACGTCAATCCAGATGGCAATTACCGAGTGAAGGCAAATTATATTTCACCTTAACTAGCTGATATCATATCTTCTTGACCGCAAAAAAAAAAGGTTAAAAGTTCCTTCAGGTAAGTGCTGTAGCAATACAAGACCCATTTCATTTTCAGTGAAAGGTATGGAATTTTAACAAGCAGAAAGACACAGTAGGGATTAAACTGTAATGCGGGACATAGGTCATATGACAACTTGGGTATCACAAAGCTGAACTTTTCTCATTAAACAGAAGTAGAAATAATTTGATTATTAAGATGTCAGGTTGAAAACTCCTGACATTTGTTGTTATCAAAGCTGCTGAGGCAAGAAACCTATGTAAGCATACATTGTACCCCATTAAAGGCAAAGCATGGAAGAATATACATCAGATGAACCTGTGCTAAGTGCAAAAATGATTGAGACAGCACAAAAGTGCCAATAGTCCCTGTAAAATATTTAAATGCCCAGATTGCAGTATAAATCAATTATAAATCAACATGTTCGGAACAATGCTTGCATACAAAGTTTCAAATCAGGTCATTTATTGAGCAGAACAAAATCAAATGTTCTTCACTCGTTCTGTCTGTACATTGATGAAACGGCATGAATGCCTCACAATGTACCTGATCTCTTTCCTATTCGCCTCCCAGTCTGACAATTCTAGATGCATATGATAAGGCAACAGGAAGCAAAAGAAGAATCAAAAGAAGCAAAAGCTACCAGAAACAATTATCCCAGGCACAACAAATACAGTTTTTTTCTTTTTGAAACGTAGCAGTCATACTGATCATTGTGCACTCAAAGTAGCAATGTGATTTCGCAAGAAGTGTGCTATCAAGTAGAATTGCTTTTCCATGACATGATTTGTATTGTGCCGTGGTTAAACATTTTCAGTCCTACCTTATTTATGTTCTTTCCCAAGACACCGTCTAGGGAAGGCACTTTCTTTTACCTTCCACACACACATGCACACAGAGAACAGCGGCTTTTTCACTGCCAGAAGACTGCTAGTGGTAATGCAGTAAAATACTGACGATTAATACAGCAATTTCAATTGCACCTTCAGGCTGTGCAAAGATGTCACAGTAAAGACCTCATTGAGTGACCCATCAAAGTTGTCAGGTACATAACAACCAGTGCGTTGCCTTCCTGTACCTAGCTAAACATTGCAGTTCCCCAACTTTCAATGAGAAGTAATTTTTTTAAAAGTTTTATTTCTAAAAGCGCTGATGAGTAACTATTTGTAAAAAAGACAATGGAAAGATGTAACACCTTTTTTTTCGCCACTGGTGGTTTTCAAAGCGCATCGGGATAGCGCAACCGACGGTTAGCAGATGTGTGCGGCGGGTCGCCGAAGCCATCGTGAAGGTTCAGTCATGGAACGGGTGGGTTCGCCTTCCAACGAGCCCCGAAGAGAAGGCGGCGGCGAAGGAGGGTTTCCATCACCACAGCAGCATCCCCGGCACCGTTGGGTGTGTCGATGACACACTAATCGCCATAAAGACGCCGCGGGGCAATGCTGCACACACGGCAGCCTTCTGGAGCCGCAAGGGCTATTACGCTTAGAACACCATGATAGTGAGTAGACTTCATCCTCTGCTGTTTGTGACTGCATGTGTTCGGCTCCAAGTCTGGGCCGCGACAGCGGAAGTTCATGCCTAAACCTGTGTTGTATCTGTTTTCTATCAAGTCCGCGACTCCAACCTTCAAATCCTGGCCGTAGACCTCCGCTGCCGGGCTCCTGCAACAAAACGTTCGCCTGGTGCTACTCGCGGCTGCGGTGTGAGATGGTGAGATACATGTTGGAGGAAAATGAAAATTGATTTTTGAGGAAAGGAAATGACGCAGTAACTGCCTCACCTATCTCAGCCGACACCCGAACCACACTGTAAGGGAAGGAATAAAGGAAGGAATGAAAGAAGAAAGAAAGAAAGAGTTGCCCTAGTGGAGGTGTCCAGAACGATTCCGACCACCTGGGGATATTTAATGTGCACTGCCATCGCACAGCACACGGGCACCTTTTGCGTTCCGCCTCCATACAAACGCGGTCACCGCGGTCGGGTTCAAACTCTGGTACTCCGGCTCAGTAGACGAGCGCCTTAACCACTGAACCACCACAGCGGGTGCATGTTAGAGGACGGAGAATGTCTTTGGGGTAAGCAGTAAGAAAGCCCTGTCTCGGTCACATATATCGAGCTACAGTGGTCCGCACGCACTGAAGCTACAAGAATAGGGCGTATTTGTTGTACTTAGGAATACGCATTGTGGTACGATACATACGCCTTGTGCGAGTTGCCCCTCTGTTGTTACTGAATGCAACAGAAACACAATTCACATAAAGCATTGTTGAAATGCATAGTATTCCACGCTTAAACAAAAGGCATTGGTACGACACTTGTGGTATGTTGGAAATAATAGTGAATCATTTACATTAATATGAGCATCCAAGGTTGTCCTTTCAGCGGTGTTTGCCTAAACTTCTGAATCGTGCAAAGGTATCGGACGCTCCATTATGAGATAGAGCGAGAGGATGTCATCATCACAGCACGCAGCGCTCCACAACCTCTGCTTGGAGACCCCTACGTCAGCGGACAACGAGGATGCCCCCTACCCCAGAAGACAATGGCCTGCCTCTGCCTGATGGCTATTTGCCAGGTACTGGAACCCGCCTCACCTACGTACGCGGAAAAGTCGTGTGTGCACATGTCGTCAGCCACCTGCGGAGAAACCGTCTAAAGCAGCAACTGGTACGGTTGCGCAGGCTATAATATAGGCAATGAACTAGCCGGCCAAGTCGTCGCAGCCACTGAAGGCAGTGTCCAGCCAATGCTTGTGTGTATGTCGTGGTTGTTTCGGCTACAGCTAGCGAAGTGGCAGCTTATTTTCTTGTTTCTTGTTCGCGGTGTGTGTCCGGTAGCCTGCAGTGGCAAAGAAGCAAGCTGTGCACACCAGCTGCCACATCACTGACAGTGCATTTACCGTTCATCATAGAGTTCGCCGCGCAGCCACTTCAGTCTCCTTCTCCACTTAAAACTCGCGTCGAAACAACTCGTCTAGTAAGCCAAAAGACTCCTCATGCACCCTCATATGCCGTTGCCTGTGTGGACCCACCTGCCCCTCCACTGCCGTCATCTTGCAGCCTGCGTGTGCTGTGTGTAGAGCTACCTGCGCTCGCTGTTTGCATGACAAAGCACGTGAATAAATATTGTAATGTTGAAGCAAGGCAGGCAATGTTTGATGTAATCGGAAAGTACCACCGAAGCTTTATTTAGTGTGCACTTCTAATTGTTTTACTGCATACTGCACCATTTCACACAGGTGGTAACATGAGCGCAGGCATTAGCAAGACATAATGCATGCCATAACATCGACAAAAATTCCATACTTCTTGTCAAGTGCAACAGAAATTGTCATAAAGACATGATAAAAAAGCATTGCAAGACTACAAGCTCAACTGGTAATTATCACAGCTTCTGCATAGCTTGTGCAGGCAGGAAGCCCACTTTTGCAGTAAGTGCACAAGCATAGCACACAAGTAGAGCTATGTTATGTTGAGTAAGCACTACATAATAGATTTTACATGACTACAAAACCTTTAGCGTGTACAAAAGCGTGGATATAGATGACGTAGCCAAATTTGTTATTTATGCAGACGGCACGACATTACTATTTTCTGCCACTTCGCCCAATCGACTAATTAATCAGGCAAACGGAGCACTCATAAGTATTCAAGAATGGTCCAAATGAAACAAGTTAAAAGTAAATGCTAATACAACAAAAGCTATTCCCTTTCGTCCTAAAAATAGAAATGTATCCATCGATGAAGATATCTGCCATAAAAATTCATAGAAATTGTAAGCTCATTTACTGGTACTTGGCGTCGTCTTCACGGAACAGATGTCATGGGATGCGCAAGTGGATCATATTATACAGAAGTTGTCATGACTCGTTAGCTTGACTAATATAAAAAAACGCATCTTCCCTACCAAAGTTACACCACGCATTATTCTACTCGCACATAAAATATTGTCACTTTGCCTGGGGAACGACAGACAACCCTAAGTAACATGAATAAAATATATGGACTGCAGAAAAAAATGCTGATAAATATTTCCAACGCTCCTTATGACCATTCGTCTCTTCTGTTCTTTCAGAAAAATAACATATTGGCCATATATGATATGTACGCTTACCACTTAGGTTTAGCCTATAAAAAGGAAATTAAAAAGAATGTAGCTTTCTTGAACGAACTGTCTTCCTTACAGAGAAAAGTTGCACATTATCCCGCCAGCAACCCACGTATATGGAATAAAGTGTTATGTTGCACAAATTATGACAAACAGATGATATGGTATCACCTTCAACTTGTTGAATTTACTAAATAAACATGGTTTTAAACTCCAGCAAGCAATGAAAGCTGATATCAGATTAGTTTTATCCATGGATGAACCTGTTTCTTGATATGTTCTTGATATGTTCTAGAAGGAAATGTTTTTGCTCGTTTTATTTGCTGTGATTGTGATTCTTCAATCTTTTCTCTTCATGTAAAACCTGTACTTTGTAACCGAAAAAGTGGCATTTGTACTGTTGCATTCATTTCCTTATTTTCAGAATGCAAAATTTCGACATGTGTTCCAAGCTTTGAACTTTCACTTTGTCTCACTGTTTTGCTGCTAGTGGGAAAAAAATGGGTCCTTTTTTGTTTATCTTCGTTTTTTTCTTGCATAAATGGTGACCTCACTTTTTTTGAAGAAACAAATTTCTGCGGATGTTTCGTGCAAATTTTGTCACTTTTGTTTTTGGATGTTGAGCTGACAATCCATGATTATAATCTGTCGTCGAGTGCACTTTTATTTCCCGCACATGCTACACTATTCTGCTGATGCCTTTTTCTCACTTTTTTATTATTTCTGGGGGGGTGGGAGCCTCGTCAAGCCAACTGCCGGTTTTTTTCTCCCTTCCTCCCTCATCACTATGATGGAAAATAAAGGTATTATTATTACATTACAAATGGCCATTATCCCTGCATATGATGGACAGTGCATCAGTTTCGATGAAAATGGTGCATGACTAAGTGTATGGCACTTAAAGCAAGTCGCAGAGCTTGCAATGAATGCAGCATTAGTAAAAAGTTCTCATATATATATTGAGATGTGTGAACATCACAGTTACATCAGTTGGGTGGTATGCGTGCAGAGGTTTTCACTGAACAGCAGAACATGGAGCACAGTCATGCAGAGCTGTACAAAATATGCAGCTTGTTACAATGCAGGCAATACTATATGAAAAGTCCCGTTGCAGCGGCTATATGGTTAGGCCATTAACACTTCTGCATCTTGCAGAACTAATATTGCAGAAGTAAAACAGCAACATCAGAAAAAAGCAGATACAGACTTACTAGATATCATACATCTGCATTTTGCAAAATTTAAAAAGGCACCATTACAAATACAGTAGACTCCCGTTAAGACGAACTCGCTTAAGATGAACCCTCGGTTAAGATGAACAGTGGAGGTCGTTTGTTTGGTTTCCCATAGAGTCAATGCAAAAAAAATCTGCTTAAGATGTACACTGCACACGCGCCAATCGGATAAGATGAACTTTCAAAACCAGCTGCACCCAAGCCATGCAGCTTTACTCGACCCTTTAAGCAGTATTTCATTGGAAAGAAAGAAAGAGTGTAAAAAGATTAAAGCTTTTTTGCGTTGCCGACCCTCCGTGTGACGCGGGGAGGAGCAGAGACCTAACCAACCTAACCACGTCTACATTGAAAAGGCGATTCTGCGACTGCCGCTGCTCCTCCCCTCCCTACTCCTTGCACCCCCCCCCCCCCCCTCCCCGGCTGTAGATCCCAACAATAATCCGTCTTTATCGCGGCAGTAGATTTGCGTCGCATCGGCAGAGTTCTCGGAACTTGTAGACTCCTCCTACGATCATGGGCGGGGACGAAAAGTGGCGCAGAGAGAGAGAGAGCTGCTAGCAGCCCAGCCAGGAAAGGAAGCAAAACTCGAGAATACAAAAAGGCGAAGAGGAAAAAGTGAGAAGAAAAAGCATGCTTCCCAACGATGATGACATGACAGTGTCGTCATGCCAGTGCTAACGAAGCCATGTGGCCATGTCTCACGCGCGTGCTGGCCACTGCGCAAACTGTGCAGTAGGCCTATCAATTGTTCGTGGCATGCGTGTGCGCCGTGACCTTGCTGTGTTCCGCGATCTCCCACCTGTCTGTACGGCGCCACGTCGTCGTGGTGTCCGTTGCTTGTTTTAGTGCGCGCCCTGTACGTCACGTTGCTAGTATGGCTAGTCAGCCAAAAGCTCGGAAAATGCCGCTTGAGCTTCGTGAGAAGATCGAAGTTTTGACCGAAGTTCGTGCCGGCCGGTTTTCAACAACCGAAATGGCGCTCAAGTTCGGCATCGCGAAAAGTACCGTGAGCGGTATTGTGAAAGACAAAGTGCGGATTACTAATGCTTTGCAAGATGGTGAATTTGCGCCGAAGCGAAAGAGAATGCGCACAACTACGCACAAAGACTTACAAGACGTTTTGCTGGCTTGGGTGAAAAGAGCGCGCGGTGCGAATTTGCCAGTGAATGGAGTGATATTGAAATCAAAAGCAGAAGAAACTGCACTGCGGGTGAATGTGGAATTTGCGTGCAGCGATGGCTGGCTCGACCGTTTTTGGAGAAGGCATGGACTAGCCTTTCGTTGTGTTCTCGGCAAGGCCGCTGCAGTGGACGAAACGGCCTGCAGCGATTGGAGGCAGAACAAGCTGAATGACATCATGGAAGAATATTACCCTCAAGATGTATACAATGTGGACGAAACTGCACTATTCTACTAGCTGCTTCCAAAAAAAAAACGCTCGCATTTGCTGGTGATAGCTGCGTGGTGGGAAAGCACAGCAAGCTTCGGGTAACAGTCCTCTTGGGCGCGAATATGACTGGGACTGACAAGCTAAGGTTGCTGGTGATTGGCAAGTCTAAAGCACCGCGCTGCTTTAAAAAATAAAAACGCTGCCAGTCACGTACATGGCTAATTCGAAGGCATGGATGACGCAAGCGCTTTTAGAGCAGTGGCTTCACGAGACAGAAAAGAAAAGTTCTGTTTGTTTTTGATCACTGTCCTGGGCATGGTCACGTCGCTGGACTTTCTGCCATCCGTCTGGAATTTCTACCAGCAAATACAACGTCGAAGGTGCAGCCCATGGACCAGGGAGTGATAAGCACCTTGAAGAGGCACTATCGGCGCTCTCTGTTGCAAAGGATGCTAATTTGCATGGAGACTGGTAAAGAGTACACAGTGAACCGTCTAAGTGCTATCCACTTACTGACAAGTGCCTGGGAGCAGGTTAATGAAGCGACCATTGCCAATGGCTTCCGCCATGCGGGGTTTGTGGAACCTAGTGACTGCTCAGCGCACAATGATACTATATGAGTGAGGACTCCACTGTGAACTTAGAGGAGAGAAGCATTGTTTCTACACTGAGGAGTAAAGGTGTCTCTGTTGACATGAGTACGTATGTCAGCATTGATGAAGGTGTGAAAACATGTAGGGCTGACACACTGGAAGCTTTAATTGAAGGGGTTCTCGACTAATCAACAGAAACTGCTGCTGAGGATGACAGCATGGACGTTGCGCCTGAATCTCCACTGGTGACCTGTGATGCAGCTGACACTTTAGTGCAGTTCTTCGAACAATGTGGGGGCACTGAAGGATATCTCAGAAGGTTAAGTGAGATGTATGCATTTGTAGCAGCCAGACGATTTTCTCGACAGACACAAAAAAAAATAACAGAGTGGGCAGCAGTCAACAGTGCAAGATGCCTTACTAGGCCAATCAATGTGTAGCAGACCACTAGTAAAGCAATAAACACTTATGTTGCAGTTATTTTTTTCCTATAAGACCATTTCATTGCGTCGTTCAGATATACAAAGTATTTGGACATACACTGCATGCTCGAACATCATTTTTAGAAGCATTCCTGATTAGACGAGCTTCTGATAAGATGAACAGTCTTCATGGTCCCTTGGAGTTCGTCTTAAAGGGAGTCAACTGTATGCAAAAACAACCTGACTAGAGAATATCTAACGCCTTCTGCGTCACACACTGACTAGAGAATATCACACACTTTCTGTATCTTGCAGAAGGTAAAGAGGCACCATTGAAAAAATACACAGAGGCCCACTAGAAATTATCACAGACCTTACGCGTCTTGCAGAAGGTAAAAACGCACCGTAAGAAAAAGCCACACCTTCTGCGTCTTCCAAAAGGCTGTAAAAAAAAGCGTGCCAGCATACAAGATTTAAAAACCATAAAGAAACTTAAGTTGATGGCGGCCATAGCTGGTATTGCAGCAGCACCACAATGAAAGAGATGGCCAGCACGAGCTGCTCATGCAGGCGTGCCGATTCCCTTCTTGCGTCTCGCACTGTTGTTGCAAGGTCTGACATAGTGGCTGTTAGCTGACTTCTGTCTTCAGCAGCCTCGTTGAGGTGCTGCACATACAAGAAAATTCAATAGCAAAATTTTGCTCATAATACATTCACGGCTCATTTCACTTTCATGTTATAGATGACCTACTGAAAGAAACTGGGCCAGATCCCACAAGAGGCGGTCCCAGTGAGGTTAAGCAGAGGTTTGGGACGGTGAACGTAGCAACATTACGTTGCATGCTGTTGCACAAAATGTGGCGCATGCTGTCAGCCCATACCTCCAGGAGGTGTGCCTGAAAATTCGGCATCCTGCCCGTTGCGTGCCTTAGCGAGGTCTGCTGTGTGCCTTGTCTCCCTAAGCAGCTTGTCCACCTCCTCGTCCTGCTACTTCCTCCACCGCAATGGACGGCCCGGAACTGCCGATGCAGGTGGGTGCAGTGGGCTGCTGCTGGCGGGTGCCTGTCGGAGGGGAAACAGTCTGAACGTACACTTGTCATACGACACAGCACGATGTAAAACAGGCAAGCTGTTTTCTGCAACGTCAGAGGGGAGCAGCAGTACATAAAAGCAGTTGCAGTCAGTGATATAACAAATGCAGCATTGTTTCAGTGAACTCAATGTGCACGTCAGCCTTGTCACAACTCCTGCTGTAAGAGGGAAAAGCTTGCACAACGTGTTAATATGCCGCACCTGAAGGAAACTTTTGTGGACAGTGCAAAACAACAGTGACTGTATGGCGCTCCTGCAAATGCTATTTATTAGAAGCACCTTGAAAAGAGGGTAATGTGCAGCCTGCATACTGGCAGGTCAACTCACTGGCTGTGTCAGCACGCTGCCGATGCTGCTGCTGCTCCTCCACCAGCAGTTCAGCAGATGTCTCCCCGTCTCCTCCAGCCAGGACGTTTCACTGGCGTCACTTACATGAAGTCATTACACAAGACACAACTGTATGGTAAACAGTTTCAGCAAAGTGTGAAATGTGTACGACAAAAATGTGTGGTTAGTCGGAACTGTGGCTGAAGGCGAAAGCACACTACCACAAAAAGGAAGGTAAAGAAGCTGATGCTGCATTTGCAATCTCCAGTTTACACACTACTACACCTTCTAAAATAAGCAAAAATGCAGATGAGGTCATCACCAGCGTACACAAGCTGTAAGACATACACATAAAATGGTTTGAAATGCAGTTCACCTACCAGCTGCAGACTGGCCTCTCTCCGCAGGCTGGTCGTCCCCGGCTTGCTAACCACTGAAACTCTGACGGGAAGAGAGGTGTGTTGGGTCGGGGGCGAGGTGGGCTGGGCTGCTCCTGCAAGAAGGCACAATGCCTCACGTTCAAACATGAATTTCTTGAAGTTCATCATAGGGTTGCATTGCTTGCAGTCAAGAATCCATCACCACCAAGCTGAAAACTTTGCAACTGTTTGTAACGTCACAGCAGTTGACAAACGACAGTGGTCATACCTGCTTCTTGGGGGGTCGGGGGCAGCAACCTGTTCAAAGCAAGATCCCGCGACGCCCGTGGCGTTCACTGGCCCGATAAGCTGAATGGCTTGGCCACCCAGAGCCGGCAGTCTACCGCCGCCGGCGCCACTGCGACAGGACCGTTCACGCGGACCTCCACAGAACAATGTTGACAGGCTTACCCTTGGTCAGCTTGCGGCCACACCAACTCCGCTCGCAGCGGGTAAGCCACTACTGCTGGTCTGTTGCTAGCGCCACAAGCAAAGCCGAGGCAGTTACCAAGCTGCAATGACCCCTTCGACGGAGGCAATTACCGGGCAAAGCTAACCCCTATTTTCCTCCACCAACTAGTACCTAAAATAATCACTATATATATATATATATATATATATATATATAGTCACCAGCTGTGAGATAATGCTCTCAGTATGTTTACGGCGGCTGACGATATCTCGCTTTGCTTTTTCTCATGTGCGCCTGTGCCCTCGGACGGTCTGCGTTGCAGTTTTCTTATCGGAGGAACCCGAAATTTCGAGCTAGGCTGCCTCTGCTCGCGCGCCTTGCGAGTATGGTCCAAAGGCTGAAGCCTAAGAAAATAAATGTTATGATCAGTGTGGTGCACTGCATAAAACTCTGGCATAGCGATAAGAAAACTGCAACGTGCTGCCTGTGTGTGCGAGGCCGCATCAGCCATTAAAACACAAACGTCCCCGTAACGGGTGCGCCTATGACATGTGCTGTCTACGTGGCGATCAGGCACAGGCGAAAAAGCGAACAATCTGCGCACCAGCTATCGCTAGACGCCCGTGAACGTGCAGACAGCATTATCTCGCACCCGATGACTATCGCTTTGCGGCGCTGGCGGCACTCCAAGACACGGTTTCCGTCATATTCGTGTGAAGTCTTGAGGGCTCCTGTCCATGCCACGAATGGCGCCAATGTTCAGCCAACATGACTGCCAGGCCCTCTGTATTTAAGACGGCGGCAATCTCCTCCCAAAGCTCCCGCCTGCGAGCGGCCGTGTACTCGGGCCAGAGCTGTGACGCAGCCCGTGCCAAATGCAGTTGCTCTTCGAGCAATTCGATAAGCATCCACTCTTGGGTGACGGACGTATGTGGCCTCTTTGCTGGTGCCGCCATTTGAAATGATAACGGTATTTCACCCCGATTACCTGGGCGATTTGTTGGTATCGGCCAAGGAAATTAATTCTTTGGCAAGGAATAAATATTGGGGAATCTACAATAGTGTTAATTCATTCACTTGCATATGCGAGCGCTGCAATAAAGCAACTTGCAGTAGAGTTATGAAAGAGCAAGGACGAGCGAGATGGTTCAAAACTGTGCACCTCACCGTTTTCCTCGCCCTCCGTTCTTTCCCACGGCCGTATTCGTTAACTTTTGTAATCGATAGTAAGCGACCACCGACCGCACACTCACCTCAACAAGTCGTCTTCGTCGACTTTCGTGCCAAGAGCTCCTTGCGAGCTTAGTTCTGCGCACCTACGGCGTTCTCTGCATTCAATCAAATTTTGCTGCGCTTAAGACATCGGCACAATACCTTGATTTTAGACGACACGTAAAAAAGCAGGAACTTCGCGTCGAATCAGCTGCTTTCTTGCATGCCGCCATGCTCACGCTGGATAGATGGATGGATACGGCTGAACCCTTTAAATTCGGCGGTGGCTCAAGGCGCGAACGAGAGGGCGCGGGGCGTGCTGTTTAGCGTAGAGACAACTAGATGGCGCCACTGCAACTGTTTTTAGCGGCACCGTCGCTGCTGCTTTACGGGCTAGGGCATGTTCCTCCTGGTCGTGGTAACGGTGGGGTGCATAATACGCCCCTAGTTAAGAACTATGCATGCCACTGGCTTCAGCTAACTTCAACACAACCTCCTAGCCACTTTTTCTTTTTTTTTCCCCCACCGAGCCCCTTTGAGCGTTTTGGCGATGATGAAAAATCGCAGCGTCCTTGTCTGTCGTCTGCTACCGACAAATGGCGATGCGAAATGCTCATAGTTCTGCAGGTGAATGTAATTTGTTTAGATGCATCTCTTACTGAGCTGATTTTTTTTACATGCGACTATTGTGAGCTACCCCAGTGATTCATCTTTGAGTTCACTGTACGAGTGATCTGCTTGCACAGAAATAACGCGGTTCGATCCGGCCGCGGCGGTCGAATTTCGAGGGAGGCGAAATTCTAGAGGCCCATGTACTGTGCGATGGCAGTGCAGAACCCTAGGTGGTCGAATTTTCCGGACCCCTTCAATACGACATCCCTCATAGCCTGAGTCGCTTCGGGACGTTAAACCACATAAACCACAGCGGTGCTTCTCAGAGCGGCTTTGATACTGAGCAGTCGGCCCTTGAAAAGGGTGCCAATGCTTCCAAGCTGGACATAAGACCTCGACACAGATGCTCATGCGAGCCATGCCGACCATTCAAGGTGACCTCGGTTGTGTGCAATTGGAAGAGTGCTAGCTAGGCAGGAGGACTTTGCAGTTCCTGCACCCCCCCCCTCCCCACCGCCCCCCCCCCCCCCCCCCCCCGCAGAAATTTCAACAAACTATATATTTATTTATTTATTTATTATTTGGAACATACTGCTAGCCTCTTTCGAGGCTGTTGCAGGAATGGGGACAGATCGGTTTTCTTTTTTAGGTACGCCACAACGGGAAAAAAATCACAAATAAGGTTCACACAACTGAATAACATATAGTAAAAGGGGATAATCATGGGAGACAGTTTCAAAATACATGATGCAATATTAAGCAACACAATATAAAGCACAGTGAGAAAAAGATTGCTTCAGAAAAAAGCACGTGCAATGCCCGACTAGAAAGTGCAATGCCTGACTAGAAAACTGTAAGCTCTGTACAAACAGTGCTAGAACAATGTACTTCTTTTCCATGCGGAAAGCTGCTCCAACGTCATGGCATGGCTGAGCAAACACAGCCACTATCATTTACAGAACATCAAATGTGAGTGGTTGATCAACTTTCGCCTGCAACAGCTTACACTGAAATAAACCAAAGGCTATGTTCAAGCCTTTCATGAAAAGGCCAAAGCTCTAAACTTGAACTAAAATATAAAACCTACACAATAAAAATACATTATATGATTATGCTGAAGGCTGATAAGAATGAATGGAGGCCTCCAACCCGGGAGAATTTTCACAGGGAACCCCCTCAGATTTTAAGACGCGTCTTCAAAAAGGCACCTGCATGGAGCCAACATTGCGAGCGCCGTCAACAGTGGAAAGATCTTCCCTTTTGTCTGAGGAGGAAGGGTTTGCCGACCAGCACCTTTGGCAAGGCAGACGTTGCGTTTGTGTGACCACTCGGGGGGTAAATTGCATCGTTGAGGGAAAAAACCTTCTCCTCAGGCAAAACGGTGGTGGCGAAAGGAAGATGTCATAACTTTCCCATAGGGAACGGTGGCCCGACCCTCTCTCTTGCACATTCGGTGGCTCGCTCTGTTAAGCAATGAAAAAATACGCAACCAGCACCGTGGTAATTTTGCAAAGTCGTACATGACACCACAGCAGTTGTACAAGCCACGACTACTCATCTATAAACATTTGCTAATATAGTTCTCCCCACCCCCATTGCTCACTACATTCAACCACATTCTTTTTTTATCACACATGCCACGCTACAAGATCACCAGTTACCTGTCCTGCCCAATTGTAATTATCTCCAACTCTCATCTGACCTCTAACCCGCACTGCTCTCTCTTCTGCCTCTCATACATATGCAGTTATACACACATGGACATCTTGCATCTTGCTTGTGCAATGGGTCGGCACTGTAACTATTGCACTGTGATACACTAGACAACACTGCACTCCACAAATGAATCTCGTATCTGGCCTTCCAAGCAGGCTACCAACAACACATAGCCACTCAGGGAACAGTTCAAACACTGAACCATTTTGTACATCCCAGAAAAATCCCAATAGCCCATACCATATCCAATGTGTGCATGCAATACACTGGCACTTCAACTGGCACATCATAACGCACCACAATAGTATCAGATCAGAATGTTAACCAGTGCACCTTGGAGTCACTTGACCGGACACCGCTGGCAAAAATAGCATTCATGGCCCTCATGCGGAACCGCTTCCGTCCTGCTCGTTTTTATCTCTGCCTTCACGATCACGCAGTAGGATTTCTATGAGCAAGGCTATCTCGGGGTCCTCGATTCCTGGGCTCTCACTTGGCAGTGGCTCGCCATGGTATGCCAGGAAGGCACTGAGCGAAATTACTTCTCGGACTGTCCGATGGTACCGAGTTGTACGGGGACAGCCACAGTGTGCTGGGCACGTCTCGTGTGACTCAGTGTTCTTGCCTTCTCTCAGCATCCCTAGCAGCCGCACCAACCTTCTCCGCACTTTGGACACTTCGTCCTGCTCGAACTCCGGAGTAGAGTCTTCGTCTGGCGAGTGCCCGGAATCCGATATAATGACTGTGCTCGGCACGCTAAGAGTACTTGCCGGTGAGCCTGCGTCACTTCTCTGAAAAATGAAACAAAAATGGGGGAAGGGGCACAGTGAAGTATGATAACTGCCGATGTTCGGTCGCAAGACAGGATGTTAACGGTCACAGATTTACGGTGATGTGTCATTATGTGACCAGCACCAGGCACGTGCCCGTGCACTCAATGTGACCACTATGGCAGTTCAGGTTCCCACAAAGTCTGTGTGTCACAGACTTTACTCCAGGTCTAAGGCATTAGCAAAGGACAGGTACTAGCATTGCAACAGTTGCAGAGTTCAGCGAATTACGCAACAGAGCGTAAACACTTGGGAATTTTTACTCAATTAGATACCGAGAAGAAAGTTAATGACATGCACCATCCATGCAATTATTTTTGTTCTTAGCAAAATATGAAAGTAGTGAAAACAACGGCAAAAACTGGTTTGGGTACTTCTGAAAATTCAGTTTCTCGACTCATGAGGTGACTGGCTGCACAAGGTCACTGGAACTGGCAATCTGAACCAGTGCAAAATAAGCCAAGGTGTCCTTTCAACCAGAGAAAGCGAGGGCACACCAACAGCACGGTTATCACAACCGCATAGGTATAACCAAGCACTTATTGACATGCAAGCACAGTTGGCTGACACACATGGCACTGCGTAAAGGTGGCAGCCCAGACAAGACTCCAACACGTCTGCCCTTCCCTCCAAAACATTCAGGTGTAGTAGCCGAGTGTCTCATCTGCGCCTCTCCTTGGTCAAGAGTTTATTGACCGTACTGTTGTTATATCGTGAATCTGCATCAATTTGCCCAGCTTTCTTCTTTAAAGGGGCCTCGAAACACATTTTCAGTGCATTGTATTGGCTATTGGTTGCATAGAATGAGTTATAGTGATCCACGTATACTGTGGTTTTTAATATTTTAATTAGCTCGCAAAAACAAATTCATGGCGCTGACTGTGTCACCATACAGTGGCGCTTTTTAGCAGCGGATATGACATCACTTAGTGCGAGCTTGATGATGGGACAAAGAGTAAATAAACTGCGAATTGCGTTAACAACTAGAGATACGTATTGTCAAGTTTTTGTGTCTTATATTACATTAACAAAACCAACTTGTATACCCTAGATAAAAGCACTGTAAATAAAGTAAAACAAAAATATACCACGACAGGCTCTAGCTACTTTTTGCATCCAAGGACTTTGCGCCGCTCTGTAAACATCCTACAACCTAGAACTAAACACTTGTGGCTACTCTCTATGTATCTGCGAGCGGCTTTGCGGAATTGATCCAATCGAGCCATTGCACTCTATAAGCGTTCGTTTCGGTCCCAAGGAAGGATGCGTTCATTTCACATTTAGCAGGCAGTGCGCATCGTCAGCTTTTGGAGGATCACCACGCAGTGGTGCCAGATGGCGCCACGTTCCCATCAACAGCGCGCGCTCCTTGCTCGCCGTGACCAACCAGCGAGCTAGGAGCGACGGGCGATGTTTGGCGGTAAGCAGTAGCGGTATGTGCTATGCTAAATGTGTCTGATCTCTTGCGCAGGTTGTCACACCATCGCAGTATCTTGCGCGCGAGTTCGGATCCATAAGGGAATGCCACTGATCAGTGTTCCCTTCTGCGCTGTCGACATGACGGTGAAGCACCGCTGGGTCAGCTGGGTGTTCACATGGTTGTTGTAACCATGCAAACGGCGCTGCCAGCCTTGGCATGAACGAGTTACTGAGAACAGGCAACCATAGAGTGCAAACTTGCGCACGTGCTAAGATCGGCTGTTTTGATTCGTCGCACTAAGTGTCCTCATTGGGAATGGGAAGTTGCGCGAAAATAGAGTTGAGGGCAGCATTTTGTTTGTTTCTATTTTGAAATTGCTTCATTGAATAACTCCCGTTCCTAAGCATCAATTCTCGTAATTCTTTTTGAGTCAGCATCTGTGTGACATAAAGAATCCACCTGAAGCACAACCGGCATCCGTTCAAGCGGTGTTTTGCAGCCCCTTCAATCAAAAAGAGAGACCCTTGTGCCTGTGATATTTACGATAGACATCACGACACCAGCCGAATAAAATGCACGATAAGTTAACTTGACCTCAGTGCACTTCTGCAACTTCCCTACTGGAGCTCGCAAAAAGCAGCTCTAGAATAGCTGCAGTGACAACCCTGATAGATATTCTCCAGTTCTGGCCTCAGCACTAAAGTGGGACAAATTCTTCATAGTAGCACAAATGCTTGAGCAGCCCTCTACTTATGCTTCTCACCTGGATTACTATGGTCAGGTGAACTTGCTGCAAATTGACATAATTGTAAACAATTACCAAATTTGCAAAATAACAAATTAGTAACCTTGCACAACAATTAGTAAAGACTGCATGCAACCATATCAACACACTCTTTTGATTAAATATGAGAGCAAGGGGATCTCATAAAATTGATGGAGTTTAGTAGCCACCTGCAACTTCACGCCAAGCAAGGTAGCTAACATGCACAATGGTTGTCACGTATTAATCAGCCAGCAGATGCGCAGGTTACTGAAGCTGTTCAAATTGACAGCAATCGTGGCACTAGAAACTGCAAGTTCAAATCCAAACAGTGAATCAGCAGCAAATGTGAATATTTGCATCGGAAGTGAAAACAGACTCACATTATCCCTGTGTGCTTCTTTGGTAGCCCCGACTGGATGGGTTTCGGCAACACCTGGTATAGGACCAAGATTACGGACAGCAGCCTCTTGCAGCAAGGCCTCCATCAGCAGGTCTTCATCAGCGCTGTCGAGATCCTCCACTTCTGCACCAGTGCCCAGCGGTGCGCTTTGGTTCTTTCCTGTGCCTGCACCCTGGGAAGCAGAGCTCGAATGGCCATCTTCACCGTACTGAGGAAGCGAAGGAGCTTGTGGTGCCTTTTTACTCCCCCGTGCAGTTTTTGCTGTTGGGGCTCTTAAGCCCGATTCAAGTGATGGCTTTTGCAGACTCACATCATCCCTGTGTGCTTCTTTGGTAGCCCCGACTGGATGGACTTCAGCAACACCTGGCATAGGACCAAGATTACGGAGAGCAGCCTCTTGCAGCAAGGCCTCCATCAGCAGGTCTTCATCAGCGCTGTCGAGATCCTCCACTTCTGCACCAGTGCCCAGTGGTGCGCTTTGGTTCTTTCCTCTGCCTGCACCCTGGGAAGCAGAGCTCGAATGGCCATCTTCACCGTACTGTGGAAGCGAAGGAGCTTGTGGTGCCTTTTTACTCCCCCGTGCAGTTTTTGCTGTTGGGGCTCTTAAGCCCGATTCAAGTGATGGCTTTTGCAGACTCACATCATCTCTGTGCGCTTCTTTGGTAGCCCCGACTGGATGGACTTCAGCAACACCTGGCATAGGACCAAGATTACGGAGAGCAGTCTCTTGCAGCAAGGCCTCCATCAGCAGGTCTTCATCAGCGCTGTCGAGATCCTCCACTTCTGCACCAGGGCCCAGCGGCGCGCTGTGGTTCTTTCCTGTGCCTGCAGCCTGGGAAGCAGAGCTCGAATGGCCATCTTCACCGCACTGCGGGGGTGGAGGAGCTCGTGGTCCCTTTTTCCTCCCCTGTGTAGTTTTTGCTGTTGGGGCTCTTAAGCCCAATTCAAGTGATGGCTGTTGCAGCAAGGAGCAGCTTCTCGTGTATATTCCAGAGCTGGTTCTGGTACTAGGGGCTGTGGCGCTTGATGCCATCTCATGGGTGGGCATGGATGAAGAAGGACTTGGGTTTTGGTGAGACACGTTGTTGTGACCTTCTTCCCTGATTTTGCGTTGCTTGCGAGGCGAGGAATTACTTGTGTGCGAGTGATCTGTACATTTGTATTCTGTGCTGGACACTGAGTCTGGTCTGTGCTCACTGCGCAATGGGATGACTTTTTTCTTATGGCTATTGGCTGGAGAAGGACAAGGCAGCAGCCTCCTGCGAGCGTGAGAGGGCGGCAGCAGATCCTCTGGATCTGGCATCGTATCATCGGCTGATTCACAACAGCGCCACGTACTTGAATGGCTTCCGCAGTCTTTTTGTGGTTCTGGACTCTGCCGTTTCCTCGGAGATGACCGTGCAACAGGTTGTCTGCTGAGAAAAGGTGTGCGCTCAAATAAACCTTCCATAGCGCCACTGTCACCACCATGAAAGCGTCCTGGTGAGAGGGTACCTCTTTTCACCTTTGGCATCACGGCGACGTCGCCACTTGATTTTGGAGATGACTGTGAGTTTGAATGGCTGTTAGTGAGCTCTTGGGGTGGAGTATTTGGCCGTTTCCTCAGAGATATCCGCAACGGTACGTGTCTGCTGGGACATGGTGTGCATTTAACCACATCTCCCAAAATGCTGCTGCCACTACTTGCGGGAAGTGGTTGCTTGCCTAAGTGGCTACTGGAGCAATCTTGCAGAGCTGCACTGTTAGGTTTCACGGGGGTTAGAGTGTGAAATTTCACAGGGGTTCGTTGTAGCGTGTTTCGGCTTTCGGAAACCGTCGTGCGAGCAGAACGACCAATGCCGGAGATTTGAGAGCCTGACTTCATGTGACGAGGAATGCGCTGTTTTCGTGGAGTGCTGTTTTTGCATTTCCCCTCGAGTGATGACCGCAATCCTCGTTCCTCATTCAGGATGGGTTCCTGTCCAGGAGTGTCTGGCACATCCACTCTGCTTGTGCTTGCCTTCCTTAAGCTGTGTCGAGATCTTACACAAACACTCGCAGTGCTTATGGAAAGCTCCTTTTGTTTTTTGCACAGCACTTCTGAAGGTGTTGGCAAGGAATGTTTTCTTAGTGCGACTGCAGTGCTGCCTTGGTCTGACGTCGAGGTACTGTGATCAGGGTCGTTCTTTTTTGCCAATGGGCTGTCCAGTCCACTTTCAGAACTCTTCTCGGCGCTCTTAGCAGAGGGTGAAGCAAATAACAAGAGCTCCCTACCATTATCGCTCTCCTTATCAATACGTGCTCTGTCGGGAGATGTCCCAGAGCTCTGCAGGGGTGATGAACTTTCCGTTTCAGCAACGACTTCGGCTGGTGCCCCCTCGTCTTGTAGACCACTCCCGGAAGGTCTCTGGGGCTCGCGCGCCTCTTGCTCACTGTCGCTGTCTTCGACGATGACGCTCGATGCCGCAGCCAGTAGGGGCGAGCTACCTCGGTCTCCCGCCGATTCACTGCTCTGTTTTCCGGACAGAACGTTAACCTCATGAGGCGACTCGTACAGATGTTTCACGGGGAAGATATTTTTCAGATAATGTTCCTTCAGCGACTGCCATGAATGCTTGCCGGGAAGGACACCAGCCGAGGCCATTTCTTTGTACACCGCATTGCCATGGACATGGACGCCTGGGTTCTTAGCTACGAACTCTGCAATCGCAATTTCTTCGCCAGGGGTGTATTCCCTTCTTGAGCGAGTGGAATGGAGTCTTCTCGTCTTGGAGTCGCTTGCGTCCACCACGGCTGGCGCCATTGGTATTTTGAACTCTATGAGACGAAGTAGCTTGCCTCTTTTGGCACAAGCGCGAATATAATTAGCAGAGAAGACATCATCGCTGCTGTCTGTAACAGTAACGCTGGACGGCACCAGTCGTATGGCATCAGGAACTTTTTCTGGCGGTACGAGAACGCCACCTCCGTACTCTATAAGCTCCCGTATCTCCTTGCGCTCCGAACAGGGCACCAAGGAGAACAACATGGGGCTACCATCCGCCTTCGCGAATAGCGCTCGACTTCGCTGCTTCTTGGGCATGACTTCACAGCACTTAACGTAGTTTTACAATCACAACAACCGTAAGCTCCGTGCTAGACGGTCAACAAAACCGCGCGATCGCGCGTTGGCTTACGTCGGCTCATCGAATTTCTTGTTTTGGCTGCTTTGGCGCCGTTCGCAAGATAGACTTGCATGTTTGTAAACAAACAAGGTAGCGCTGCAGTCGCTAGCGAGCTCGTGGTAGGCAAACGGTCGGGGAGTGGCGTCGCGGATAGGTGTTGAGCGCGGGTTTTCAAGGCTTGTAGGCGCGTTTCCAGTTTCTGCGAATCATAGCAATGGTCGATGCTTCCAACTTAGTAATTTGTCGAAGTACACGAGCTCGCGTTGGCCACGTGCGGCCTATAAAGAGAAATAGTTTGCCACTGTATTGTATATATGGTTAGTAGTAAACATGTAGAAAGCGTTCATGCCGTTTATTTATGCGCTAGGCATCGAGTAAAACAAGTTTTGACACTCTGCACGAGTGTCACTGCACTAGTTTTGCACTCTGCACTAGGACAATAGTGAGGGGAAGCGCTGGCCTTGTTTCGTCGGAGCAGACATGCGCTCATCGTCTGCTGACATACGTACGTGTCGCGCTGTGCGAAAAGTGGGGACAGCGTCGTGTCCCTGATCTCCTGTCTCGCTTAGCGCTGTTTTTAGCCGCATGACCACGCACCAGCCAGGCCGACTTGTCCTCTTGTTAAGCTGGTCGATTTAATGAAAATTTTTGATTTCTAGAATTATTTTCTTTCCTAGCCCTGACGTCTAGTTTCGTGAAGAAAAATTATAGCAAAATATTAAGTCAAAATTTATAAATTACGCTTTTTAGAAGTGTGGTCGTCCAAAATTGTGAGGTAATTTCTTTGATTTCAGTGCCGCATTTCTGTGACCAAAGCGAAAGCGAAGATGCCATAAACGAGGGAATAAACTTTAAGGTTCGTTTTGTGACCTCTCACTATTTCTGCGACTGGATCACTCACCTTCGTCGTTCTCATGAAAATCAAATGATTCCATTTGTCGCAAACTATTCCTGAGACGTTGAGGAGCGTAATAAATCTCTCGATTTTTTTCCCTACACGTGCAGTACTGTGTTAGTTATTTCTGGTAAGAAACGTTTTCATGTAACTATGCATGCATAAGTACTGATCATATAGAAAAAGAAATAATCGCGTCATCGTACAGAACAGGGCTTTATATACATGCTGGCATAAAAAAACTGCCCACTATCTACTCAATTATTTGAGACCTTGGGGGGACTTGACGACGGTGTTAATTATAATTACCCAGAACTGCACCAGGTATAGCTATAAATAAAAGGAATTACTGAAACTAGCGTTGGAATTTCATATTTGCACCAAGTTTAGTTACATATCGCATGCATGAATAACGAAACACTTTTCATTGCGGCATCCCCTCTCAATCTCGCCAAGTGTCTGTTAGTAGCACGCCTGCGGCTGCTTCTTTCCAAACAAGCTTCGTGATCATGTACTACCTCATGAAACATGACACATGCATGATGCAACGAAAAAGCATATGGCGTTTAGCACACTTAAGGTACGCTATTCTAAGCACACCAACGCGACCGCGCAAGATAGACACAACTTACCAGACTTCTTTCTACTAGAATGAAATAATTACGTCGTCATATCAAGAAACAGTTTCAAGTAAATAATAAATGTCATAAAACGCGCCATTAAAACATGGTGTGCTATTAACAAAAAAACGCATTCCTTGGGGGCGAGTGAACCTATCGGCGCCCCGTGCACTCCGGCTCAAGGTGATAAGTACGTACGTGTGCAGCTGCATATGTCTTTTTTTACTTGAGCAATTATCAGCCTACTATCCTGAAGTTCAGGTGAATGAACGCAGTAATTTGCATGCTATTAAGTGCATTGAGTGGCAGTGCCTATCGACTCCCAGACTTCGCGCTTTACTACCGTGGCCCAATGCCTGTTAGCCAGTTTCCGAATGCGGCATTTATGCGCGAGAAACCTATCGAGGCTAATTTAATATTTTTTATGCTACTACGCGGATCCAGCAGTGACGCAGCTGGTCAATACATGCTGCTTCTGCAGTGCACAGGCTTGAAGCAGCCGCCGGTAGCTGCGGCAGCTGCGGTAGGCAGTGGCAAGCGGAACCTGTTTTGCCTACCATGCGAAAGTCGCTGCTAACATCAGCGCCACCGCATCTTCGTGACGTCTCGGGGTGAATAAGGTCCATATCCATGACATGAAATTTTACTCTTCTCTTGATTTTATCCACCAATCAGATAACCTTCGCTTGGTTACTTCTACCCGCTTAAAATCTACTTTCCCTTCAGTGTCCTTAAACCTCAATGCCTTGGATAAATCAGTCCCGCTGCTTTCCACTGTAGGGTGAAGCCCTTTACAGAAAAGTATCAAATGTTCAGCCGTTTCCTCCTCCTCTCCGCACGCAACGCACAACGTGTCTATATCGTGGTACCTGACTCTATATGCCTTAGTCGAAACACCCGTCCTGGCCTCAAACAACAAAGAGCTTCCCCTACAATTATCATAGATATTTTCTTTGGCAATTTCCTGCTTAAAAGTCCTGTATGTTCCCAGTGCTGATTTCGTCAGCATCCCTGTATTCCACAGAGCTCTCTCTGTTTCTTTAACCTTTTTCTTAACTGATAATTGCTGATTTGCCCCCCCCCCCCCCCTACTGCTGTCCAGATATTTGCTTGTCAATTTTCTAGTTCGCTTTCTCCATTTCGTATCAACATTCCTTATATGCAGGTATCTGCAAACTTTCCTAGCCCACTGCTTTTCCCCCATTTTTCTCAATCGCTCCTCAAATGCTATCTTACTGCTAGCTAGCTTCTCTTCTCTCGAACGTCGCCCATCCCATATCACCCTGTACCCCTGATTTGATGTATTGCCATGTGCTCCCAAAGCTAGCCTCCCTACGCCACGTTGTTTAATTTCTAACCTTGCTTGAACATCTGGTCTCATGCTCAGGACCGCATTACCGAAAGTCAGGCTAAGAACCATCACCCCTTTCCAGATCCCTCTTACCACTTCATACCTATTGTAATTCCACAGTGCCCTATTTTTCATGACAGCTGCATTCCTACTAGCTTTATTCATTACATATTTTTCATGCTCTGTCAGATACTCATCACCGTTATTTATCCACACCCCAAGATACTTGTACTCATCCACTACATCTAGAGTGAATTCCTGCATTCTATGCTCGCCGACCTCATCATTAAATATCATGACTGCAGATTTTTCCTTACTTTACCGCTACCAGCGCGCCTTCATGGCAACAAAATCTACTCTAGAGCAAATTTATTTTGCACCACTGAGTACGCTTCTAATTTTCCTTCGTGTTTTAAGTGTGCAACACTCTTTATTAACTTAATAGAGCGTTATTTTTTTTAATTTATTGTGTTGCTGTTTTTATTTAAGCTGACATGTTCGCGCCGCTGTCAGCGCACCTTCGCAGCAACAAAAGTTCCTGTAAGAACGAATAGTAATAATAATTGGTTTTTGGGGAAAGGAAACGGCGCAGTACCTGTCTCATATATCATTGGACACCTGAACCGCGCCGTAAGGGAAGGGATAAAGGAGGGAGTGAAAGGAGAAAGGAAGTGAGAGGTGCCGTAGTGGAGGGCTCCGGAATAATTTCGACCACCTGGTGATCTTCAACGTGCACTGACATCGCACATCACACGGGCGCCTTATAAGAACGAACTTAATTTCAAAATTGAGAACGCTTCTTGTTCTGATTAGTATTTTTGAGTTCGTGAGTTCGAAACAGTTTTTTGACAAAATAAAGCATTGCTAATTTTATTTGCGACAGCTTCACAACAATACGTTAGCATATGGCCCCTTGTACAAATAAATGCTTCCGGGGCGGAGCCTTGCTGGTGTCTGGCTGATTCCATGATCCGTCAAAAGTGCTGTCAAACACTGTTTCGTAATTTTGACGTCACGCTTACAAACTTGCGGTACGTAATATGGTCCCAGAAAAACAGAAATTGGATTTGGATGAGGAAAGGAAATGGCGCAGTACCTGTCTCACATATCGGCGGACGCCAGAACCGCGCCGTAAGGATATGGATAAAGGAGGTACTACTAACAGAAGAAAGCGGTGCCATAGTGGAAGGCTCCGGAATAATTTCGACCACCCGGGTATCATTGGCATGTACTGACATCGCATAGCACACGGACACATTTGCGTTTCGCCTCCACCGAAACGCGGCCGCCGCGGTCGGGTTCGAACCGGGGTACTCCGGATATGTCCCCAGCTGTTTTTCTGGCTGTCATCTTCACAGTGAATGATTTTGTGGATGACTTGATAAGCCTGAATCCTTCAAGTTGGGCAGCAGCTCACGCCATCTAACCGACGCTTTTCCGCTGTCAGCGTATACCCTCGCGGGAGCAAAAGTGACTGAACAGCAAACTTAAATGAAAAACTGAAGGCCCCTCTTGTTTTACTTGGTGTTGTTGAGTTCTAAATAGTTTCTAAGCCAAATTAAACATCACTCATTTTATTCACAGCGCCTTTAGAGCAAAACGTTAGCCTACGGCTCCTTGTCGTGCAAATAAATGCTCCCGGCGCGGAGGCATCGCAAACAAATTGCTAATATGCTGATTGCACAGTTGGAGTCTCGCGTTGTCATTTTCAGGCGACAGCGTTAAGGAGCTCGTGTCGCAGAATAGCCGGTGTAGTCGGCGGCGTTGGCCGTGAGCGAAAAATGGAGCATCTCGGTGGACACCTGAACCGCGCGGTACGTGTATCCAGCGAGAAATGTGAGACAGGCGTCATTTCGTTTCCTTAAAACCAATTTTCGTTACATTTTTCTTCCCTTACGGCCCGGTTCGGGTGTCCACCGAGATATGCGAGACGCGTCCTTTCCTTAAATTGTCCAACGGCCCACGCGTCGCGCCGAACGGGCGATGGCATTCCGTGCAGCCCTTGGCAACGCTGCAACACGCTGTGGCGTCTCCCTTAAAGACGAAGCTTAAGCGTCCTCCACATTTTTGACGTTGCGCTCTCAAAACAGATATATATTGATAGCGCTCCGTAATTCGGCCCCGGGTCAAGAATTCGAGATGGCAGTTCCCGTTTTAATTTTTTGTTTGCATTCTTTAAATTGTTGCCGCGCAAAATTACCACCACCATAGTGCTAACAGCCCTCGACACGGGCCTCTAGAATTCGACCACCACGGCCGGGACTGAACCCGTGTCTTTTGGGTCAGCAGCCGAGCGCAATAAACCACTGTGCCACGGCGGCGGCATTCCCTTGACATTCAGAGAAACTTGTTTCTGGAGAAATCCTGTATTTCTTCGAAAAACAGTGCTCCAGCAAATATAGGAAACAAATTAAGAAAAAATCTGCGTCAGCAAAATTATGTAAAGAAATTAAGCGAAAATTTAAGAAATTCAGATAACGTGTACACGATTAAACCATATAAAAAGAAATAGTCTATCATCCGGAAGCACATGCAACGTCCAATGATTGCGCACGACGCCAAGTCCACGAGGCCCACCATGGGTGCTGGTCATGACGCATCCGAATACATATAAATTGAGCAGCAGGTGGCCGGTCATCTTCAGCTTCAAGTGCATAATATCGCCAGCGGGTCGGCTGGGCGCAGAAGCCGCCCTGAGCTCGAACGTCAGCGCTTGCCTCATCTTCTAAAGACGATGAAGCGCGGCCCATCACTGGCGTTTGAGCGCCTTCGCCTGTGCGGCTTCCTGCAGCCAACCCGCAGTAGACTCCGACGCTATGCTAGCCGTCGAATACGCCGGCCATATACCACAGGACACGCTGCACGACGAAACCCAGCATAGGTGGTGCCAGCGCCTCAGACCTAAAAGCATCAAGGTCTGTGGCGAGGTGGGGTCCTCGAGAGCCAGCATGGAAGAGAACCAGGCGGAGGTCGACGAGGTGTTCCCCTCCTTCGGAGACCTGGAGGCAACCACGGACACCAGATTCATCCACAGCGGGGTCTCTCGCAAGACGGCGGACTCGAGCAGCAGCGTTGCCGGGAGCCAGAAGCACGAGGTGGCTACCTTCTCCGCTCCGCGTTGGCGGTACGAACGGCGCGGACGCAGGCGACCACCACGGCGTGCCATGCGGCGACTGGGGCTATGACCGACCCGCTTGCCACGTTGACCAGCGCCGCCATGGTCAGGTTCGGTCACCACGCACTGTTCGAGAATGGCGAGAAGGTTGGTCTGCGCAAGACAGAAACGGCGTTTAGACGACTGGGCGGAGAGCACAACGTATTCTATTATGTCCGTGAGATGAACGCAAGCCACAACCGCGCGAAGAGTGCACGTAGAACGTACCTTAACATCTGGCCGCTCACTCCTTGGCTGCCAGGCTTGAAGCATGAAGGAGTGGTTCCACTGTGGCTGTTGCAACTCGAAGCTGTAGGCGCGATGCGGCTTCATCGGGGAATGGCAGACAGCAACAGCTCCCAGAAGAACGCTGGCGCTCCGCGCTCGGGTACCACCGTGGGCTCGTGCACCGTACCAGGTTTTAAGAACGACTCCGCGGCTGTGGCAAGGGCCGGCATTGTCTCCGAGCGTGGCCGGTGGCTCCAGTAATAGTTCAGCAGAGCGCTGGAACATCGTCGAGTTGCACCGAGATACGGACAGGGAGTCCTACCTTCCCCGGTGTCTTCTTGCAGTGCAGCAGCAGTGACGTGGCTCTTGGGGCTCGAAAACAGACTGCGTCCAACGCAAGATGTTCGGCGCGTTACTAGCGCTGAGCGTGATTCGATGACACGTACGGCGCGTGACATGTGTACTGGCCCCACCTGATTGGTCAAAACGCCGGAAGAGGATGTGGTGGCTCATATGCAGAGGAAAAAGTCGATTGTTGTTGTTGTTGTTGTTGAAAACATTTATTGTCCAACAGAGAAAGACCACACCGCCTGGGCCGCTCTGTCTCAACCCCTTTACAGGGGAGAGGACTTAGGAGCGGCCCAGCCGCACGGGATGGTCGCATTCGATGCTGGCCGGGTTGGTTTCGCCGGCGGCCTCTTCTGCCAGTTGGACGGCGGTGATTTGGAGCTCAGGGTCCGAGCTCCGCAACAAGGTTTCCCAGGCTTCCCTACTGCTAATGTTTTGCGCCCTGCCTGGGGAGTAAGCGCACTCCCAAATTATATGGTCGAGGGTTCCTCTCGCCCCACACTTTTTACATTTATCGTCCTCGCAGTCCGATCGGATATGTTTGTTTAGTACTGGGTTTGGGTATACTCCAGTCTGCAGGCGTCTCCACGCCGTCGCCTGACTCCTATTTAACGCCGTGTTTGGTGGGGGAAAACACCTCCGGCATTGCTTGTAGTGTTCTGTAATCTCTTGATACGAGATTAATCGCCCTTCTCTATCATGTTCGGCCTGAGCCGACCCATCCTGTACAGCACGGAGGTAGAGATCTCGAGCTGCACTGTGGGCCGCCTCGTTACCGCTGACAGATTCGTGCGCCGGGGTCCAGATGATGTTGATCGTCCTATCAATCACTCCTTGTGTTACAATTTTGGTGGTGAGGGGGTTTATCCTCCCTCTGCTGAAATTTTGGATTGCAGTCTTACTGTCGCTAAAAATATATCTAGCTTTGGTGCCAGCGCAAGCGATCGCTATCACGGCTTCCTCCGCTATCCCGGTTTCTTTCCCTAGTATGGTGGCCGCCGTGATGAGGGTGCCCTCCCCATCTACCGCCACTATGGTCATGTATCGACTGTGTCTGTCCCCTGCCGCATCTACGTAGGCGACTTCATTTCGGGGTTTACCCCGATATATTCTTTCTATCGCTTCCGCCCTTTTCTGTCTCCTTTCCATATTAAACTCAGGGTGCATATTCTTGGGTAGGGGAGGGATTCTTAGTTGCGCCCTGATTTCCCTGTCAATGTCGACCCTTTCCTTTTGCCCCCTGTCTGTGGCCATTCCAAGATTACTTAGCGTAGCTCTTCCCACTCGCGTCGTGCTGAGTCTTTCAAGTTGCGAGGTTTTAACCGCTTCCGCGATTTCTGCAATCGTATTATGCAGTCCTAGGGCCAGTATATAGCTTCTCCGTCGATGTACAGATTGGGAGCTCTAGGGCCTTTTTTACGCATTTCCTGATGAGCGCGTCTATCTTGCTCCTCTCATCTGCCTTTAGGTTCAGATATGGCGTGGCGTATCCCACTCTACTAATGATGAAGGCCTGTACCAATCTTAGGAGGTTTTTTTCCTTGAGGCCGCCGCCCTTACGCGAGACCCTCCTGATGAGGTTTAATGTCTGGGTCGCGTGGTTTTCTAATTTGTTAATTGTGATCGTGTTCCTCCCGTGTGTTTGTAAGTGGAGGCCCAATATTCGTATTGTCTCTACCTTTGGTATTTCCATTCCTTCCACGTACACCTGTGGGTCAGAGGGAGGTTTGTTCCTGAGGGCCTTGTCATTATACACGAAGATTTCTGATTTTTCAGGCGAACATTTAAGTCCTCTGTCCTCCGCGTACTTTGAGATGACGTCTGCTGCCGCCTGCAGCGTTTGATTGATCTCTGCGTCGCTCCCTCTGTTGATCCAGAGGTTGATGTCGTCCGCGTGCAGGCTGTAGTTTAAGTTGTAGTTCCCAATTTTTCGCAATTCCTTCGGGAGCCCTCTCATGGCCATGTTGAAAAGAGTGGGTGACAGTACCGATCCCTGAGGTGTCCCCCTGTCACCCAGCCTGATCACGCCGGATTGTATGTCCTGGAAAGTTATAACCGCCGTGCGGTCCGTTAAAAAATTTCTGATATGATAGGTTTTTAGCCCTATTCCTGCCTGCTGGAGCCCCTCCAGAATGGCTTCGTGCTTGACGTTGTCGAAGGCCTTTTTTAGGTCTAGTCCCATAATGACTTTCGCGTCTTTGGTTCTGGAATGAATTATGTCTTGCTGCAGCCGCAGCATGACGTGCTGTGTGCTCAGATGGGGCCTGAAGCCATACATCTCGTCTGGCCATTTCTCTGTTTCCTCCATATAATTTGAAATTCTGGTCTGAATGATGTGTTCCATTAACTTTCCGACACATGACGTGAATGATATAGGCCGGAGGTTTTCCAGCTGCGGTTGCTTCCCGGGTTTTGGAATCAGGATCACGGTAGCCTCTTTCCACAGCGGTGGGATCTCCCCTTTTTCCCAGCAATCCTGCATGTAGCTGGTAAGGGCCTCTATCGAGGTGTCATCTAAGTTCCTGAGCATCTTATTCGTGACTCCATCTGGCCCTGGATCCGACTTGGTTTTGAGTTTCGCTATCTCCGCCCTTACTTCAGCTGTCGTGATGGGCACGTCTAACTTCTCATTTGGAAACCCGTGGTAGTCGGGTAGCTCTCTAATAAAGTCGAAGAAAGAGGAACGTGACGTCAAACCATGGAGCCCGGGCCGGGGAGGGAGGCGCCTTTTTTTAATCAATCAATCAAGGAAGATTTAGAGGAAAGGCCGTCACGCATGGAGAAGGGAAAGCTCAGGAGCTGCCCTCGGTATCCGAGCTGGACGCCAAAAAGGTTGCCGGAAGTCACGCGTTTTCGTAAAGACTACTGGGAGTCTTTAGCCGACGGCGCAGCCAAGGGTAACGCTGGACGCAGCGGTGTCGGCTGCTGCATTAGGGTCATCTTTTTACCTACACTGGCTACACTAGTGCAGCTAGTGTAGCATGGTTTCATTTTTTTTCCCCTGTGTAGAAAAAGTGTAGCTCCGCCAATCTACACGGACGCATTTCTTTTACGCGTAGTGTACCACGAGGACTACACTTTCAACACCGCTTTTTTTCAGGTGTAGGCTAGCAGACGAAAAAAATAGGCAGTGGCTTAGCTCTGCTTAAGCCTGGATCTACAAGCGAAAAGCAAGTCGTACCATTAAGTCGTAACACGTGGTCGTTGTAACGGGGAGTCTTGGGATTTTCCTCTTCTTACTCTCTTGTTTCCTCTTCTTCACTCGCTTGGCTGCTGCTGGCTGAAGTTGCGGCCAAGACTCGCTTTTCGGCTTCTTTCCGACGTCGTTTAGTAAGGCGTATTTCCCGTTGTTCAGGCGCTTCGGCTGCACGTTTAGCTTTGGCTTTTCATTTTTTCGCTGTTGTGCAGCCAACTCCCAAGCGAGTACTTCTGGATCGGACGAATTTAGTTTCTCTGCTTTTCTGCGTAGTTTAGCAGCAGCCGCACTCTCCTTCCCTTCAATGTCGAGTGCGCACGCCTATTCAATGGCAAGCGCATTATATAGCCTCCTTGCGCATGCACATGACGCACATGTGCAGTGGCGCTGCCGAAAAGTCAGGCGACGGAGTCGGCGGGGGCGACGGCAGCGTCAGCGGCGAGGAGCGACCACCTGCGCGGCGCGTGACGTCACTCTTTTTCGCGTATGCGCATAACTCACCAGTTCGGCTCGCGCGAAGCTTGGCTAGGGAGGCTAGACCATAGCTTGGCTCTGACCCGCGTAGTGAAGCTTTTCGCTTCAAAAGCAGGCGCGCTTTTCAAACGAAAAATTGCAAAATGATTTTGGGGAAAGGAAATGGACCAGCCACGGTGGCTCAGTGATTAGAGCACTCGGCTACTGAGCCGGAGTTGTCGGTTTCGAACCCTACCGCGGCGGCCGCGTTTCGAAGGAGGCGAAACGCAAAGGCTCCCGTGTCCTGTGCGATGTCAGTGCACGTGAAAGATCCCCAGGTGGTCGAAATTATTCCGAATCCCTGCAGTACGGCAGCTCTCTCTCTGTTCTATCACTACCACCTTCCACCTTTTCCTTATGGCGCTTTTCGGGCGTCCACCGAGATATGGGAGACAATTACTGTGCCATTTTCTTTCCTGAAAAACCAATTTTAAAAGGAAATGGCCCGCCGCGGTGGCTCAGTGGTTAGGGCGCTCGGCTACTGATCCGGAGTTCCCGAGTTCGAACCCGGCCGCGGCGGCTGCGTTTTTATGGAGGCAAAATGCTAAGGCGCCCGTGTGCTGTGCGATATCAGTGCACGTTGAAGATCCCATAATGGTCGGCGCCTGGCACGAGCGGAAGCGCTTGCCCGATATTATGGCAACAAAACAGGTGTCTACTACGTGGACGCCTCCGGCCCTCACCACGGGGGATGGTACACGGCCGCGGTAGTTCACAACAGCAACACAGTTAACGGCCTAACTTTCAGAGCCCGCAGTGTAACACAAGCAGAAGAGGTCGTGATTGCTCTCGCGGCCTCACATTCCAATTCAAAATACATAATCACCGACTCGCGAGGGGCCTGTCGGAACGTCGAACAAGGCTGCACTCCCTTCCTAGCCTATCGAATATACCAAAATTGCATACGGGATACGGACCCCGCACACCGTTACCTCATATGGGCCCCTGCTCATCAGGGGTTGGCAGGAAACGAGGCAGCAGACGCAGCCGCCCGCGCGCTCTCTCACCGGGCTGTTTTCTCCTCCCCATCCGATCAGGAACCCGATTTTAATCCGGTCTATACATTCAAAGATATTACAACATATTATCAAAATTGTCATCGCCTTTACCCTAGTCCATGTAAAGGCCTGAAGAAGGCGGATGAGCGGGTCCTTCTCCGCCTTCTCACCAATACATTGCTGTGCCCGGCAGCGCTAAAACATTTTGACCCCTCCTTTAGTGGCAGCTGCCCACACTGTAGTGCAGTGTCCTCTGACACCTATCACATGGTTTGGGCCTGCCCCTCCAACCCCGCTTTTCCCCCCATCCCCAACCCAACCCGGGAGGACTGGGAGGCGACCCTGCTCGGTTGCCACGACTTACAGGCCCAACAAGCCTTAGTCGGGCGCGCCCGGGCGGCGGCAACCGCCATTGGGGTCCCATACTAGGGACCTCCACCTAGTGCTTGTACGGATCGGTCCCTTACGGGCTGATACCTCCTATTCATCCGTAATAAATGTTTTCACCACCACCACCACCACCAGGTGTTCAAAATTATTCCGGAGCCCTCCCCCACGGCACCTCTTTCTTCCTTTCTTCTTTCACTCCCTCCTTTATCCCTTCACATACTCTTCAGGTGTCCAACGATATATGAGACATACGCGGCTTACCTAAACTCGAAGTATCGTTCAGAACACTAAAGTACGCACTTTCAGTCGTGTAAGCAGTTTTTATCTAGTAGCAGGTAAGGTTGCCACTGTCTTTGTATCGTGGGTGTATCGCATGCCATTTTCTGACTAAATGCCTCGAGCGGTTGCAGCACAGATTCGCAAGTCTGTGAGGATTGTCGGCGGAATTATGGCGGTGCACCCACGATACAAAGACAGTGGCAACCTTACCTGCTACTAGATAAAAACTGCTTACACGACTGAAAGTGCGTACTTTAGTGTGCTGAACGATACTTCGAGTTTAGGTAAGCCGCGTTCGTTCGGTTGGTATCGGCGCTGAGCGACCCACGTGAAAAATGTATTTTGCGTACATGGCCGTGTATACGTACCAAGTGCGAAGCTCCGTAAGCTTACAGTATCGACTTTCACGTCTGTGTATTATTAATACGGCGGCGCTGGCTGACAGCCGAGTGACAGCCATCGAAAGTCGCACACCATATGCCGCAGAACGCCGGATTCAACTCGGCGCAGAACGCTGTTTCCCGATAGTCACGACAGATGCATGGATGCTTTGTATATCGCATGAGGAACTCGTCGTCGACCCTTCATCCGACGACGAACTTACTGTGCAATTAGCGACCGCTGCAGAGCAGATGATACAAGTTTGTGTGTTGCGCTCCATTTGAGGGGAAACAAAAATGACCTTTGCATTTCTCTACCGTAATGAACGCAACGCAAAAACGCTTTGCAGTATACATTTCTTCATTTCATCTTATCATAAATTATTACGACTCAAAAATTCAGTTTGTCGTCTGTTGCCGGGGACGACAACACTCCGTATCACGCTATTACCTTACGCTCGTGCAGACGAGTACAGCGCCTCAATTCATAGCTTTAGCCCCGCCTCCACAGGCCTACACGAGCTTGCATGAAGTGTAGGTTAAATAAAAATTTAATGTGGATTAGCTCAGCTAATCCAGGATATACAAAGCAAAAAATGTCGGCGTTCACTGTGTTCATTGGTGTTGGCATTGACAATGTTTTAGACGGCGATGCCTTTGAGCAAAGGAAGGGTGCATAACTGGCTCCCTGGATATGCAGATGCCCCATTCGTGCTTTGATACATGTGGCGGTGGTGACAAAGTGACGTGGCCTGAATGCATTAGCGCTGACAGCGTTGTGGCTGACATGCGTAATTCTTGCGAGCAGTAATGGTGCCAGACTGCAAAAGTTCCTCGAATACAGATGTGAATATACAGGGCCCCGCACCTAACATGAACCGAGGCGTATGAAAGTAGAGGTACTATTCAAAAGAAAAGAACTCAAGCAGCTGCCGCACAAAAGTGCGGCAACAGCGCGCACTCGTAGAGAGTGCGCATGCGCCTACACCGGCACGTCATAGGAGCGGCCAGTGTCCGAGCTCCAGGGGGCGAGATTTTCAAAGCAGGCGCTCATGCTCCTATTCCGGTTTTCGCAGACTTTCTTGGGAACGTCGAGAAAATGGTCACGAGAAGCTGCTTCCACAAAAACGAAGCTAATGGGAGTTTTTTTTAACTGAACAACTCTCTAGCTTAGGCTTCTCACGCATCTCCAGTGGTTAATAAGTGAAATGTCATAGACAAAGAAAATGGTTAATAAGGAAATAAATACCATCAAGTGCTCTGAATGGAAGGCAAGAATACTATTTCAGTTCAATTTAACAAAATGTGCCGTTATTTGACAAATTTCGGTCCAAGTTACGTGAGCCGCCCTGGATAAGCTAACTACCGAAGGTGAGTGCTTCCAGTCATTTATAAGGGTGTCAAACTGGGGAGTTTCTACTTTGTATGAGCCTTGTACAGATGCTAATCGCGTTAAGAATGCGTTCTGTTCATTACGTTACGATGCGGAACGACAGGAAACACCATTACGGTGGACAGCGTTTCACTGCCCGAGTGCGTTGTTTTGTACAACTTCTTTCGCAGTTTCCGGCCTCTATTTTTGTACAGCTTCTTTCGAAGTTTGCGGCCCCTATTTTTGTACAGTGCGTTGTTTACAGGTAGAAATAATGTAGCGCGGAATACTTACCCCAAAGGACCCCCCTTGTGTAGCTTTGTGTAAGCACAGTGAGCTTTCTTCCTTGCGTATTCCGCAGCAGTTATCAAGCATGTTACGCATGCACGGCAATTTGCGTACGTCTCTCTTAAAGGAACACCGAGGACAAATGCAAGTTGGCATGCGCCGATATAGCACGGCATCCTAGTGACAAAGAGACCATTCGCACGGAAAACAAGACTTTTATAACCTGCAAAAGACTTGAAAAGCCAAATACAGGTGTCGCCATAAGCGGCCGATGTCGCAAATATACTGTGTACGTCGACGACGATTTGTGGGCACGGATCCCAGAGGCCACGCTACTCCGCCATTCACTTCAAAGCCACGGCATCTCGTCTTTTTCGGTAAGACCGTCAAGAGTTTGAATCAATTGGCGGGAAGATTTTCAAACCCGATTTTCTCAACGATAAATGGGTCTTTTGCTGCCAGACAAAAGTAAGCACAGTCAGATGGTGCCAGAGAATCAATTTTTTATACCTTACACTAATTGGATGGTGCTGTCCTCAGTGCCCCTATATGTACAAGGGTTCTTTTTTAGGCTCACTAATTCCGTATTCATACGTGGGACCGAGAGAAAATGGCTATATTACAGTAGACACTCTTGGGATGAACTTTTACGTGCACTACACCCTTAGGTAGCATTTCCAACGACCCAGAAAAGCGCGAAGAGGTAGGGATTTAACAATCGATTAAGAACGCCGCTTTTTGACGCAGGATTGATTGCTCCTTGAAAAAGGCCACGAATCTACGAGGGCTGTTCGATAAGTTTTTGAAAGATGTTACATTCAAATGAAAGTATCTGCCATGAGAGCACCACTTTTCATTTTCGCCCTCACCTGTGACAATGCCCTCCCAAAGGCGGTGCTCTGGTCGCAGGAGGCTGACAGCGGCAGATTCAGCTCACTCCCCTTACGGCGCCGAGCTCGCGCCATCGCACTACTGCTTCCCTGCATGAAAGATAGATGCGCTTCGCATCGAACAAAGCTGTCACCAATACAGTGGGCCAACAGCCGCAGTGGTGGGGCCTGTATCGAAAAGTGATGTGCTCTACGAAAAAAAAAAACAAATTATCATTTGAATGTAACGCCACCACATGATAAAAAGAATACAGCTCCACCGTGGTGCACTTATCGTATGGTCTATGTAAGTCGTCGTTTTTTAATGTTTGATCATGTTGGACAGTATCGTGTTCGAAGGAGTTTATTTCTTCATTCTTGTAGTGAGAAGGGGGTCGTGTTTACATTGCTTTTTTGTTCCTTTGACGGAGTCCCAGAAAAGTTGTTGATAATGTCACGCGTAGAAAGTGCGGCCACCACCTTTGTGCCACTTCCGAACATCGGGACTAGGAAGGAAGACAGGGGTTTTGTACATACATTGTCCTATAGGGTCAAAAAAACACGGAATAAAAAAGCAGCAATACGCGTGTGAGTAGTGGCTTGTATTTATGGCGCCCCCCAAACAGGCGCTCATCACGGATTCATACGTGTAGCCTTTGACAGGAATGATTGCTTGTGTGTTTTTTGTGTTGTTTCATGCCTCGTTGTGGGGTGGAAGTGTACGGCCCACATGTACCGCTAACAGGTCAGCTGAAAGAACACGTGTCCCTCATTTCACTCCACCACCTTCGAAGTGCAATGATGTCTTTGTGTTCCTTGTGGCGGGTTTTTGTACAAAAAGAAAGCAGGAATAAACCGCTTTGAGCAATACCATTGTTGGCGCGCCGATTCATTTTTTTTTACTTTTCAACTGCGGTATGACAAGCGTTTCATGCATGACGTTTTTATTTGTTTTTGGTCGAACGCTCTCGCCGTCAGAAGAATGAAATGTCTCCTCGTGTTGACGGCCGCACTGTTCTGCGCGCAAATTGCACTGGTGTTGCAAATGGATCGCAAGCCCCAAGGGTAGCGATGGCCTGGCGGCCTGGGGCACAGCTGGAAACATCCGAAGGTCCCGGCAAAGGATGAGTCGACTGGCAACAGAACAACTTGTTTATTCTGGCATCGCAAAAGAGCAGCCGGTCAGGGCGACCACGTTACTCGAAGGAAGAAATCGAAGTCTCTCTTTGGCGTCCGGGGCAGCTGCTTTTATACGCTCGGAGTCGAGGGCAAGAAGGAACGGCTCGGGATGAGTCGCACGAGACGGCGACGCACGGACATGTTGAGACGTGAAGTGACGCGTCCGCCGGGCCGGCGCCGGTCAGACCTCCTCGCCTCCCAGTTGGGGAGCTCCTCTCCCCGGCTGCCGCGCTTTGACAAGCAGAATGAAATGTCTCCTCGTGTTGACGGCCGCACTGTTCTGCGCGCAAATTGCACTGGTGACTGTGAGAAAGATTCGTCTCCAAATAAATGACTCCGCCGCAAGAACTCGGCTGCTGCTAAACTTCCGCCAGAACGAATACACATCTTTTGTGTGGTAGTATATCCTGCAAAAACATGCACAGAATACGGAATAAATACGCAGCATTCATGCTCAGTATGCACATCCGTGGTTCCCAGGCCACCGCGACCTGCGTATCAGCCAGAATCGTTGTGCTCAGAGGGCGCCCCCGGCAGCAAATGGAACAAGTAAGGGTGACCGTCCTCTCCGGCCGACGACAGTGGGCCTCTTCTTACGAATTAGCGCTGAAATGCGGCCCATGCGACTCGAGTTGACCGCTTAGGTTTTTATTATGACGCCTCAAACAGTCACTCACCTCATCCACGTGTAGGTCGAAGAAGCAGAGAAGGTATGACACGTGTTATTTAATGAAATTATGACAGTTATTTGCTTTAAGGTTATGGTTTATGGCGGTTTAACGTCCCAAAGCGACTCAGGCTATGAGGGACGCCGTAGTGAAGGGCTCCGGAAATTTTTACCACCTGGTGTTTTTTAAGGGAGCATAGACACCTAACTTTTGGGTGCGTGGTTTCTTCTTTTTCAGGTAATGACGCCACTGCCGTGGCTCAGTGATTATGGGGCTCGGCTGCTGACCAGAAGGACATGGGTTCGATCCCGGCCGCGGGGGTCGAATTTTGATGGAGGCGAAATTCTAGAAGCCCGTGTGCTGTGCGATGTGATATGCTTGGGTATCGGGACCGAGGTCTTCACCGCATGACGATGAACTCTGAAGACGACGGAGGGAAGCCTTCAGGAGGGTTGGTAAACTTGAAGGTTTATTTACATATTTACAAGAGAAGCAGGGAGACCAAAAGTCAGAGATGAAGTGCCGTGAAACCAGCCAAATCGCGGCTAAAATACAATGGATATTCCCTAGGCACCTAGCTAGGGAAACCGGTGGCTGATCAAGCGTCCAATGGGCAGACACACTCTTCATAGTCTCTTCCCTAACCCCGTGACCGCTCCGCCCACACAAACACGTGCACAGGCGATAAGTCATCAGCTGAACGATGACAGAGACCACAAAGAGACGTTTAGGTCATGTGAGGCGTGAAAAACTGCGATATAATTGGTGATTCTACATGTGTTGCCATTCCTGCTCTTGGGGAAGGCTGGCTTCAGCACTGCAGTAAATGAGGACAATAAAGCAGCAATTATATCGTAGTTTTTCTATGCCTCTAATGACATAAAACCTATCTTTGACGTCACAGCTCTCATTTGGCTGTTGAAACCGAAACAGCATGACAGAAAAATTCGATTATTAATTATTTAGCGGCCGTGGGCGAATACCACATGGTGATTCATGCATAGTAGTGTCTTCCGCATCATTATAAACAAGAAAATATGCCACCAAAATTAGGTCTCTGTGCTCCCTTAACGTGCACTGACATCGCACCGTACACGGGCCCTTAGAATTTTGCCTCCATAGAAATTCTACCGCCGCGCGCCTAGGATAAAACCAGTGACCTGAAAGACGCGGGCTCGATGCTGGCCGCGGCAGTCGAATTTCGATGAAGGGGAAATTCTAGAGGCCCGTGTAATGTCATGTCAGTGCATGGTAAAGAACCCCATGTGGTCGAAATTTCCAGAGCCCTTGACTAGGGCGTCCCTCATAGCCTGAGTCACTTTGGGATGTTACACCCATAAACCATAAATCTTTGAACAAAGAACTGTCATCATTTCATTAAATAACCAGTGTCATACCTTCTCCGCTTCTTCGACCTACACATGCTCACCGCCATATTGCTGCGCCGCAGCTGCGCTTCCATTTCGGTGAGTGCAAGCCAGCATAGATCTCGTGCTGCACTTCTTGAGCTAGTGCAGAAAGTGCAGCCAAATGGAAGAGACCTTATGATTATGTGACTATTTCCTTTGCATTGGGTGGGCGACAGTTTTTTGTCCTAGCCATTACATAGAAAGAAGAAACAAAAAGGAAACGTGGAAACATTCACTACTAAGACAACAGCTTTCACCTGCGGAACCCAAATGAACAAAGCCTGCCTGTGTAGTGAACAAAGCAACAAGGCTGTCACGGATCTAGCAAATTATAGATTTGAAAGTGGCAACGTTTGTGCCCGTAGAGGCAAGCAGTGTCGAGAGGCGAGAAGCCACAGACGAGTTTAGGCAGGACAGGTAGCTGAACGAGGAAGTAGTTCCCATAATTGAAGAATACATGGAAAGACAACGACGAGACATGTTTATGTTCTTCCTTCTATACTTGTCTTGTTTTCACAATTTAGGAGTAGATATTTGTTGTAGTTTCACTCTTTGAGGAAAATGGGGGGGGGTGTTCTTCATCTTGAGACATGCAGTCCAAAAGACAGAGCAAAGTAGTGACTCACACAACATTAGTGTTTGCGATTTCTTCCTACCTTTCTGTGTGCTTGCACCCCTTGCCCCCAAACGAGGCACTGACATGATCTTACGTGGTGTTATGCTGGTAAAGGATGCGTGCTGCATGCATATGGGTGTGTGGCATTCAGATTCAAGCACCAACAAACGGCTTCTAGTGAGTTGGAATTATGGGAGCAAAGACACCTCAAGGATGTAGAAGAATAGTTTAGCTCTTCAGTTTGCCTTTTCTGAAAAATTATGTGGCAGGAAATTTTAATGCATGTCAGCCCACCCCTCATGTAATACTCCCTTGTGGGCCTTTGAGGTACAAATAAATAAATAAATAAAGCAGTGCCCTTTCAAACCGTATAATTTGCAGCTTTGGTGCAAGATTTTCGGTGGCCCCTTCAGGGAGTATTTGCCCAGAGCTTGTAGTGATTGCTTAATGACACTTGGTCCCAAGAACCAGACAGTTAACCAATTGGCCCTGTGCCTCTTGATGAGATAATCTGAGAGGTCAAAGTGACAATTTACCATAGCTGTGAACAGTAATGAGCTGGATATATTGCCGAAGAGAACCGAGGTGATCTACTTGACAGTGCTATGAATTTTGGGTTGGTCAGAGCATAGATGGCTTAACATTGTATTCCATATCTTAATATATGTGGCATTGTTGGCGTGTGTAATTAAAAATTTGTTTCGATGTGTGTGGCTGGTGAGCTGTCAGCTCTGGCATGAGAAAGTTGTAAGCTCGACTAGAAGTACCTATGCTGCTTGAACACTGGGCAAGAGCTTTGAGCGAGGCCACTGCACTGCGTCCTTATTGTACATTTGACTTTCTTGGTGCTCCAACTTCCTCCTTCCCCCACTTCTGTTAGGAATGTCGCCATGGGTCCGAGCGAAAGTGGTGTGGTGTAATTAGAGCAGTGGCATGGCCATAAGGTTCATCCGCACAGCACTGCGTAAGGCTTTTTTGGTAGGATTGGCCCGTAGTCAGAACTGAAGTGAGTAATGAGTGGGCCACTATGGAAAAAGACAGTAGATCAGCGGAAATCATGGCATGAATGGTGGAGAGCTATAGTTTGGTGGCAGCCTTTCATGCCTGTGTTGCCATTTTGGTCAGAGTTATCTGCGAGACCATCAAGGGCAGCACCTGCTCTGAACGCATTCCATAGCAATACATCAGAACTTCAATTTTATAGTTGGCTCATGGGCTTTACTGCAGGAGGTGTATGAATGGGTTCAGATTTCACATTGAGAGGCATCAAATTCAGCAACCTTAGTACTCACAGGTACAGTAAAACCTCGTTAAGGCGCACCTCGTGGCACTGCGGAAAAACTATGTGCAAAGCGGCAATATTGTCACGAAGACGACGAAGCTGGCAGTGGTGCGCGAACGGAAGGGTCGCTTTGTAGGCGAGTGGCCATTAAAATCATCTCACTGCCATCATTCATCGCCACTTATTGTTTGGCTGGTCGCCACATAACATTTGGCGTCAGATGCGGGGTATCCTCCCCATCCTGGTCCTGGAGCTTCGGAGTCCTCCGCCTGACGTGATCGTCGGCCATGTGCACCTGGTTCGCCCCGCCCGGCTGTGCCCCAGCCCGCCAGACCTGAACCGACCTCGCCTCTCACCCCAGCCCCGTCCCCCGCTCTGACCACAAGATATGTTGACATGACTACGCTGCGGCGACCCGAGACGCCGCCCACACGTGAGGACACCCCCCCCCCCCTGCCCACGCCATTCGGCGCGTCCAAGGGCTTCGGCCGTCGGCTCCTGGCAAGCTTCGTGGATCAGGATTCATTCACACATATCTTTCATCGTGGCGGCCAGCACTTCCCCTCATGCCATTTCTGTTGTACCGTCCTCTGAACCAATCTCCACTGAGCACGTCTCTCCGTCGGTGTCTTTCTATTCACTATCGGGACGATCGCTCGGCAGCCCCGGGTAGCGTCGTGAAAACGACAAAGCTGGCAGTGGCGCGGGAACAGAAAGTTCGCGCTGTAGGCGAGCGGCCATTAAAATCATCTCACTGCCATCGTTGATCGTCGCTTATTATTTGGCTGGTCGCCACGTAACAATATGCCCAAACTGAAAGCAGCCTGAGTATATCCGTTGACCCGGTAAAAGATGTTACCTGAGGCATTTCAAAGAATGCGCAGGTGAAAACTTTTAATCACGTGGCTACTAGCGCAGCCTCGACGGCATATAACCCAGGTCCCGTGTCCCAGTTGCTCTATTAATAATGCGCAGGCGAAACCTTTTAATCACATAGCTACGAGTGCAGGCTCGAAGGCATGTAAGCCAGGTATGGTGTCCCAGCTGTCTATTAGGCCGTATTTGAGTGAACAGGCAAGTGTCTAGCATGCATGCATTTTTTTCCAACAGTACGGGTTTAGCTGTCTTCAGCTTTCATGTAGGCGTTACTTTCATTGGATGGCGTTTTGCCAATGATGGAAGCAACAGTGTCAATACCAAACTGCACTGAAGAAGTCTTGGACTGCATTGTCTAATACATCACCAATTATGCAAAAAAAATGAGTCTCCGCAATGCCTCCTCTGCAACAAAATACCTCCTGTATACAGGAAGTATTGAAGAATACCTGCTCTATTCCGAGACCGGGATTGGAACAGTTGGGGATAAGAGTTAATGGAGAACACCTTAGCCATCTGTGGTTCGCAGGTGATATCGCTAAGTCGCTCAGGAGATGAACTGCAAAGCACGATCAGTGAGCGAATGGTGGGTCTAAAGAATTAAAGGAGTATAGACAGGTAACTTTCGGGTCCTTGCTTTTTGTTTAAAATGATGAGTAAGGCATTGTTATACTTGTATTACTCCCTGGTATTCTCCTATAACCACTAAATAATTTATAATCGCAGTTCTTTCTCGTGCTGTTTCAGTCTCAGTTTCAACAGCCGAATGAGGATTTTGACGCCAACGTGTGCCTACAGGTCACGTGAGGGATGAAACAACTGCAATATAATCGCTGCTTCCACATTAGTTGTCATTCCGGCTCTTGAGGAAGGCTGGCTTCAGCACTGCAGTAAATTATAACGATGAAGCACCATTATATGGGCGTTTTTCTATGCCTCACTTGGCACAAAAGCACTCTTTGACGTCACAGCAATTGTTCGGCTGTTGAAACTGAAACAGCGTGACAGAAAAAAATTAAATTATAAATTATTTAGAGGCCATGGGCAAATATCACAGGGTGATTCATGCGTAGTAGTATTTTCTGCATTGTTGTAGAGAAGGAAACATGCCACCAAAATTACGTGTCCATATTCCTTTAGCACGCAGAAAACCAAATGGAAAGTTCTCTAGGCCATTCCCTCCAATGCAAATGCTGTGCGGTGTATAATATTGTTATGTGGTGGCCGGCCAAAGAGTGAGGCGCGATGAACGATAGCAGAGATATGATTTGCATGAAGGGAATGGCCGAGTGCTCTGTTGTTGTTGTTGTTGTTAGCCTATCAAAAGATGGCACATACCCACACTGGGCGATGGGCCAAGAATCGGGTGGCTATTCACCTGAATGCAGTTAATATAAAGGAAAAGCACATGGGAGTGCAATACCGGTGAATTCTTCGTCATGAACAGAAAAGGGATGAGAGTTTTGATTTCAAAATTATAAGAATAATAATAAAGAGAGCTTTGTAGTCTTCGTCACAATATTCCATTTCCTCATGTGCATTGTCACATGTACGAGACTGGGTGGTGTATCATCGTTTGCGTAAAAACTTAAGGACACTGACAAGTTCCCTAGGCAGCCGCTGACCACACACCATACATGGCAAAATTACTTTTTAAAAGTAGCCAAATTTCATTACTAATTACTTTACTAGAAGTCTCACAGAAGCAATTGAATTACATTACAAATTACTGCTCTCAAAAAGTAATGACATCGCATTGCAATTACCTGCCTTAGGTAATGAAAATTACTTCTTAGTTTTGATGCTAAAATGTTGCGCATTGGTCATAGTTTGTGCAAAATTTCTGAAGTTTTTTTGTGCACAACCACTGAGCTTGGAAATGGGCGTCGGAAATTTTTCCCCTCTTTAGTCAATTTGAACAGCCGCTTTGCTCATGCAGACGAGGTCTTTCTCATATCACTCTTCAATCAGAAATACATCATTCAATGTGTAATATATGGTCCCACCATCCTGATTTTGAAGAATTTGTCATCCGCGTAAACAGCGACAGCACATTGACTGCTTATCCACGCATCATCCCAGAAGTGCACAGGGGCTCAGAGAAGCTGCCAATTCTGCTGATGTTCAATAGATTTGTTCTGGAGGCAAGTTGGTGGAAATTCAGTTCAGTTCAGTTTATTTTCTTAAATACCCCTATTCTGGGGTATTGCATAAGGGGTGGGACTATGGATATAACATGAGGTTCTATTCTAATATCAGCTGCGTAAACTCTTGGTGGAATCTTGGTGGACAGGTAATGGCTGCTACTTGGTGGGGAAGGCCGTTCCAGTCAGATGCCCGGGCAAATAAGGAGGCCGAGAATACAGTAGTACGGGAGCGTGGATCGGACAACTTGAAGCGGATGACCGGTGCGCTATGTGTATGCGGCGTACGATGTAGGGTGCTTCGTGCAATGAACTGTTAAAGAATTTGTGAAAAAGGCAGAGGCTGGCAATGCGCCGGCGATGGGAAAGAAGTGACAAGTTAATTTCAGCTTTCAAGAACGATGCACTGATGTCGTATGAATATGCGGAATGAATGAATCTAACAGCGCGATTTTGAACGCGTTCGAGGTTAGCCTTCAGATAGTTTTGATGGGGATCCCAGATGGCGGATGCATATTCAAGTTTAGGTCTTATCAGTGACTTATATGCTAGTAGTTTCAAGTCTTTTGGTGCGTGGCGTATGTGGCGTTTGAGGAAACCTAGTTTTTTGTTGGCTGATGAAGTGATGTTGGAAATGTGCGCATTCCATGCATAAATTGCATGTCGCTGCGACGTTGTTGCCTGTGTTTCCCTTGAGATAGAAATAGGGCCTCAAGTGAGGCCTCAAAAAACCGACTACTCACGACCAACTTTCTTAGACGTGTCAGTTGAGACCTCTTGTCAGTGCGGCGACGTCAAAGTACTTGCTCAAGCACTCGCAGTGCGTCTGTGCAAAGGTGCCGTATGGCATGCCTTAGTCATGGAGCTCTTCTGGTGGTCATGCAGTGCGCTTGTGTGGGAGACCGTATGCAGTGCAGGAAGATGCGTAGCAGTCCTGTGACTGATATGAAGACTGATCTCAAAGGAAGTGCTGACGCCTGCGCGCACATCACCTCTCGTCCGCGTGCGCCGTTTCCCTGGGCTGCTGGCTATTACTGGTTGCGCGCTTTTAAGGCAAAAGCCTTAAGTGGCACACTAGCGTCGATATCCGGCGTCGTTGTCGATGTCCAGGAAAAGTGGTCCACAACCCCCAGTGACATCATCAGCAAAGAGAAAAATTTCTTCCGAGGGTGCAGAGAATTAAACCAAGGGCCTTCAGATTGCGACGCGATCGCGCAACCCATGGGCCACAAAAACGCGTTGCTTCGTGGCGAGTAATGATTCATTTAATGTATGTGCTGCCCTATGACTGTATGCTAATGAGTAGGTGTGGCACTAGAAAGGAAGGAAACAATATAAATTAAAAAGTGAATGTTTTTCGCCTTCAAAGCACGGAAGTAGTCTCTAGTGCCATCCATAATTTATTCTTGCTTTGGGAGTCGCCGCGGTGGCTCATTGGTTAAATGGTACTCGGCTGCTGACCCGAAAGACTATGGTTTGATCCCGGCCGCAGCAGTCTCATTTCGGTGGAGGGGAAATGCTAGAGGCCCGTGTACTGTGTGACGTCAGTGCACGTTAAAGAACCCAAGGTGGTCAAAATTCCCGGAGCCCTTTACTATGGCATCCCTCATAGCCCGAGTCGATTGCTTTGGGACGTTAAACCCCCATAAACTGGATCTTTGCTTTGCATATGCTCATCTCCACAAACGCGAGACCAAAGCATGGCAGATACGAGAAGCATGGACTTATTATGCAACGAAAGTAATATCGCTAGTAATTAATTACTTTTCCGTGAAATTACTCTTTGAAAGTAACAAATTAAATTAGAAATTACCTAGAAAAGTACTTAATTACTGTAATTTTATTACAGTAATTTAATTGCTGGCTAGTTTGCCACATAATGATTTCAAGGTGACTGCACACTGCTTTTCAATGAATGCGAAATCCTGACGTGATAGCGTCTGCAAATGGTACGAGACAATGCCTTTTGCATTTTTAAGGCAAAGGTTTGTGCCACCTTCCCTTTTATTTTTCTGTCTCGCCCCCTTCCCCCCCCCCTTTTTTTTTCTGATATCAATGCAGTGTTTTAACAAGAAGCTTGAATTAGCACCTTCGAAAAATTTGTTTGCTGGTCTCCTCGTTATTGTCTCTATGTCCAGGTTTTGTGCCATTTCCTAGTCCCTGACATTTATTGGCACTTTCACTTCATTAAAACTTTTGTGAATGTACTGGCACAAATTTTGGAAAGTTCTTTTTCTAGCGCTCGCAAGTTGTTTCCATATTTTCGTTTTCCATGGGGCTGAAGTTTCATGGCACGTCCAGTCCGTCAACTATTAGCGTTTTCGGATACTTTGTCCCGTTACACTTTTGCATTGTGGAAGTGCCGCAGCTGCTCTTAAGATGCTTTGTCTCCTTGCATTTGTGCAGAGCAGCAGCGGCGTCTTCTCCCCAGTGCTCAGGTGCAGTTGGGCAAAGCATCCGAAAAAAAAAGATGACTAGCTTGGCTGGCATTTTCTCCTAGTCTGTGAATGCATGGTATGATCAGAATTTGGCTAAATTATGGACATGTATACCAGGGAATCGTTTCAAAAAGTTATCCAGGGTTTGTATTGTGAATGAAAATAGCACAACACGCATAATTTTTGGTTTTGTGAAACTGCAAATTACACGAACCAAGAACAGAACAGCAAGGTTCTACTGTATTTCTTTGAAGGGCTGTGACGGTTTTAAACGGTGTCTAGCAACCTAGAATTCTCAAGAGGAATTTCGTTTAACTGGAAAAACCGGGGAATTGTGAGGAATACCATCAAGAAAGCAGTCAAGTCTGGGAAAAGCACAGACTGAAATTAACGCACAGGTCTGCTGCGAGTTTTAACGATACTGCGAGTGTCCAGCACATGGTTCGTTCTTATTGGCATGACATATTTTTGCTTCTAACGAGTATTAGGCATGGCAGCCTGTCTGTTTTAACTGTCTTTTTCTTGTCTTCAATTAAGTGAGCATTGTATATACTGGTTGGTTCTGTGCAGGTTGCAACACTCCTCATTAAATTTGGTCTCGTGCATATGAATAGACACAGCTACGTTCGAAAGTATTTTCTGTGGAATAAGCCGTAGTCATAGTAATGTGCAGAATTCATGCACTTTCAGTATACTGATGCGAAGTGCCACGCCACCCCAGTGTGGCATCAAAATCGATCTGTAAATCTTGCTCTCACCTAGGCCTCATCAATCTTGTAGGCTATTGCAGAAACAAACAAATAGAGGCTAGTTTCTCTGCGGTTCGAGCTGTGATGAAGAAGTCATCAAAAGCTGTTACTTTTCTGTGGAAATCGCTTGGTCCTTGTCCCGTGGCATTGCTACTATCGAAAGAGATGCCAGAGTGTGCCTTCATTGGAAAGGCAGTAAAAGGCAGTGCTTCTCACTGATGAGCAAACCAACCTTTGTCAGCCCTCATGTTCAAGGGTTCCTTCTTGAAAGCCTGAAATATTCTTTTGCAGTACAATGAGCAGTGTATGAAGCCCCTGAAAGCATTCAGAGTGTTCCGTTTAGAAATTTTCCAGAATTTTCTCAAAGTAGAGTTGTTTGTTTCTTCTGTGAAAGCACATGTAATGTCAGCACATACGGCCACCCTCTTATGAACCATTAAAAGAAAGCAAAAACTTGTAAGCATAATTTTAACAAACTTCCAAATCTAAGACTCCAGATCAGTCAGGCACATTTCGTCCAGTGAGGAGGGAAACAGCTGCAGAAATTCCATCACAGATTCCTAGTTGAAATGTGCCATCATCTGTGGGTCCGTTACAGCCAGGGATTCGTGTGGTGAAACCCATACACAATAGTTAAGCGGGTCATGTCCCGTCAAGAATGCTGCATCTGGGGCAGCATTCCACGGCTGGAGGTGTCACAAGGAAGTGTGGAAGAGGTCGTCTTGTTAATGCTCTCACTCTTGTTGTAGCTTAGGCTGCTGTTCATTGATTTTGTGTCATTTTATGTTTCTCAACAATGCCACATCACGTCATACGCCTTTTCAGTGTCTGAACTGTGACAAAGAAGAGCATCTCCACCACAGCTGTGGCCTCGTGATTGAGTGCTCGCCGCGGCTACGGGAGGTCGTGGATTCGATTCTCGCGGTCTCCGGTCCACCAGCCAGTTAATCCAATGGGAACAGGCGGTCTCCCGGCCTAGTGCTCGGCTCTCGAGGGGTGCACCGTGTGGGAAGGATAGCCGGCGCCTCAAAATTCCCATCAAATGCGGCCACAAAAATGACTCCACGTGGTTAAAACCCGCAGTCCAAAACTCTCGCCTTGTGCCAGTTACAAAACTTACAACGTGCATGAAGCGTTCACTCCTCTAGAATCACGAGAGATGTGCTATAGCACTCTCCGCTCACAAACCCCCATCGAGTAAAGTGCAGCGGTATTTGCTCGCTACCGTTGTGGCTGGCTCACACGGATCGGCAGGTGTGCATGACGGGTTACAAAAAAATTGGCGGTGCTTTAGCTTCGCTTAAACCTGGAGTGACGCGATAGCTACAGCTGGCCGGGTGGAACTTGGTCTCGTGACGAATGTCGTGATCGGCGCCGCCGGCAGCTGCTCCGCTCCACGTGACAGCATGGCGGCGCCGCCAGGCTGAAGGCTCGAAGGGCTACCGTAGTGTAGCTATCGCCACAAAAAAAAAAAAGACAGGCTTCTACCGCATGAGGAGGATTTAGGGTTGCTTGACGGCAGAATGAATCACTGGCTCTCTCAAAGCAAGCTTGGTCGAAGACCCCTTTCCTAAGCATTTTACCCTAAATGCGCCGGGCACCGTGGCGGGGAAAATCTTGTACCCATTAAAAAACCAGTGGGTACCAGGCGGCACTGGGAATCGAATACAGCACCTCCAGAATGTGAGGCGGATGCTCTACCACAAGGCCGCGCTTCTGTGCTATGATCTTCGCCAAAAGGCGGAGAAGTGAAAAGCCGAAAGATTGTCGTTCGACAGCTTACAAAGTCAAGCTGTCATGTTTTTTTCCTGAACACAGTTGTGCCTCGGACAAATTGTACCATTCTACATGATAATCCCTCATTCATTGCGATGCTCAATAAGCTTTAGGATATGATAAATGATGAGGAGGAATAAAATATTTGTGTGAAATGTTTCTCTTCACCACTGCATTTTGTGGAAACATGTTTGTATTGAAATTTCAAATATCTGTTTTATCATTTGAACTACTCGAAAATAAAGCATATCGCAGTACTGGCCGGCATTTCGAAAGGCCCTGGTATGAGCAGCATGTGTACGGGGGAGACGATGCAGTGGTGCCTGTGGCACTACTTTTGGAGCCCACATGATAAGGGTTGCTGGTATTCCTCAGGAGTGACACCATAAAGCACCCTAATACTCAGAAACCGAAATCCCTCAGTATAAATAATGCGATATTTAATGCGCATATTTGAATCGCGGAGCACGTATCACGCGCCTGGTGGGAGTATGCATTGTTTGAAACAAAGAACACTCCAACCAAAAATTTGGTGTCTCCGCCAATTTAAGGTTTTGGGTTTAGCATATGGAGCTTGTGACCGCCTGTGTGTCAGTGTTAAATGCCTTTCAGAAACCCTTTCATTGTTTGTCGTGACTATTTTCATTCATTCTTGGTGTCTGCCTTGTATACATTTCTTTTTGTGCGTGGTTTCTCCGGCACATCTTGAACAATGTTCCTTTTATGCTTTTTTTGAGGATCTGTCTAATGTTCATATGCAAAGCCACTACAGGAGTGCGTGGGCTGCTGCTATAGTTTGCTGGGAGATGTCCTTATCTTTTTTTCTCTCATATGCATTCCATTTTTTGTGTATTTGTTTGTGGGTTTCTCTTTGTGGTTTATTAGTTGCATTTTATTGTTCTTAGTTTCCATACTTTTTTCTCTTCACAACCCTGTGTATGACTGACACTAATGGAGAGACTGCAGCAGCCGACCTTGCATGGCGTGGCATTCTCTTTTCCCAGGCACTTATTCGCCGTTTCAGGCTACTGCATGCTCAAGATTGTGCCCACAAGTCTGCACCTTGGCCTACAAGCAGAGTCGCATTAGACCCACGTTGGCCAGGACTTCCGTGCCAAATAAAGTATTCCTAGCGACATGCCTCGTCAGTAATTAATGAAGCGTATAAATAATTAACAACTTCTTTGGCCCTATAGAAAAACCGTGTTACAAAGCAGTTTTTTTTTTAAGACCATACATAGCCACCACATTGTTCCCTCTGAGTAACCTACTCATCTTTGTGGTACGTGCTTGCCGTCTGTCGCATCACAGTCTGAACTGTTGCTGCAGAACCACATATTGCCTTCCTGTTTATGCCATTGCAGCAGAAAATGCTCCATGAAGCTAATGAGGAAAAGAAATTTCGCCAATATGCTGCGTTGAGGCTACTGCTAAAAGGGTGCTGAAGCCCAATGAAAATGTAAATCAGGTAATGAACGGGATGTTTGTGGGCACTGCATGTGTCTACTTTTAATGCAAGGGAGGGGCCAGTTTCAATTTTTACAGGTGGGTAGTGCCTTTTTTAATTGCATCACCACTGAGTGTGGGATGCTTGTACCCATACCACCACCTCAGTCAACACTTGAGCATTGACAGTGCTAGGGAAGCTCTTGCTGAACTTTGTAATCGGGGGGGCCCTTTGAATTGAGTGTTCCTTGTGGGTATTTTACAAAGGCAAGGTAACTGTCCTAGCAGTGCGTGCTACTGGGATTGCAACTCGCTGCAAACGAGGCGGATTCTTTAGCACTGGGCCCTTGCTGGCAGTTTGTGAAATTGGTATTACCAGAAACTGCACTCTAAAAGAGCATAAAGAAAACGATGTCTTCCACAGTAATTCATGCCATGCAACATGACATGGAAACCATCACATGGCCAGTTTATCCATTGTATTCAGGTTCAAGACATATGCCAGTTTCAATACGGTAGCTTCAGCCTGTTGTACTGGGAATCTAAATTTCTCTTGAAGACAGTTTTTAGCAGGAATTGGGTTAAGAATGGTTTTCATGATTTACGCTTCGGGTGCACAAACTGGGTATCATCAGGCTTTAACTGCTAACAAGAGGCCCTAAATATTTGCAGAATTTGATTTATAATCTTCTCTTTCTGGTTTGACCTATCTTTCCTCAAGGAGAACAGTGCCCTAGCTGAGCTAGGTGGCTGAGTGAATTCGCATCTGTTGTTGTCAGATTTATTTTTTCTTGTTCTTACTTTTCTCAGCTGCTGAGGGCCATTATTGCCAGGAGGTATGAAAGGTACGTGTCTATCATACACAGAAAAGGAAATCGCTTAATTCAAACTTGCGGTACTTACAACCTGGCACTTCGCTCCAGTCAAAATCGCTTATTTCAGTGCGACAAAGCTGCCGGTAATATAAGCACACGCAACAGCCGTAGAACTTGGCTGTCCTGACCGATGAAGCAAAGCAACGCAGCCGCCGTGGAGAACCACTCGTCTACTACCCCTGCCACACGGTGCTTTCGAAGTGCAGATTCTCTACCCAGCTGCGCTCCTGTTCCTGTCACGGCGTGGGACCAGTTTATTTTAGTACATGCGGGGCCGATCCAGTGGAATCTATGAGGCGCTGCTATTAATGCTCTCAGTACTGATGAGCGGTCGCAAAAGAATGAAAAGACCCGTGCCAAACCCTCTGCTTGGGCTTTCTTTATTCCGAACTCTGTGTAAAGAACTATTTTTCAGTCCCCTTACCCTTCATTTCAAATCAGCATAATTTGAACAAATTTTCGGTAGCGTAATAGTTGAAGTATCGAGACGTCGAATGCCTGACCATTGGCACGTGGCCATATATGTATTTCCCATCCATGGGGCGCGCACAATTTGTCCCTAAACGTAATGGCCCTTGGATATATTGTCTTCATCTCCAAAAGACTTGTCGCAAATCTCAAGTTTATTATAGCGACAAATTTACATATAAGACTGCTCATAAAGAGCACGGCTACAAAACTACCGCTGCACACACGCGTCCACTCTTGGCGCTCTTAATTCAGTTCCAATAGATTGACCGAAAGTTTGAGCTATCAAACCGAGCACGAAACAACGAGAGTTCATTGTGTGAGCGTGTGTTTGAGGAAGGATCACGCATAAAAGCTTTTACTACTAAACGCACTGATCATGGTGCTTGCATGCGGCACAGCGAAACGGTGATATTGATACGAGTTGGAATTCCGCAGCTAGCGCTTCTAGCCCTCGCAATGATAAGAGGCAGGACTGATTTTTCCCTTTGCAAAACAAGCATCTAGTAGAACCCCGCTGTTACGATCGCGGTTGCTGCGTTTTACTCGGTGACACGTTTTTTTTTTTTTTTTTCATATGAGCCCAGATAGTCCAGCTGCCACAGAAGCCCCTACAATTGAAACTCGGTCGCCTGTATCTGTTACATAATGCAATTGTTGCGTAATTCCCTCTTCGTAAGTCGCGATAGTCATCTCACGATGATGGTGGTTTACACCATCCCGGTACTCATTCAATGCGCGCGTAACGGCGACGCCGGCCGGAAAAAGCGAGATTATACACTCTATATAGGCGCTTGTTCGCCGCTGCGTTTGGCGACTTATGGAAAAAAGCGCCCAGGCCAACGCCAACACACTTACAAACCATGTGATATTTTGTGCGTCTGTTGGCACAGTTACATCGCCGCTGCGACGCTAGCGCGAACGACTCAAAGCACGAAAACGAAACTATGCCGCGGCAGATGGCACAAACAGCTCTGTACGAAATGCAGTTACGTGGGTTGGTTCCAACGATTTTGTTTCTGCCATATGCTTTATTCTTGTCACCCGCACCTTAAAAGACACAGTTTATAGATTCCAATAGACGATGATTCTATGGGATTAATAGGCCACCGCGATAACAGCAAAGAAGCGCATGCGTACCGCATCTTCGCCCGCTCTAGGCATGCTCACTGTTCACTGCTAAATCCCTTCCACACACAGCTGCTCAGGCTAACCGAGACTGATCACAGTGCGTTTCTGAAGTTCTGCGCATGCAGAACGATCGTGCGAACCACACAGCCTTGCTAATTCCAGAGAAGCATATGGTGCATATGTCACAATAATAATAAGAACTGCAGGCAACGCTGAACCATTTTTTTTTTTCGTGCTAAATATTTGGCTACTACGTTTCCTGGCTGTTGTTTTTTTTTGCGTTTCGCGGTCCCATGAAAAATGCGACGGCAATGTTCTGTTGCATTCAACGCTTTGGTGCATTCAACAGTTATATATGAACAAGAATGCACACTCAAATCTCACCTTAGGTTGTACATGCAGCCCAGAAATTGAACTTCATATTGTCTCTGGAACCATAAATAAAATAAGTGAAGTTTTGCTGTATATCTAATGATATCAAATCATCTTTGGAATACCAAATTTCATCTATATGATTCAGCACATTAGTATACCAATACATCTTATATTTAGAGATCAAGTGTACATGCACATAGGGCAATCCTCTCACAGATGCACACAAATCACGTACATCACCACTTGGACAACATGACCACAGATGTCACGCATGCCTAAGAATGCTGATTCCATGGCTACACCTAAGGTATTCGGCCAGAAGAATGGGTAACAGGGCGAGCTGATGCAGTTTGATCACTTGCAACAGAGAAAGAACAATCACTAGAGAAATCCATCCCAGTATGTTCACCCACAATAACAGCTGAACTAGATTTTGTTGCGATGTGAAATATGTAGTAGTTACGGAAGAAGAAAATAAGTAAGGCATGTATTGCGCGAAACAAAAAAAATAAATTCCATTCAGTAGGTGCACGTGAGAGTTTTCAGTTGGAAGATACATAGATGCCGAGCCTAGTTTACCTTCTAGAAGTACTCTACATGCAATAATCACTCCAAAACTGATGGTCTATGGCATGTTTCTCTGAAGAGATGATAATTTTTAAACAGATTTTTTTGTGTTAAAAGAGTGCGTCAGAATAAAGCTAACATGTTATTTAACCAGCAGGCCGGTAATTTAATATATAAGATTTAATTTTTCACTAATTAGAGTAATGCGCTTCTTTCTTGAAAGGTTAATTATAGCTGGCCGAAATATCCGCATCAGTGTTTAGATTTTTCAAAATATGATTCTCGTTGTGGCTGCAGCACAATGAGTTTAGTAAGGTGCCTAAATGGGCGAAACCACATGGGCCAGAAGGGCTTACAGCCACGCCTAGAAGTGCGTACCCAGCTATCTCCTCTAGCAGTTCCCGCTGCGGGCACAAAAGTGCATATGCACTTTATTCCCTGTTATTGTTTTTCCAAGTTTGGCCGGTGTGAAAGGAGATCCTCTTTAAGAGCTATTCCTTATAAAAGAAGAACTAATCCAAACTAGGACACATCCCGCACAGAAAGATTACAGCAGAAGCCTTAACACTGCTGCAATGCATGCCTGCAGGCTTTCGACTGGTACCAAGTGAAAATGTAGACAGTTTAATCTGACATATATCCGAGCTGAGACCATATAAAACCCTGTGGTTTCCATTGCTGGTGAACATTGGAGATCTGCCATGCTTATGTAGTTGACCTACTGTTGTTCCAAGGTAGAATCATTTAGCTTCTATTAAGTCCCTAACTGGAACTATTTGCTGTTATGTTTCAGGTGCACCTCAGTTTTTATTATAGTTTGACTTAGTTCCAGCTGGAACAATGCTTTGGAAGAGAAAGTGAGTCATCACATATTAGCAAACAACTATGATTCTTTCGTTAAAACGGGGGCCAGCAGGTTTCTCGTTGAGACTGGGTGATCTTGGTTCCTATGAGCTGCAACTATGTCAAATTCTGGAACTATTTGCTGTTATGTTTCAGGTGCACCTCAGTTTTTATTATAGTTTGACTTAGTTCCAGCTGGAACAATGCTTTGGAAGAGAAAGTGTGTCATCACATATTAGCAAACAACTATGATTCTTTCGTTAAAACGGGGGCCAGCAGGTTTCTCGTTGAGACTGGGTGATCTTGGTTCCTATGAGCTGCAACTATGTCAAATTCTGGAACTATTTGCTGTTATGTTTCAGGTGCACCTCAGTTTTTATTATAGTTTGACTTAGTTCCAGCTGGAACAATGCTTTGGAAGAGAAAGTGTGTCATCACATATTAGCAAACAACTATGATTCTTTCGTTAAAACGGGGGCCAGCAGGTTTCTCGTTGAGACTGGGTGATCTTGGTTCCTATGAGCTGCAACTATGTCAAATTCTCAATTTGGGATGTTTCCCTTGCGTGTACGTCAATCCAGATGGCAATTACCGAGTGAAGGCAAATTATATTTCACCTTAACTAGCTGATATCATATCTTCTTGACCGCAAAAAAAAAGGTTAAAAGTTCCTTCAGGTAAGTGCTGTAGCAATACAAGACCCATTTCATTTTCAGTGAAAGGTATGGAATTTTAACAAGCAGAAAGACACAGTAGGGATTAAACTGTAATGCGGGACATAGGTCATATGACAACTTGGGTATCACAAAGCTGAACTTTTCTCATTAAACAGAAGTAGAAATAATTTGATTATTAAGATGTCAGGTTGAAAACTCCTGACATTTGTTGTTATCAAAGCTGCTGAGGCAAGAAACCTATGTAAGCATACATTGTACCCCATTAAAGGCAAAGCATGGAAGAATATACATCAGATGAACCTGTGCTAAGTGCAAAAATGATTGAGACAGCACAAAAGTGCCAATAGTCCCTGTAAAATATTTAAATGCCCAGATTGCAGTATAAATCAATTATAAATCAACATGTTCGGAACAATGCTTGCATGCAAAGTTTCAAATCAGGTCATTTATTGAGCAGAACAAAATCAAATGTTCTTCACTCGTTCTGTCTGTACATTGATGAAACGGCATGAATGCCTCACAATGTACCTGATCTCTTTCCTATTCGCCTCCCAGTCTGACAATTCTAGATGCATATGATAAGGCAGACTATATAATTACTGCAACAGGAAGCAAAAGAAGAATCAAAAGAAGCAATAGCTACCAGAAACAATTATCCCAGGCACAACAAATACACAGTTTTTTTCTTTTTGAAACGTAGCAGTCATACTGATCATTGTGCACTCAAAGTAGCAATGTGATTTCGCAAGAAGTATGCTATCAAGTAGAATTGCTTTTCCATGACATGATTTGTATTGTGCCGTGGTTAAACATTTTCAGTCCTACCTTATTTATGTTCTTTCCCAAGACACCGTCTAGGGAAGGCACTTTCTTTTACCTTCCACACACACATGCACACAGAGAACAGCGGCTTTTTCACTGCCAGAAGACAGCTAGTGGTAATGCAGTAAAATACTGAAGATTAATACAGCAATTTCAATTGCACCTTCAGGCTGTGCAAAGATGTCACAGTAAAGACCTCATTGAGTGACCCATCAAAGTTGTCAGGTACATAACAACCAGTGCGTTGCCTTCCTGTACCTAGCTAAACATTGCAGTTCCCCAACTTTCAATGAGAAGTAATTTTTTTTTAAAGTTTTGTTTCTAAAAGCGCTGATGAGTAACTATTTGTAAAAAAGACAATGGAAAGATGTAACACCTTTTTTTTCGCCACTGGTGGTTTTCAAAGCGCATCGGAATAGCGCAACCGACGGTTAGCAGATGTGTGCGGCGGGTCGCCGAAGCCATCGTGAAGGTTCAGTCATGGAACGGGTGGGTTCGCCTTCCAACGAGCCCCGAAGAGAAGGCGGCGGCGAAGGAGGGTTTCCATCACCACAGCAGCATCCCCGGCACCGTTGGGTGTGTCGATGACACACTAATCGCCATAAAGACGCCGCGGGGCAATGCTGCACACACGGCAGCCTTCTGGAGCCGCAAGGGCTATTACGCTTAGAACACCATGATAGTGAGTAGACTTCATCCTCTGCTGTTTGTGACTGCATGTGTTCGGCTCCAAGTCTGGGCCGCGACAGCGGAAGTTCATGCCTAAACCTGTGTTGTATCTGTTTTCTATCAAGTCGGCGACTCCAACCTTCAAATCCTGGCCGTAGACCTCCGCTGCCCGGCTCCTGCAACAACACGTTCGCCTGGTGCTACTCGCGGCTGCGGTGTGAGATGGTGAGATACATGTTGGAGGAAAATGAAAATTGATTTTTGAGGAAAGGAAATGACGCAGTAACTGCCTCACCTATCTCAGCCGACACCCGAACCACACTGTAAGGGAAGGAATAAAGGAAGGAATGAAAGAAGAAAGACAGAAAGAAAGAGTTGCCCTAGTGGAGGTGTCCAGAACGATTCCGACCACCTGGGGATATTTAATGTGCACTGCCATCGCACAGCACACGGGCACCTTTTGCGTTCCGCCTCCATACAAACGCGGTCACCGCGGTCGGGTTCAAACTCTGGTACTCCGGCTCAGTAGACGAGCGCCTTAACCACTGAACCACCACAGCGGGTGCATGTTAGAGGACGGAGAATGTCTTTGGGGTAAGCAGTAAGAAAGCCCTGTCTCGGTCACATATATCGAGCTACAGTGGTCCGCACGCACTGAAGCTACAAGAATAGGGCGTATTTGTTGTACTTAGGAATACGCATTGTGGTACGATACATACGCCTTGTGCGAGTTGCCCCTCTGTTGTTACTGAATGCAACAGAAACACAATTCACATAAAGCATTGTTGAAATGCATAGTATTCCACGCTTAAACAAAGCCAGAAGGCATTGGTACGACACTTGTGGTATGTTGGAAATAATAGTGAATCATTTACATTAATATGAGCATCCAAGGTTGTCCTTTCAGCGGTGTTTGCCTAAACTTCTGAATCGTGCAAAGGTATCGGACGCTCCATTATGAGATAGAGCGAGAGGATGTCATCATCACAGCACGCAGCGCTCCACAACCTCTGCTTGGAGACCCCTACGTCAGCGGACAACGAGGATGCCCCCTACCCCAGAAGACAATGGCCTGCCTCTGCCTGATGGCTATTTGCCAGGTACCGGAACCCGCCTCACCTACCTACGCGGAAAAGTCGTGTGTGCACATGTCGTCAGCCACCTGCGGAGAAACCGTCTAAAGCAGCAACTGGTACGGTTGCGCAGGCTATAATATAGGCAATGAACTAGCCGGCCAAGTCGTCGCAGCCACTGAAGGCAGTGTCCAGCCAATGCTTGTGTGTATGTCGTGGTTGTTTCGGCTACAGCTAGCGAAGTGGCAGCTTATTTTCTTGTTTCTTGTTCGCGGTGTGTGTCCGGTAGCCTGCAGTGGCAAAGAAGCAAGCTGTGCACACCAGCTGCCACATCACTGACAGTGCATTTACCGTTCATCATAGAGTTCGCCGCGCAGCCACTTCAGTCTCCTTCTCCACTTAAAACTCGCGCCGAAACAACTCGTCTAGTAAGCCAAAAGACTCCTCATGCACCCTCATATGCCGTTGCCTGTGTGGACCCACCTGCCCCTCCACTGCCGTCATCTTGCAGCCTGCGTGTGCTGTGTGTAGAGCTACCTGCGCTCGCTGTTTGCATGACAAAGCACGTGAATAAATATTGTAATGTTGAAGCAAGGCAGGCAATGTTTGATGTAATCGGAAAGTACCACCGAAGCTTTATTTAGTGTGCACTTCTAATTGTTTTACTGCATACTGCACCATTTCACACAGGTGGTCACATGAGCGCAGGCATTAGCAAGACATAATGCATGCCATAACATCGACAAAAATTCCATACTTCTTGTCAAGTGCAACAGAAATTGTCATAAAGACATGATAAAAAAGCATTGCAAGACTACAAGCTCAACTGGTAATTATCACAGCTTCTGCATAGCTTGTGCAGGCAGGAAGCCCACTTTTGCAGTAAGTGCACAAGCATAGCACACAAGTAGAGCTATGTTATGTTGAGTAAGCACTACATAATAGATTTTACATGACTACAAAACCTTTAGCGTGTACAAAAGCGTGGATATAGATGACGTAGCCAAATTTGTTATTTATGCAGACGGCACGACATTACTATTTTCTGCCACTTCGCCCAATCGACTAATTAATCAGGCAAACGGAGCACTCATAAGTATTCAAGAATGGTCCAAATGAAACAAGTTAAAAGTAAATGCTAATACAACAAAAGCTATTCCCTTTCGTCCTAAAAATAGAAATGTATCCATCGATGAAGATATCTGCCATAAAAATTCATAGAAATTGTAAGCTCATTTACTGGTACTTGGCGTCGTCTTCACGGAACAGATGTCATGGGATGCGCAAGTGGATCATATTATACAGAAGTTGTCATGACTCGTTAGCTTGACTAATATAAAAAAACGCATCTTCCCTACCAAAGTTACACCACGCATTATTCTACTCGCACATAAAATATTGTCACTTTGCCTGGGGAACGACAGACAACCCTAAGTAACATGAATAAAATATATGGACTGCAGAAAAAAATGCTGATAAATATTTCCAACGCTCCTTATGACCATTCGTCTCTTCTGTTCTTTCAGAAAAATAACATATTGGCCATATATGATATGTACGCTTACCACTTAGGTTTAGCCTATAAAAAGGAAATTAAAAAGAATGTAGATTTCTTGAACGAACTGTCTTCCTTACAGAGAAAAGTTGCACATTATCCCGCCAGCAACCCACGTATATGGAATAAAGTGTTATGTTGCACAAATTATGACAAACAGATGATATGGTATCACCTTCAACTTGTTGAATTTACTAAATAAACATGGTTTTAAACTCCAGCAAGCAATGAAAGCTGATATCAGATTAGTTTTATCCATGGATGAACCTGTTTCTTGATATGTTCTTGATATGTTCTAGAAGGAAATGTTTTTGCTCGTTTTATTTGCTGTGATTGTGATTCTTCAATCTTTTCTCTTCATGTAAAACCTCTACTTTGTAACCGAAAAAGTGGCATTTGTACTGTTGCATTCATTTCCTTATTTTCAGAATGCAAAATTTCGACATGTGTTCCAAGCTTTGAACTTTCACTTTGTCTCACTGTTTTGCTGCTAGTGGGAAAAAAATGGGTCCTTTTTTGTTTATCTTCGTTTTTTTCTTGCATAAATGGTGACCTCACTTTTTTTGAAGAAACAAATTTCTGCGGATGTTTCGTGCAAATTTTGTCACTTTTGTTTTTGGATGTTGAGCTGACAATCCATGATTATAATCTGTCGTCGAGTGCACTTTTATTTCCCGCACATGCTACACTATTCTGCTGATGCCTTTTTCTCACTTTTTTATTATTTCTGGGGGGGTGGGAGCCTCGTCAAGCCAACTGCCGGTTTTTTCTCCCTTCCTCCCTCATCACTATGATGGAAAATAAAGGTATTATTATTACATTACAAATGGCCATTATCCCTGCATATGATGGACAGTGCATCAGTTTCGATGAAAATGGTGCATGACTAAGTGTATGGCACTTAAAGCAAGTCGCAGAGCTTGCAATGAATGCAGCATTAGTAAAAAGTTCTCATATATATATTGAGATGTGTGAACATCACAGTTACATCAGTTGGGTGGTATGCGTGCAGAGGTTTTCACTGAACAGCAGAACATGGAGCACAGTCATGCAGAGCTGTACAAAATATGCAGCTTGTTACAATGCAGGCAATACTATATGAAAAGTCCCGTTGCAGCGGCTATATGGTTAGGCCATTAACACTTCTGCATCTTGCAGAACTAATATTGCAGAAGTAAAACAGCAACATCAGAAAAAAGCAGATACAGACTTACTAGATATCATACATCTGCATTTTGCAAAATTTAAAAAGGCACCATTACAAATACAGTAGACTCCCGTTAAGACGAACTCGCTTAAGATGAACCCTCGGTTAAGATGAACAGTGGAGGTCGTTTGTTTGGTTTCCCATAGAGTCAATGCAAAAAAAATCTGCTTAAGATGTACACTGCACACGCGCCAATCGGATAAGATGAACTTTCAAAACCAGCTGCACCCAAGCCATGCAGCTTTACTCGACCCTTTAAGCAGTATTTCATTGGAAAGAAAGAAAGAGTGTAAAAAGATTAAAGCTTTTTTGCGTTGCCGACCCTCCGTGTGACGCGGGGAGGAGCAGAGACCTAACCAACCTAACCACGTCTACATTGAAAAGGCGATTCTGCGACTGCCGCTGCTCCTCCCCTCCCTACTCCTTGCACCCCCCCCCCCCCCCCCCTCCCCGGCTGTAGATCCCAACAATAATCCGTCTTTATCGCGGCAGTAGATTTGCGTCGCATCGGCAGAGTTCTCGGAACTTGTAGACTCCTCCTACGATCATGGGCGGGGACGAAAAGTGGCGCAGAGAGAGAGAGAGCTGCTAGCAGCCCAGCCAGGAAAGGAAGCAAAACTCGAGAATACAAAAAGGCGAAGAGGAAAAAGTGAGAAGAAAAAGCATGCTTCCCAACGATGATGACATGACAGTGTCGTCATGCCAGTGCTAACGAAGCCATGTGGCCATGTCTCACGCGCGTGCTGGCCACTGCGCAAACTGTGCAGTAGGCCTATCAATTGTTCGTGGCATGCGTGTGCGCCGTGACCTTGCTGTGTTCCGCGATCTCCCACCTGTCTGTACGGCGCCACGTCGTCGTGGTGTCCGTTGCTTGTTTTAGTGCGCGCCCTGTACGTCACGTTGCTAGTATGGCTAGTCAGCCAAAAGCTCGGAAAATGCCGCTTGAGCTTCGTGAGAAGATCGAAGTTTTGACCGAAGTTCGTGCCGGCCGGTTTTCAACAACCGAAATGGCGCTCAAGTTCGGCATCGCGAAAAGTACCGTGAGCGGTATTGTGAAAGACAAAGTGCGGATTACTAATGCTTTGCAAGATGGTGAATTTGCGCCGAAGCGAAAGAGAATGCGCACAACTACGCACAAAGACTTACAAGACGTTTTGCTGGCTTGGGTGAAAAGAGCGCGCGGTGCGAATTTGCCAGTGAATGGAGTGATATTGAAATCAAAAGCAGAAGAAACTGCACTGCGGGTGAATGTGGAATTTGCGTGCAGCGATGGCTGGCTCGACCGTTTTTGGAGAAGGCATGGACTAGCCTTTCGTTGTGTTCTCGGCAAGGCCGCTGCAGTGGACGAAACGGCCTGCAGCGATTGGAGGCAGAACAAGCTGAATGACATCATGGAAGAATATTACCCTCAAGATGTATACAATGTGGACGAAACTGCACTATTCTACTAGCTGCTTCCAAAAAAAAAACGCTCGCATTTGCTGGTGATAGCTGCGTGGTGGGAAAGCACAGCAAGCTTCGGGTAACAGTCCTCTTGGGCGCGAATATGACTGGGACTGACAAGCTAAGGTTGCTGGTGATTGGCAAGTCTAAAGCACCGCGCTGCTTTAAAAAATAAAAACGCTGCCAGTCACGTACATGGCTAATTCGAAGGCATGGATGACGCAAGCGCTTTTAGAGCAGTGGCTTCACGAGACAGAAAAGAAAAGTTCTGTTTGTTTTTGATCACTGTCCTGGGCATGGTCACGTCGCTGGACTTTCTGCCATCCGTCTGGAATTTCTACCAGCAAATACAACGTCGAAGGTGCAGCCCATGGACCAGGGAGTGATAAGCACCTTGAAGAGGCACTATCGGCGCTCTCTGTTGCAAAGGATGCTAATTTGCATGGAGACTGGTAAAGAGTACACAGTGAACCGTCTAAGTGCTATCCACTTACTGACAAGTGCCTGGGAGCAGGTTAATGAAGCGACCATTGCCAATGGCTTCCGCCATGCAGGGTTTGTGGAACCTAGTGACTGCTCAGCGCACAATGATACTATATGAGTGAGGACTCCACTGTGAACTTAGAGGAGAGAAGCATTGTTTCTACACTGAGGAGTAAAGGTGTCTCCGTTGACATGAGTACGTATGTCAGCATTGATGAAGGTGTGAAAACATGTAGGGCTGACACACTGGAAGCTTTAATTGAAGGGGTTCTCGACTAATCAACAGAAACTGCTGCTGAGGATGACAGCATGGACGTTGCGCCTGAATCTCCACTGGTGACCTGTGATGCAGCTGACACTTTAGTGCAGTTCTTCAAACAATGTGGGGGCACTGAAGGATATCTCAGAAGGTTAAGTGAGATGTATGCATTTGTAGCAGCCAGACGATTTTCTCGACAGACACAAAAAAAAATAACAGAGTGGGCAGCAGTCAACAGTGCAAGATGCCTTACTAGGCCAATCAATGTGTAGCAGACCACTAGTAAAGCAATAAACACTTATGTTGCAGTTATTTTTTTCCTATAAGACCATTTCATTGCGTCGTTCAGATATACAAAGTATTTGGACACACACTGCATGCTCGAACATCATTTTTAGAAGCATTCCTGATTAGACGAGCTTCTGATAAGATGAACAGTCTTCATGGTCCCTTGGAGTTCGTCTTAAAGGGAGTCAACTGTATGCAAAAACAACCTGACTAGAGAATATCTAACGCCTTCTGCGTCACACACTGACTAGAGAATATCACACACTTTCTGTATCTTGCAGAAGGTAAAGAGGCACCATTGAAAAAATACACAGAGGCCCACTAGAAATTATCACAGACCTTACGCGTCTTGCAGAAGGTAAAAACGCACCGTAAGAAAAAGCCACACCTTCTGCGTCTTCCAAAAGGCTGTAAAAAAAAGCGTGCCAGCATACAAGATTTAAAAACCATAAAGAAACTTAAGTTGATGGCGGCCATAGCTGGTATTGCAGCAGCACCACAATGAAAGAGATGGCCAGCACGAGCTGCTCATGCAGGCGTGCCGATTCCCTTCTTGCGTCTCGCACTGTTGTTGCAAGGTCTGACATAGTGGCTGTTAGCTGACTTCTGTCTTCAGCAGCCTCGTTGAGGTGCTGCACATACAAGAAAATTCAATAGCAAAATTTTGCTCATAATACATTCACGGCTCATTTCACTTTCATGTTATAGATGACCTACTGAAAGAAACTGGGCCAGATCCCACAAGAGGCGGTCCCAGTGAGGTTAAGCAGAGGTTTGGGACGGTGAACGTAGCAACATTACGTTGCATGCTGTTGCACAAAATGTGGCGCATGCTGTCAGCCCATACCTCCAGGAGGTGTGCCTGAAAATTCGGCATCCTGCCCGTTGCGTGCCTTAGCGAGGTCTGCTGTGTGCCTTGTCTCCCTAAGCAGCTTGTCCACCTCCTCGTCCTGCTACTTCCTCCACCGCAATGGACGGCCCGGAACTGCCGATGCAGGTGGGTGCAGTGGGCTGCTGCTGGCGGGTGCCTGTCGGAGGGGAAACAGTCTGAACGTACACTTGTCATACGACACAGCACGATGTAAAATAAGCAAGCTGTTTGCTGCAACGTCAGAGGGGAGCAGCAGTACATAAAAGCAGTTGCAGTCAGTGATATAACAAATGCAGCATTGTTTCAGTGAACTCAATGTGCACGTCAGCCTTGTCACAACTCCTGCTGTAAGAGGGAAAAGCTTGCACAACGTGTTAATATGCCGCACCTGAAGGAAACTTTTGTGGACAGTGCAAAACAACAGTGACTGTATGGCGCTCCTGCAAATGCTATTTATTAGAAGCACCTTGAAAAGAGGGTAATGTGCAGCCTGCATACTGGCAGGTCAACTCACTGGCTGTGTCAGCACGCTGCCGATGCTGCTGCTGCTCCTCCACCAGCAGTTCAGCAGATGTCTCCCCGTCTCCTCCAGCCAGGACGTTTCACTGGCGTCACTTACATGAAGTCATTACACAAGACACAACTGTATGGTAAACAGTTTCAGCAAAGTGTGAAATGTGTACGACAAAAATGTGTGGTTAGTCGGAACTGTGGCTGAAGGCGAAAGCACACTACCACAAAAAGGAAGGTAAAGAAGCTGATGCTGCATTTGCAATCTCCAGTTTACACACTACTACACCTTCTAAAATAAGCAAAAATGATGATGAGGTCATCACCAGCGTACACAAGCTGTAAGACATACACATAAAATGGTTTGAAATGCAGTTCACCTACCAGCTGCAGACTGGCCTCTCTCCGCAGGCTGGTCGTCCCCGGCTTGCTAACCACTGAAACTCTGACGGGAAGAGAGGTGTGTTGGGTCGGGGGCGAGGTGGGCTGGGCTGCTCCTGCAAGAAGGCACAATGCCTCACGTTCAAACATGAATTTCTTGAAGTTCATCATAGGGTTGCATTGCTTGCAGTCAAGAATCCATCACCACCAAGCTGAAAACTTTGCAACTGTTTGTAACGTCACAGCAGTTGACAAACGACAGTGGTCATACCTGCTTCTTGGGGGGTCGGGGGCAGCAACCTGTTCAAAGCAAGATCCCGCGACGCCCGTGGCGTTCACTGGCCCGATAAGCTGAATGGCTTGGCCACCCAGAGCCGGCAGTCTACCGCCGCCGGCGCCACTGCGACAGGACCGTTCACGCGGACCTCCACAGAACAATGTTGACAGGCTTACCCTTGGTCAGCTTGCGGCCACACCAACTCCGCTCGCAGCGGGTAAGCCACTACTGCTGGTCTGTTGCTAGCGCCACAAGCAAAGCCGAGGCAGTTACCAAGCTGCAATGACCCCTTCGACGGAGGCAATTACCGGGCAAAGCTAACCCCTATTTTCCTCCACCAACTAGTACCTAAAATAATCACTATATATATATATATATATATATATATATATATATATATATATATATATATATATATATATATATATATATATATATATATATATATATATATATATATATATATATATATATATATATATATATATAGTCACCAGCTGTGAGATAATGCTCTCAGTATGTTTACGGCGGCTGACGATATCTGGCTTTGCTTTTTCTCATGTGCGCCTGTGCCCTCGGACGGTCTGCGTTGCAGTTTTCTTATCGGAGGAACCCGAAATTTCGAGCTAGGCTGCCTCTGCTCGCGCGCCTTGCGAGTATGGTCCAAAGGCTGAAGCCTAAGAAAATAAATGTTATGATCAGTGTGGTGCACTGCATAAAACTCTGGCATAGCGATAAGAAAACTGCAACGTGCTGCCTGTGTGTGCGAGGCCGCATCAGCCATTAAAACACCAACGTCCCCGTAACGGGTGCGCCTATGACATGTGCTGTCTACGTGGCGATCAGGCACAGGCGAAAAAGCGAACAATCTGCGCACCAGCTATCGCTAGACGCCGTGAACGTGCAGACAGCATTATCTCGCACCCGATGACTATCGCTTTGCGGCGCTGGCGGCACTCCAAGACACGGTTTCCGTCATATTCGTGTGAAGTCTTGAGGGCTCCTGTCCATGCCACGAATGGCGCCAATGTTCAGCCAACATGACTGCCAGGCCCTCTGTATTTAAGACGGCGGCAATCTCCTCCCAAAGCTCCCGCCTGCGAGCGGCCGTGTACTCGGGCCAGAGCTGTGACGCAGCCCGTGCCAAATGCAGTTGCTCTTCGAGCAATTCGATAAGCATCCACTCTTGGGCGACGGACGTATGTGGCCTCTTTGCTGGTGCCGCCATTTGAAATGATAACGGTATTTCACCCCGATTACCTGGGCGATTTGTTGGTATCGGCCAAGGAAATTAATTCTTTGGCAAGGAATAAATATTGGGGAATCTACAATAGTGTTAATTCATTCACTTGCATATGCGAGCGCTGCAATAAAGCAACTTGCAGTAGAGTTATGAAAGAGCAAGGACGAACGAGATGGTTCAAACTGTGCACCTCACCGTTTTCCTCGCCCTCCGTTCTTTCCCACGGCCGTATTCGTTAACTTTTGTAATCGATAGTAAGCGACCACCGACCGCACACTCACCTCAACAAGTCGTCTTCGTCGACTTTCGTGCCAAGAGCTCCTTGCGAGCTTAGTTCTGCGCACCTACGGCGTTCTCTGCATTCAATCAAATTTTGCTGCGCTTAAGACATCGGCACAATACCTTGATTTTAGACGACACGTAAAAAAGCAGGAACTTCGCGTCGAATCAGCTGCTTTCTTGCATGCCGCCATGCTCACGCTGGATAGATGGATGGATACGGCTGAACCCTTTAAATTCGGCGGTGGCTCAAGGCGCGAACGAGAGGGCGCGGGCGTGCTGTTTAGCGTAGAGACAACTAGATGGCGCCACTGCAACTGTTTTTAGCGGCGCCGTCGCTGCTGCTTTACGGGCTAGGGCATGTTCCTCCTGGTCGTGGTAACGGTGGGGTGCATAATACGCCCCTAGTTAAGAACTATGCATGCCACTGGCTTCAGCTAACTTCAACACAACCTCCTAGCCACTTTTTCTTTTTTTTCCCCCACCGAGCCCCTTTGAGCGTTTTGGCGATGATGAAAAATCGCAGCGTCCTTGTCTGTCGTCTGCTACCGACAAATGGCGATGCGAAATGCTCATAGTTCTGCAGGTGAATGTAATTTGTTTAGATGCATCTCTTACTGAGCTGATTTTTTTTACATGCGACTATTGTGAGCTACCCCAGTGATTCATCTTTGAGTTCACTGTACGAGTGATCTGCTTGCACAGAAATAACGCGGTTCGATCCGGCCGCGGCGGTCGAATTTCGAGGGAGGCGAAATTCTAGAGGCCCATGTACTGTGCGATGGCAGTGCAGAACCCTAGGTGGTCGAATTTTCCGGACCCCTTCAATACGACATCCCTCATAGCCTGAGTCGCTTCGGGACGTTAAACCACATAAACTAAACATCATATACTTGGCCGCACAGCGGTGCTTCTCAGAGCGGCTTTGATACTGAGCAGTCGGCCCTTGAAAAGGGTGCCAATGCTTCCAAGCTGGACATAAGACCTCGACAACAGATGCTCATGCGAGGCCATGCCGACCATTCAAGGTGACCTCGGTTGTGTGCATTGGAAGAGTGCTAGCTAGGCCAGGAGGACTTGCAGTTCCTGCACCCCCCCCCCCCCCCCCCCCCCGCAGAAATTTCAGCAAACTATATATTTATTTATTTATTTATTATTTGGAACATACTGCTAGCCTCTTTCGAGGCTGTTGCAGGAATGGGGACAGATCGGTTTTCTTTTTTAGGTACGCCACAACGGGAAAAAAATCACAAATAAGGTTCACACAACTGAATAACATATAGTAAAAGGGATAATCATGGGAGACAGTTTCAAAATACATGACGCAATATTAAGCAACACAATATAAAGCACAGTGAGAAAAAAGATTGCTTCAGAAAAAAGCACGTGCAATGCCCGACTAGAAAGTGCAATGCCTGACTAGAAAACTGTAAGCTCTGTACAAACAGTGCTAGAACAATGTACTTCTTTTCCATGCGGAAAGCTGCTCCAACGTCATGGCATGGCTGAGCAAACACAGCCACTATCATTTACAGAACATCAAATGTGAGTGGTTGATCAACTTTCGCCTGCAACAGCTTACACTGAAATAAACCAAAGGCTATGTTCAAGCCTTTCATGAAAAGGCCAAAGCTCTAAACTTGAACTAAAATATAAAAACTACACAATAAAAATACATTATATGATTATGCTGAAGGCTGATAAGAATGAATGGAGGCCTCCAACCCGGGAGAATTTTCACAGGGAACCCCTCAGATTTTAAGACGCGTCTTCAAAAAGGCACCTGCATGGAGCCAACATTGCGAGCGCCGTCAACAGTGGAAAGATCTTCCCTTTTGTCTGAGGGAGGAAGGGTTTGCCGACCAGCACCTTTGGCAAGGCAGACGTTGCGTTGTGTGACCACTCGGGGGTAAATTGCATCGTTGAGGGAAAAAAACCTTCTCCTCAGGCAAAACGGTGGTGGCGAAAGGAAGATGTCATAACTTTCCCATAGGGAACGGTGGCCCGACCTCTCTCTTGCACATTCGGTGCTCGCTCTGTTAAGCAATGAAAAAATACGCAACCAGCACCGTGTAATTTTGCAAAGTCGTACATGACACCACAGCAGTTGTACAAGCCACGACTACTCATCTATAAACATTTGCTAATATAGTTCTCCCCACCCCCATTGCTCACTACATTCAACCACATTCTTTTTTTATCACACATGCCACGCTACAAGATCACCAGTTACCTGTCCTGCCCAATTGTAATTATCTCCAACTCTCATCTGACCTCTAACCCGCACTGCTCTCTCTTCTGCCTCTCATACATATGCAGTTATACACACATGGACATCTTGCATCTTGCTTGTGCAATGGGTCGGCACTGTAACTATTGCACTGTGATACACTAGACAACACTGCACTCCACAAATGAATCTCGTATCTGGCCTTCCAAGCAGGCTACCAACAACACATAGCCACTCAGGGAACAGTTCAAACACTGAACCATTTTGTACATCCCAGAAAAATCCCAATAGCCCATACCATATCCAATGTGTGCATGCAATACACTGGCACTTCAACTGGCACATCATAACGCACCACAATAGTATCAGATCAGAATGTTAACCAGTGCACCTTGGAGTCACTTGACCGGACACCGCTGGCAAAAATAGCATTCATGGCCCTCATGCGGAACCGCTTCCGTCCTGCTCGTTTTTATCTCTGCCTTCACGATCACGCAGTAGGATTTCTATGAGCAAGGCTATCTCAGGGTCCTCGATTCCTGGGCTCTCACTTGGCAGTGGCTCGCCATGGTATGCCAGGAAGGCACTGAGCGAAATTACTTCTCGGACTGTCCGATGGTACCGAGTTGTACGGGGACAGCCACAGTGTGCTGGGCACGTCTCGTGTGACTCAGTGTTCTTGCCTTCTCTCAGCATCCCTAGCAGCCGCACCAACCTTCTCCGCACTTTGGACACTTCGTCCTGCTCGAACTCCGGAGTAGAGTCTTCGTCTGGCGAGTGCCCGGAATCCGATATAATGACTGTGCTCGGCACGCTAAGAGTACTTGCCGGTGAGCCTGCGTCACTTCTCTGAAAAATGAAACAAAAATGGGGGAAGGGGCACAGTGAAGTATGATAACTGCCGATGTTCGGTCGCAAGACAGGATGTTAACGGTCACAGATTTACGGTGATGTGTCATTATGTGACCAGCACCAGGCACATGCCCGTGCACTCAATGTGACCACTATGGCAGTTCAGGTTCCCACAAAGTCTGTGTGTCACAGACTTTACTCCAGGTCTAAGGCATTAGCAAAGGACAGGTACTAGCATTGCAACAGTTGCAGAGTTCAGCGAATTATGCAACAGAGCGTAAACACTTGGGAATTTTTACTCAATTAGATACCGAGAAGAAAGTTAATGACATGCACCATCCATGCAATTATTTTTGTTCTTAGCAAAATATGAAAGTAGTGAAAACAACGGCAAAAACTGGTTTGGGTACTTCTGAAAATTCAGTTTCTCGACTCATGAGGTGACTGGCTGCACAAGGTCACTGGAACTGGCAATCTGAACCAGTGCAAAATAAGCCAAGGTGTCCTTTCAACCAGAGAAAGCGAGGGCACACCAACAGCACGGTTATCACAACCGCATAGGTATAACCAAGCACTTATTGACATGCAAGCACAGTTGGCTGACACACATGGCACTGCGTAAAGGTGGCAGCCCAGACAAGACTCCAACACGTCTGCCCTTCCCTCCAAAACATTCAGGTGTAGTAGCCGAGTGTCTCATCTGCGCCTCTCCTTGGTCAAGAGTTTATTGACCGTACTGTTGTTATATCGTGAATCTGCATCAATTTGCCCAGCTTTCTTCTTTAAAGGGGCCTCGAAACACATTTTCAGTGCATTGTATTGGCTATTGGTTGCATAGAATGAGTTATAGTGATCCACGTATACTGTGGTTTTTAATATTTTAATTAGCTCGCAAAAACAAATTCATGGCGCTGACTGTGTCACCATACAGTGGCGCTTTTTAGCAGCGGATATGACATCACTTAGTGCGAGCTTGATGATGGGACAAAGAGTAAATAAACTGCGAATTGCGTTAACAACTAGAGATACGTATTGTCAAGTTTTTGTGTCTTATATTACATTAACAAAACCAACTTGTATACCCTAGATAAAAGCACTGTAAATAAAGTAAAACAAAAATATACCACGACAGGCTCTAGCTACTTTTTGCATCCAAGGACTTTGCGCCGCTCTGTAAACATCCTACAACCTAGAACTAAACACTTGTGGCTACTCTCTATGTATCTGCGAGCGGCTTTGCGGAATTGATCCAATCGAGCCATTGCACTCTATAAGCGTTCGTTTCGGTCCCAAGGAAGGATGCGTTCATTTCACATTTAGCAGGCAGTGCGCATCGTCAGCTTTTGGAGGATCACCACGCAGTGGTGCCAGATGGCGCCACGTTCCCATCAACAGCGCGCGCTCCTTGCTCGCCGTGACCAACCAGCGAGCTAGGAGCGACGGGCGATGTTTGGCGGTAAGCAGTAGCGGTATGTGCTATGCTAAATGTGTCTGATCTCTTGCGCAGGTTGTCACACCATCGCAGTATCTTGCGCGCGAGTTCGGATCCATAAGGGAATGCCACTGATCAGTGTTCCCTTCTGCGCTGTCGACATGACGGTGAAGCACCGCTGGGTCAGCTGGGTGTTCACATGGTTGTTGTAACCATGCAAACGGCGCTGCCAGCCTTGGCATGAACGAGTTACTGAGAACAGGCAACCATAGAGTGCAAACTTGCGCACGTGCTAAGATCGGCTGTTTTGATTCGTCGCACTAAGTGTCCTCATTGGGAATGGGAAGTTGCGCGAAAATAGAGTTGAGGGCAGCATTTTGTTTGTTTCTATTTTGAAATTGCTTCATTGAATAACTCCCGTTCCTAAGCATCAATTCTCGTAATTCTTTTTGAGTCAGCATCTGTGTGACATAAAGAATCCACCTGAAGCACAACCGGCATCCGTTCAAGCGGTGTTTTGCAGCCCCTTCAATCAAAAAGAGAGACCCTTGTGCCTGTGATATTTACGATAGACATCACGACACCAGCCGAATAAAATGCACGATAAGTTAACTTGACCTCAGTGCACTTCTGCAACTTCCCTACTGGAGCTCGCAAAAAGCAGCTCTAGAATAGCTGCAGTGACAACCCTGATAGATATTCTCCAGTTCTGGCCTCAGCACTAAAGTGGGACAAATTCTTCATAGTAGCACAAATGCTTGAGCAGCCCTCTACTTATGCTTCTCACCTGGATTACTATGGTCAGGTGAACTTGCTGCAAATTGACATAATTGTAAACAATTACCAAATTTGCAAAATAACAAATTAGTAACCTTGCACAACAATTAGTAAAGACTGCATGCAACCATATCAACACACTCTTTTGATTAAATATGAGAGCAAGGGGATCTCATAAAATTGATGGAGTTTAGTAGCCACCTGCAACTTCACGCCAAGCAAGGTAGCTAACATGCACAATGGTTGTCACGTATTAATCAGCCAGCAGATGCGCAGGTTACTGAAGCTGTTCAAATTGACAGCAATCGTGGCACTAGAAACTGCAAGTTCAAATCCAAACAGTGAATCAGCAGCAAATGTGAATATTTGCATCGGAAGTGAAAACAGACTCACATTATCCCTGTGTGCTTCTTTGGTAGCCCCGACTGGATGGATTTCGGCAACACCTGGTATAGGACCAAGATTACGGACAGCAGCCTCTTGCAGCAAGGCCTCCATCAGCAGGTCTTCATCAGCGCTGTCGAGATCCTCCACTTCTGCACCAGTGCCCAGCGGTGCGCTTTGGTTCTTTCCTGTGCCTGCACCCTGGGAAGCAGAGCTCGAATGGCCATCTTCACCGTACTGAGGAAGCGAAGGAGCTTGTGGTGCCTTTTTACTCCCCCGTGCAGTTTTTGCTGTTGGGGCTCTTAAGCCCGATTCAAGTGATGGCTTTTGCAGACTCACATCATCCCTGTGTGCTTCTTTGGTAGCCCCGACTGGATGGACTTCAGCAACACCTGGCATAGGACCAAGATTACGGAGAGCAGCCTCTTGCAGCAAGGCCTCCATCAGCAGGTCTTCATCAGCGCTGTCGAGATCCTCCACTTCTGCACCAGTGCCCAGTGGTGCGCTTTGGTTCTTTCCTCTGCCTGCACCGTGGGAAGCAGAGCTCGAATGGCCATCTTCACCGTACTGTGGAAGCGAAGGAGCTTGTGGTGCCTTTTTACTCCCCCGTGCAGTTTTTGCTGTTGGGGCTCTTAAGCCCGATTCAAGTGATGGCTTTTGCAGACTCACATCATCTCTGTGCGCTTCTTTGGTAGCCCCGACTGGATGGACTTCAGCAACACCTGGCATAGGACCAAGATTACGGAGAGCAGTCTCTTGCAGCAAGGCCTCCATCAGCAGGTCTTCATCAGCGCTGTCGAGATCCTCCACTTCTGCACCAGGGCCCAGCGGCGCGCTGTGGTTCTTTCCTGTGCCTGCAGCCTGGGAAGCAGAGCTCGAATGGCCATCTTCACCGCACTGCGGGGGTGGAGGAGCTCGTGGTCCCTTTTTCCTCCCCTGTGTAGTTTTTGCTGTTGGGGCTCTTAAGCCCAATTCAAGTGATGGCTGTTGCAGCAAGGAGCAGCTTCTCGTGTATATTCCAGAGCTGGTTCTGGTACTAGGGGCTGTGGCGCTTGATGCCATCTCATGGGTGGGCATGGATGAAGAAGGACTTGGGTTTTGGTGAGACACGTTGTTGTGACCTTCTTCCCTGATTTTGCGTTGCTTGCGAGGCGAGGAATTACTTGTGTGCGAGTGATCTGTACATTTGTATTCTGTGCTGGACACTGAGTCTGGTCTGTGCTCACTGCGCAATGGGATGACTTTTTTCTTATGGCTATTGGCTGGAGAAGGACAAGGCAGCAGCCTCCTGCGAGCGTGAGAGGGCGGCAGCAGATCCTCTGGATCTGGCATCGTATCATCGGCTGATTCACAACAGCGCCACGTACTTGAATGGCTTCCGCAGTCTTTTTGTGGTTCTGGACTCTGCCGTTTCCTCGGAGATGACCGTGCAACAGGTTGTCTGCTGAGAAAAGGTGTGCGCTCAAATAAACCTTCCATAGCGCCACTGTCACCACCATGAAAGCGTCCTGGTGAGAGGGTACCTCTTTTCACCTTTGGCATCACGGCGACGTCGCCACTTGATTTTGGAGATGACTGTGAGTTTGAATGGCTGTTAGTGAGCTCTTGGGGTGGAGTATTTGGCCGTTTCCTCAGAGATATCCGCAACGGTACGTGTCTGCTGGGACATGGTGTGCATTTAACCACATCTCCCAAAATGCTGCTGCCACTACTTGCGGGAAGTGGTTGCTTGCCTAAGTGGCTACTGGAGCAATCTTGCAGAGCTGCACTGTTAGGTTTCACGGGGGTCAGAGTGTGAAATTTCACAGGGGTTCGTTGTAGCGTGTTTCGGCTTTCGGAAACCGTCGTGCGAGCAGAACGACCAATGCCGGAGATTTGAGAGCCTGACTTCATGTGACGAGGAATGCGCTGTTTTCGTGGAGTGCTGTTTTTGCATTTCCCCTCGAGTGATGACCGCAATCCTCGTTCCTCATTCAGGATGGGTTCCTGTCCAGGAGTGTCTGGCACATCCACTCTGCTTGTGCTTGCCTTCCTTAAGCTGTGTCGAGATCTTACACAAACACTCGCAGTGCTTATGGAAAGCTCCTTTTGTTTTTTGCACAGCACTTCTGAAGGTGTTGGCAAGGAATGTTTTCTTAGTGCGACTGCAGTGCTGCCTTGGTCTGACGTCGAGGTACTGTGATCAGGGTCGTTCTTTTTTGCCAATGGGCTGTCCAGTCCACTTTCAGAACTCTTCTCGGCGCTCTTAGCAGAGGGTGAAGCAAATAACAAGAGCTCCCTACCATTATCGCTCTCCTTATCAATACGTGCTCTGTCGGGAGATGTCCCAGAGCTCTGCAGGGGTGATGAACTTTCCGTTTCAGCAACGACTTCGGCTGGTGCCCCCTCGTCTTGTAGACCACTCCCGGAAGGTCTCTGGGGCTCGCGCGCCTCTTGCTCACTGTCGCTGTCTTCGACGATGACGCTCGATGCCGCAGCCAGTAGGGGCGAGCTACCTCGGTCTCCCGCCGATTCACTGCTCTGTTTTCCGGACAGAACGTTAACCTCATGAGGCGACTCGTACAGATGTTTCACGGGGAAGATATTTTTCAGATAATGTTCCTTCAGCGACTGCCATGAATGCTTGCCGGGAAGGACACCAGCCGAGGCCATTTCTTTGTACACCGCATTGCCATGGACATGGACGCCTGGGTTCTTAGCTACGAACTCTGCAATCGCAATTTCTTCGCCAGGGGTGTATTCCCTTCTTGAGCGAGTGGAATGGAGTCTTCTCGTCTTGGAGTCGCTTGCGTCCACCACGGCTGGCGCCATTGGTATTTTGAACTCTATGAGACGAAGTAGCTTGCCTCTTTTGGCACAAGCGCGAATATAATTAGCAGAGAAGACATCATCGCTGCTGTCTGTAACAGTAACGCTGGACGGCACCAGTCGTATGGCATCAGGAACTTTTTCTGGCGGTACGAGAACGCCACCTCCGTACTCTATAAGCTCCCGTATCTCCTTGCGCTCCGAACAGGGCACCAAGGAGAACAACATGGGGCTACCATCCGCCTTCGCGAATAGCGCTCGACTTCGCTGCTTCTTGGGCATGACTTCACAGCACTTAACGTAGTTTTACAATCACAACAACCGTAAGCTCCGTGCTAGACGGTCAACAAAACCGCGCGATCGCGCGTTGGCTTACGTCGGCTCATCGAATTTCTTGTTTTGGCTGCTTTGGCGCCGTTCGCAAGATAGACTTGCATGTTTGTAAACAAACAAGGTAGCGCTGCAGTCGCTAGCGAGCTCGTGGTAGGCAAACGGTCGGGGAGTGGCGTCGCGGATAGGTGTTGAGCGCGGGTTTTCAAGGCTTGTAGGCGCGTTTCCAGTTTCTGCGAATCATAGCAATGGTCGATGCTTCCAACTTAGTAATTTGTCGAAGTACACGAGCTCGCGTTGGCCACGTGCGGCCTATAAAGAGAAATAGTTTGCCACTGTATTGTATATATGGTTAGTAGTAAACATGTAGAAAGCGTTCATGCCGTTTATTTATGCGCTAGGCATCGAGTAAAACAAGTTTTGACACTCTGCACGAGTGTCACTGCACTAGTTTTGCACTCTGCACTAGGACAATAGTGAGGGGAAGCGCTGGCCTTGTTTCGTCGGAGCAGACATGCGCTCATCGTCTGCTGACATACGTACGTGTCGCGCTGTGCGAAAAGTGGGGACAGCGTCGTGTCCCTGATCTCCTGTCTCGCTTAGCGCTGTTTTTAGCCGCATGACCACGCACCAGCCAGGCCGACTTGTCCTCTTGTTAAGCTGGTCGATTTAATGAAAATTTTTGATTTCTAGAATTATTTTCTTTCCTAGCCCTGACGTCTAGTTTCGTGAAGAAAAATTATAGCAAAATATTAAGTCAAAATTTATAAATTACGCTTTTTAGAAGTGTGGTCGTCCAAAATTGTGAGGTAATTTCTTTGATTTCAGTGCCGCATTTCTGTGACCAAAGCGAAAGCGAAGATGCCATAAACGAGGGAATAAACTTTAAGGTTCGTTTTGTGACCTCTCACTATTTCTGCGACTGGATCACTCACCTTCGTCGTTCTCATGAAAATCAAATGATTCCATTTGTCGCAAACTATTCCTGAGACGTTGAGGAGCGTAATAAATCTCTCGATTTTTTTCCCTACACGTGCAGTACTGTGTTAGTTATTTCTGGTAAGAAACGTTTTCATGTAACTATGCATGCATAAGTACTGATCATATAGAAAAAGAACTAATCGCGTCATCGTACAGAACAGGGCTTTATGTACATGCTGGCATAAAAAAACTGCCCACTATCTACTCAATTATTTGAGACCTTGGGGGGACTTGACGACGGTGTTAATTATAATTACCCAGAACTGCACCAGGTATAGCTATAAATAAAAGGAATTACTGAAACTAGCGTTGGAATTTCATATTTGCACCAAGTTTAGTTACATATCGCATGCATGAATAACGAAACACTTTTCATTGCGGCATCCCCTCTCAATCTCGCCAAGTGTCTGTTAGTAGCACGCCTGCGGCTGCTTCTTTCCAAACAAGCTTCGTGATCATGTACTACCTCATGAAACATGACACATGCATGATGCAACGAAAAAGCATATGGCGTTTAGCACACTTAAGGTACGCTATTCTAAGCACACCAACGCGACCGCGCAAGATAGACACAACTTACCAGACTTCTTTCTACTAGAATGAAATAATTACGTCGTCATATCAAGAAACAGTTTCAAGTAAATAATAAATGTCATAAAACGCGCCATTAAAACATGGTGTGCTATTAACAAAAAAACGCATTCCTTGGGGGCGAGTGAACCTATCGGCGCCCCGTGCACTCCGGCTCAAGGTGATAAGTACGTACGTGTGCAGCTGCATATGTCTTTTTTTACTTGAGCAATTATCAGCCTACTATCCTGAAGTTCAGGTGAATGAACGCAGTAATTTGCATGCTATTAAGTGCATTGAGTGGCAGTGCCTATCGACTCCCAGACTTCGCGCTTTACTACCGTGGCCCAATGCCTGTTAGCCAGTTTCCGAATGCGGCATTTATGCGCGAGAAACCTATCGAGGCTAATTTAATATTTTTTATGCTACTACGCGGATCCAGCAGTGACGCAGCTGGTCAATACATGCTGCTTCTGCAGTGCACAGGCTTGAAGCAGCCGCCGGTAGCTGCGGCAGCTGCGGTAGGCAGTGGCAAGCGGAACCTGTTTTGCCTACCATGCGAAAGTCGCTGCTAACATCAGCGCCACCGCATCTTCGTGACGTCTCGGGGTGAATGAGGTCCATATCCATGACATGAAATTTTACTCTTCTCTTGATTTTATCCACCAATCAGATAACCTTCGCTTGGTTACTTCTACCCGCTTAAAATCTACTTTCCCTTCAGTGTCCTTAAACCTCAATGCCTTGGATAAATCAGTCCCGCTGCTTTCCACTGTAGGGTGAAGCCCTTTACAGAAAAGTATCAAATGTTCAGCCGTTTCCTCCTCCTCTCCGCACGCAACGCACAACGTGTCTATATCGTGGTACCTGACTCTATATGCCTTAGTCGAAACACCCGTCCTGGCCTCAAACAACAAAGAGCTTCCCCTACAATTATCATAGATATTTTCTTTGGCAATTTCCTGCTTAAAAGTCCTGTATGTTCCCAGTGCTGATTTCGTCAGCATCCCTGTATTCCACAGAGCTCTCTCTGTTTCTTTAACCTTTTTCTTAACTGATAATTGCTGATTTGCCCCCCCCCCCTACTGCTGTCCAGATATTTGCTTGTCAATTTTCTAGTTCGCTTTCTCCATTTCGTATCAACATTCCTTATATGCAGGTATCTGCAAACTTTCCTAGCCCACTGCTTTTCCCCCATTTTTCTCAATCGCTCCTCAAATGCTATCTTACTGCTAGCTAGCTTCTCTTCTCTCGAACGTCGCCCATCCCATATCACCCTGTACCCCTGATTTGATGTATTGCCATGTGCTCCCAAAGCTAGCCTCCCTACGCCACGTTGTTTAATTTCTAACCTTGCTTGAACATCTGGTCTCATGCTCAGGACCGCATTACCGAAAGTCAGGCTAAGAACCATCACCCCTTTCCAGATCCCTCTTACCACTTCATACCTATTGTAATTCCACAGTGCCCTATTTTTCATGACAGCTGCATTCCTACTAGCTTTATTCATTACATGTTTTTCATGCTCTGTCAGATACTCATCACCGTTATTTATCCACACCCCAAGATACTTGTACTCATCCACTACATCTAGAGTGAATTCCTGCATTCTATGCTCGCCGACCTCATCATTAAATATCATGACTGCAGATTTTTCCTTACTTTACCGCTACCAGCGCGCCTTCATGGCAACAAAATCTACTCTAGAGCAAATTTATTTTGCACCACTGAGTACGCTTCTAATTTTCCTTCGTGTTTTAAGTGTGCAACACTCTTTATTAACTTAATAGAGCGTTATTTTTTTTAATTTATTGTGTTGCTGTTTTTATTTAAGCTGACATGTTCGCGCCGCTGTCAGCGCACCTTCGCAGCAACAAAAGTTCCTGTAAGAACGAATAGTAATAATAATTGGTTTTTGGGGAAAGGAAACGGCGCAGTACCTGTCTCATATATCATTGGACACCTGAACCGCGCCGTAAGGGAAGGGATAAAGGAGGGAGTGAAAGGAGAAAGGAAGTGAGAGGTGCCGTAGTGGAGGGCTCCGGAATAATTTCGACCACCTGGTGATCTTCAACGTGCACTGACATCGCACATCACACGGGCGCCTTATAAGAACGAACTTAATTTCAAAATTGAGAACGCTTCTTGTTCTGATTAGTATTTTTGAGTTCGTGAGTTCGAAACAGTTTTTTGACAAAATAAAGCATTGCTAATTTTATTTGCGACAGCTTCACAACAATACGTTAGCATATGGCCCCTTGTACAAATAAATGCTTCCGGGGCGGAGCCTTGCTGGTGTCTGGCTGATTCCATGATCCGTCAAAAGTGCTGTCAAACACTGTTTCGTAATTTTGACGTCACGCTTACAAACTTGCGGTACGTAATATGGTCCCAGAAAAACAGAAATTGGATTTGGATGAGGAAAGGAAATGGCGCAGTACCTGTCTCACATATCGGCGGACGCCAGAACCGCGCCGTAAGGATATGGATAAAGGAGGTACTACTAACAGAAGAAAGCGGTGCCATAGTGGAAGGCTCCGGAATAATTTCGACCACCCGGGTATCATTGGCATGTACTGACATCGCATAGCACACGGACACATTTGCGTTTCGCCTCCACCGAAACGCGGCCGCCGCGGTCGGGTTCGAACCGGGGTACTCCGGATATGTCCCCAGCTGTTTTTCTGGCTGTCATCTTCACAGTGAATGATTTTGTGGATGACTTGATAAGCCTGAATCCTTCAAGTTGGGCAGCAGCTCACGCCATCTAACCGACGCTTTTCCGCTGTCAGCGTATACCCTCGCGGGAGCAAAAGTGACTGAACAGCAAACTTAAATGAAAAACTGAAGGCCCCTCTTGTTTTACTTGGTGTTGTTGAGTTCTAAATAGTTTCTAAGCCAAATTAAACATCACTCATTTTATTCACAGCGCCTTTAGAGCAAAACGTTAGCCTACGGCTCCTTGTCGTGCAAATAAATGCTCCCGGCGCGGAGGCATCGCAAACAAATTGCTAATATGCTGATTGCACAGTTGGAGTCTCGCGTTGTCATTTTCAGGCGACAGCGTTAAGGAGCTCGTGTCGCAGAATAGCCGGTGTAGTCGGCGGCGTTGGCCGTGAGCGAAAAATGGAGCATCTCGGTGGACACCTGAACCGCGCGGTACGTGTATCCAGCGAGAAATGTGAGACAGGCGTCATTTCGTTTCCTTAAAACCAATTTTCGTTACATTTTTCTTCCCTTACGGCCCGGTTCGGGTGTCCACCGAGATATGCGAGACGCGTCCTTTCCTTAAATTGTCCAACGGCCCACGCGTCGCGCCGAACGGGCGATGGCATTCCGTGCAGCCCTTGGCAACGCTGCAACACGCTGTGGCGTCTCCCTTAAAGACGAAGCTTAAGCGTCCTCCACATTTTTGACGTTGCGCTCTCAAAACAGATATATATTGATAGCGCTCCGTAATTCGGCCCCGGGTCAAGAATTCGAGATGGCAGTTCCCGTTTTAATTTTTTGTTTGCATTCTTTAAATTGTTGCCGCGCAAAATTACCACCACCATAGTGCTAACAGCCCTCGACACGGGCCTCTAGAATTCGACCACCACGGCCGGGACTGAACCCGTGTCTTTTGGGTCAGCAGCCGAGCGCAATAAACCACTGTGCCACGGCGGCGGCATTCCCTTGACATTCAGAGAAACTTGTTTCTGGAGAAATCCTGTATTTCTTCGAAAAACAGTGCTCCAGCAAATATAGGAAACAAATTAAGAAAAAATCTGCGTCAGCAAAATTATGTAAAGAAATTAAGCGAAAATTTAAGAAATTCAGATAACATGTACACGATTAAACCATATAAAATGAAATAGTCTATCATCCGGAAGCACATGCAACGTCCAATGATTGCGCACGACGCCAAGTCCACGAGGCCCACCATGGGTGCTGGTCATGACGCATCCGAATACATATAAATTGAGCAGCAGGTGGCCGGTCATCTTCAGCTTCAAGTGCATAATATCGCCAGCGGGTCGGCTGGGCGCAGAAGCCGCCCTGAGCTCGAACGTCAGCGCTTGCCTCATCTTCTAAAGACGATGAAGCGCGGCCCATCACTGGCGTTTGAGCGCCTTCGCCTGTGCGGCTTCCTGCAGCCAACCCGCAGTAGACTCCGACGCTATGCTAGCCGTCGAATACGCCGGCCATATACCACAGGACACGCTGCACGACGAAACCCAGCATAGGTGGTGCCAGCGCCTCAGACCTAAAAGCATCAAGGTCTGTGGCGAGGTGGGGTCCTCGAGAGCCAGCATGGAAGAGAACCAGGCGGAGGTCGACGAGGTGTTCCCCTCCTTCGGAGACCTGGAGGCAACCACGGACACCAGATTCATCCACAGCGGGGTCTCTCGCAAGACGGCGGACTCGAGCAGCAGCGTTGCCGGGAGCCAGAAGCACGAGGTGGCTACCTTCTCCGCTCCGCGTTGGCGGTACGAACGGCGCGGACGCAGGCGACCACCACGGCGTGCCATGCGGCGACTGGGGCTATGACCGACCCGCTTGCCACGTTGACCAGCGCCGCCATGGTCAGGTTCGGTCACCACGCACTGTTCGAGAATGGCGAGAAGGTTGGTCTGCGCAAGACAGAAACGGCGTTTAGACGACTGGGCGGAGAGCACAACGTATTCTATTATGTCCATGAGATGAACGCAAGCCACAACCGCGCGAAGAGTGCACGTAGAACGTACCTTAACATCTGGCCGCTCACTCCTTGGCTGCCAGGCTTGAAGCATGAAGGAGTGGTTCCACTGTGGCTGTTGCAACTCGAAGCTGTAGGCGCGATGCGGCTTCATCGGGGAATGGCAGACAGCAACAGCTCCCAGAAGAACGCTGGCGCTCCGCGCTCGGGTACCACCGTGGGCTCGTGCACCGTACCAGGTTTTAAGAACGACTCCGCGGCTGTGGCAAGGGCCGGCATTGTCTCCGAGCGTGGCCGGTGGCTCCAGTAATAGTTCAGCAGAGCGCTGGAACATCGTCGAGTTGCACCGAGATACGGACAGGGAGTCCTACCTTCCCCGGTGTCTTCTTGCAGTGCAGCAGCAGTGACGTGGCTCTTGGGGCTCGAAAACAGACTGCGTCCAACGCAAGATGTTCGGCGCGTTACTAGCGCTGAGCGTGATTCGATGACACGTACGGCGCGTGACATGTGTACTGGCCCCACCTGATTGGTCAAAACGCCGGAAGAGGATGTGGTGGCTCATATGCAGAGGAAAAAGTCGATTGTTGTTGTTGTTGTGTTTGAAAACTTTTATTGTCCAACAGAGAAAGACCACACCGCCTGGGCCGCTCTGTCTCAACCCCTTTACAGGGGAGAGGACTTAGGAGCGGCCCAGCCGCACGGGATGGTCGCATTCGATGCTGGCCGGGTTGGTTTCGCCGGCGGCCTCTTCTGCCAGTTGGACGGCGGTGATTTGGAGCTCAGGGTCCGAGCTCCGCAACAAGGTTTCCCAGGCTTCCCTACTGCTAATGTTTTGCGCCCTGCCTGGGGAGTAAGCGCACTCCCAAATTATATGGTCGAGGGTTCCTCTCGCCCCACACTTTTTACATTTATCGTCCTCGCAGTCCGATCGGATATGTTTGTTTAGTACTGGGTTTGGGTATACTCCAGTCTGCAGGCGTCTCCACGCCGTCGCCTGACTCCTATTTAACGCCGTGTTTGGTGGGGGAAAACACCTCCGGCATTGCTTGTAGTGTTCTGTAATCTCTTGATACGAGATTAATCGCCCTTCTCTATCATGTTCGGCCTGAGCCGACCCATCCTGTACAGCACGGAGGTAGAGATCTCGAGCTGCACTGTGGGCCGCCTCGTTACCGCTGACAGATTCGTGCGCCGGGGTCCAGATGATGTTGATCGTCCTATCAATCACTCCTTGTGTTACAATTTTGGTGGTGAGGGGGTTTATCCTCCCTCTGCTGAAATTTTGGATTGCAGTCTTACTGTCGCTAATAATATATCTAGCTTTGGTGCCAGCGCAAGCGATCGCTATCACGGCTTCCTCCGCTATCCCGGTTTCTTTCCCTAGTATGGTGGCCGCCGTGATGAGGGTGCCCTCCCCATCTACCGCCACTATGGTCATGTATCGACTGTGTCTGTCCCCTGCCGCATCTACGTAGGCGACTTCATTTCGGGGTTTACCCCGATATATTCTTTCTATCGCTTCCGCCCTTTTCTGTCTCCTTTCCATATTAAACTCAGGGTGCATATTCTTGGGTAGGGGAGGGATTCTTAGTTGCGCCCTGATTTCCCTGTCAATGTCGACCCTTTCCTTTTGCCCCCTGTCTGTGGCCATTCCAAGATTACTTAGCGTAGCTCTTCCCACTCGCGTCGTGCTGAGTCTTTCAAGTTGCGAGGTTTTAACCGCTTCCGCGATTTCTGCAATCGTATTATGCAGTCCTAGGGCCAGTATATAGCTTCTCCGTCGATGTACAGATTGGGAGCTCTAGGGCCTTTTTTACGCATTTCCTGATGAGCGCGTCTATCTTGCTCCTCTCATCTGCCTTTAGGTTCAGATATGGCGTGGCGTATCCCACTCTACTAATGATGAAGGCCTGTACCAATCTTAGGAGGTTTTTTTCCTTGAGGCCGCCGCCCTTACGCGAGACCCTCCTGATGAGGTTTAATGTCTGGGTCGCGTGGTTTTCTAATTTGTTAATTGTGATCGTGTTCCTCCCGTGTGTTTGTAAGTGGAGGCCCAATATTCGTATTGTCTCTACCTTTGGTATTTCCATTCCTTCCACGTACACCTGTGGGTCAGAGGGAGGTTTGTTCCTGAGGGCCTTGTCATTATACACGAAGATTTCTGATTTTTCAGGCGAACATTTAAGTCCTCTGTCCTCCGCGTACTTTGAGATGACGTCTGCTGCCGCCTGCAGCGTTTGATTGATCTCTGCGTCGCTCCCTCTGTTGATCCAGAGGTTGATGTCGTCCGCGTACAGGCTGTAGTTTAAGTTGTAGTTCCCAATTTTTCGCAATTCCTTCGGGAGCCCTCTCATGGCCATGTTGAAAAGAGTGGGTGACAGTACCGATCCCTGAGGTGTCCCCCTGTCACCCAGCCTGATCACGCCGGATTGTATGTCCTGGAAAGTTATAACCGCCGTGCGGTCCGTTAAAAAATTTCTGATATGATAGGTTTTTAGCCCTATTCCTGCCTGCTGGAGCCCCTCCAGAATGGCTTCGTGCTTGACGTTGTCGAAGGCCTTTTTTAGGTCTAGTCCCATAATGACTTTCGCGTCTTTGGTTCTGGAATGAATTATGTCTTGCTGCAGCCGCAGCATGACGTGCTGTGTGCTCAGATGGGGCCTGAAGCCATACATCTCGTCTGGCCATTTCTCTGTTTCCTCCATATAATTTGAAATTCTGGTCTGAATGATGTGTTCCATTAACTTTCCGACACATGACGTGAATGATATAGGCCGGAGGTTTTCCAGCTGCGGTTGCTTCCCGGGTTTTGGAATCAGGATCACGGTAGCCTCTTTCCACAGCGGTGGGATCTCCCCTTTTTCCCAGCAATCCTGCATGTAGCTGGTAAGGGCCTCTATCGAGGTGTCATCTAAGTTCCTGAGCATCTTATTCGTGACTCCATCTGGCCCTGGATCCGACTTGGTTTTGAGTTTCGCTATCTCCGCCCTTACTTCAGCTGTCGTGATGGGCACGTCTAACTTCTCATTTGGAAACCCGTGGTAGTCGGGTAGCTCTCTAATAAAGTCGAAGAAAGAGGAACGTGACGTCAAACCATGGAGCCCGGGCCGGGGAGGGAGGCGCCTTTTTTTAATCAATCAATCAAGGAAGATTTAGAGGAAAGGCCGTCACGCATGGAGAAGGGAAAGCTCAGGAGCTGCCCTCGGTATCCGAGCTGGACGCCAAAAAGGTTGCCGGAAGTCACGCGTTTTCGTAAAGACTACTGAGAGTCTTTAGCCGACGGCGCAGCCAAGGGTAACGCTGGACGCAGCGGTGTCGGCTGCTGCATTAGGGTCATCTTTTTACCTACACTGGCTACACTAGTGCAGCTAGTGTAGCATGGTTTCATTTTTTTTCCCCTGTGTAGAAAAAGTGTAGCTCCGCCAATCTACACGGACGCATTTCTTTTACGCGTAGTGTACCACGAGGACTACACTTTCAACACCGCTTTTTTTCAGGTGTAGGCTAGCAGACGAAAAAAATAGGCAGTGGCTTAGCTCTGCTTAAGCCTGGATCTACAAGCGAAAAGCAAGTCGTACCATTAAGTCGTAACACGTGGTCGTTGTAACGGGGAGTCTTGGGATTTTCCTCTTCTTACTCTCTTGTTTCCTCTTCTTCACTCGCTTGGCTGCTGCTGGCTGAAGTTGCGGCCAAGACTCGCTTTTCGGCTTCTTTCCGACGTCGTTTAGTAAGGCGTATTTCCCGTTGTTCAGGCGTTTCGGCTGCACGTTTAGCTTTGGCTTTTCATTTTTTCGCTGTTGTGCAGCCAACTCCCAAGCGAGTACTTCTGGATCGGACGAATTTAGTTTCTCTGCTTTTCTGCGTAGTTTAGCAGCAGCCGCACTCTCCTTCCCTTCAATGTCGAGTGCGCACGCCTATTCAATGGCAAGCGCATTATATAGCCTCCTTGCGCATGCACATGACGCACATGTGCAGTGGCGCTGCCGAAAAGTCAGGCGACGGAGTCGGCGGGGGCGACGGCAGCGTCAGCGGCGAGGAGCGACCACCTGCGCGGCGCGTGACGTCACTCTTTTTCGCGTATGCGCATAACTCACCAGTTCGGCTCGCGCGAAGCTTGGCTAGGGAGGCTAGACCATAGCTTGGCTCTGACCCGCGTAGTGAAGCTTTTCGCTTCAAAAGCAGGCGCGCTTTTCAAACGAAAAATTGCAAAATGATTTTGGGGAAAGGAAATGGACCAGCCACGGTGGCTCAGTGATTAGAGCACTCGGCTACTGAGCCGGAGTTGTCGGTTTCGAACCCTACCGCGGCGGCCGCGTTTCGAAGGAGGCGAAACGCAAAGGCTCCCGTGTCCTGTGCGATGTCAGTGCACGTGAAAGATCCCCAGGTGGTCGAAATTATTCCGAATCCCTGCAGTACGGCAGCTCTCTCTCTGTTCTATCACTACCACCTTCCACCTTTTCCTTATGGCGCTTTTCGGGCGTCCACCGAGATATGGGAGACAATTACTGTGCCATTTTCTTTCCTGAAAAACCAATTTTAAAAGGAAATGGCCCGCCGCGGTGGCTCAGTGGTTAGGGCGCTCGGCTACTGATCCGGAGTTCCCGAGTTCGAACCCGGCCGCGGCGGCTGCGTTTTTATGGAGGCAAAATGCTAAGGCGCCCGTGTGCTGTGCGATATCAGTGCACGTTGAAGATCCCATAATGGTCGGCGCCTGGCACGAGCGGAAGCGCTTGCCCGATATTATGGCAACAAAACAGGTGTCTACTACGTGGACGCCTCCGGCCCTCACCACGGGGGATGGTACACGGCCGCGGTAGTTCACAACAGCAACACAGTTAACGGCCTAACTTTCAGAGCCCGCAGTGTAACACAAGCAGAAGAGGTCGTGATTGCTCTCGCGGCCTCACATTCCAATTCAAAATACATAATCACCGACTCGCGAGGGGCCTGTCGGAACGTCGAACAAGGCTGCACTCCCTTCCTAGCCTATCGAATATACCAAAATTGCATACGGGATACGGACCCCGCACACCGTTACCTCATATGGGCCCCTGCTCATCAGGGGTTGGCAGGAAACGAGGCAGCAGACGCAGCCGCCCGCGCGCTCTCTCACCGGGCTGTTTTCTCCTCCCCATCCGATCAGGAACCCGATTTTAATCCGGTCTATACATTCAAAGATATTACAACATATTATTAAAATTGTCATCGCCTTTACCCTAGTCCATGTAAAGGCCTGAAGAAGGCGGATGAGCGGGTCCTTCTCCGCCTTCTCACCAATACATTGCTGTGCCCGGCAGCGCTAAAACATTTTGACCCCTCCTTTAGTGGCAGCTGCCCACACTGTAGTGCAGTGTCCTCTGACACCTATCACATGGTTTGGGCCTGCCCCTCCAACCCCGCTTTTCCCCCCATCCCCAACCCAACCCGGGAGGACTGGGAGGCGACCCTGCTCGGTTGCCACGACTTACAGGCCCAACAAGCCTTAGTCGGGCGCGCCCGGGCGGCGGCAACCGCCATTGGGGTCCCATACTAGGGACCTCCACCTAGTGCTTGTACGGATCGGTCCCTTACGGGCTGATACCTCCTATTCATCCGTAATAAATGTTTTCACCACCACCACCACCACCAGGTGTTCAAAATTATTCCGGAGCCCTCCCCCACGGCACCTCTTTCTTCCTTTCTTCTTTCACTCCCTCCTTTATCCCTTCACTTACTCTTCAGGTGTCCAACGATATATGAGACATACGCGGCTTACCTAAACTCGAAGTATCGTTCAGAACACTAAAGTACGCACTTTCAGTCGTGTAAGCAGTTTTTATCTAGTAGCAGGTAAGGTTGCCACTGTCTTTGTATCGTGGGTGTATCGCATGCCATTTTCTGACTAAATGCCTCGAGCGGTTGCAGCACAGATTCGCAAGTCTGTGAGGATTGTCGGCGGAATTATGGCGGTGCACCCACGATACAAAGACAGTGGCAACCTTACCTGCTACTAGATAAAAACTGCTTACACGACTGAAAGTGCGTACTTTAGTGTGCTGAACGATACTTCGAGTTTAGGTAAGCCGCGTTCGTTCGGTTGGTATCGGCGCTGAGCGACCCACGTGAAAAATGTATTTTGCGTACATGGCCGTGTATACGTACCAAGTGCGAAGCTCCGTAAGCTTACAGTATCGACTTTCACGTCTGTGTATTATTAATACGGCGGCGCTGGCTGACAGCCGAGTGACAGCCATCGAAAGTCGCACACCATATGCCGCAGAACGCCGGATTCAACTCGGCGCAGAACGCTGTTTCCCGATAGTCACGACAGATGCATGGATGCTTTGTATATCGCATGAGGAACTCGTCGTCGACCCTTCATCCGACGACGAACTTACTGTGCAATTAGCGACCGCTGCAGAGCAGATGATACAAGTTTGTGTGTTGCGCTCCATTTGAGGGGAAACAAAAATGACCTTTGCATTTCTCTACCGTAATGAACGCAACGCAAAAACGCTTTGCAGTATACATTTCTTCATTTCATCTTATCATAAATTATTACGACTCAAAAATTCAGTTTGTCGTCTGTTCCCGGGGACGACAACACTCCGTATCACGCTATTACCTTACGCTCGTGCAGACGAGTACAGCGCCTCAATTCATAGCTTTAGCCCCGCCTCCACAGGCCTACACGAGCTTGCATGAAGTGTAGGTTAAATAAAAATTTAATGTGGATTAGCTCAGCTAATCCAGGATATACAAAGCAAAAAATGTCGGCGTTCACTGTGTTCATTGGTGTTGGCATTGACAATGTTTTAGACGGCGATGCCTTTGAGCAAAGGAAGGGTGCATAACTGGCTCCCTGGATATGCAGATGCCCCATTCGTGCTTTGATACATGTGGCGGTGGTGACAAAGTGACGTGGCCTGAATGCATTAGCGCTGACAGCGTTGTGGCTGACATGCGTAATTCTTGCGAGCAGTAATGGTGCCAGACTGCAAAAGTTCCTCAAATACAGATGTGAATATACAGGGCCCCGCACCTAACATGAACCGAGGCGTATGAAAGTAGAGGTACTATTCAAAAGAAAAGAACTCAAGCAGCTGCCGCACAAAAGTGCGGCAACAGCGCGCACTCGTAGAGAGTGCGCATGCGCCTACACCGGCACGTCATAGGAGCGGCCAGTGTCCGAGCTCCAGGGGGCGAGATTTTCAAAGCAGGCGCTCATGCTCCTATTCCGGTTTTCGCAGACTTTCTTGGGAACGTCGAGAAAATGGTCACGAGAAGCTGGTTCCACAAAAACGAAGCTAATGGGAGTTTTTTTTAACTGAACAACTCTCTAGCTTAGGCTTCTCACGCATCTCCAGTGGTTAATAAGTGAAATGTCATAGACAAAGAAAATGGTTAATAAGGAAATAAATACCATCAAGTGCTCTGAATGGAAGGCAAGAATACTATTTCAGTTCAATTTAACAAAATGTGCCGTTATTTGACAAATTTCGGTCCAAGTTACGTGAGCCGCCCTGGATAAGCTAACTACCGAAGGTGAGTGCTTCCAGTCATTTATAAGGGTGTCAAACTGGGGAGTTTCTACTTTGTATGAGCCTTGTACAGATGCTAATCGCGTTAAGAATGCGTTCTGTTCATTACGTTACGATGCGGAACGACAGGAAACACCATTACGGTGGACAGCGTTTCACTGCCCGAGTGCGTTGTTTTGTACAACTTCTTTCGCAGTTTCCGGCCTCTATTTTTGTACAGCTTCTTTCGAAGTTTGCGGCCCCTATTTTTGTACAGTGCGTTGTTTACAGGTAGAAATAATGTAGCGCGGAATACTTACCCCAAAGGACCCCCCTTGTGTAGCTTTGTGTAAGCACAGTGAGCTTTCTTCCTTGCGTATTCCGCAGCAGTTATCAAGCATGTTACGCATGCACGGCAATTTGCGTACGTCTCTCTTAAAGGAACACCGAGGACAAATGCAAGTTGGCATGCGCCGATATAGCACGGCATCCTAGTGACAAAGAGACCATTCGCACGGAAAACAAGACTTTTATAACCTGCAAAAGACTTGAAAAGCCAAATACAGGTGTCGCCATAAGCGGCCGATGTCGCAAATATACTGTGTACGTCGACGACGATTTGTGGGCACGGATCCCAGAGGCCACGCTACTCCGCCATTCACTTCAAAGCCACGGCATCTCGTCTTTTTCGGTAAGACCGTCAAGAGTTTGAATCAATTGGCGGGAAGATTTTCAAACCCGATTTTCTCAACGATAAATGGGTCTTTTGCTGCCAGACAAAAGTAAGCACAGTCAGATGGTGCCAGAGAATCAATTTTTTATACCTTACACTAATTGGATGGTGCTGTCCTCAGTGCCCCTATATGTACAAGGGTTCTTTTTTAGGCTCACTAATTCCGTATTCATACGTGGGACCGAGAGAAAATGGCTATATTACAGTAGACACTCTTGGGATGAACTTTTACGTGCACTACACCCTTAGGTAGCATTTCCAACGACCCAGAAAAGCGCGAAGAGGTAGGGATTTAACAATCGATTAAGAACGCCGCTTTTTGACGCAGGATTGATTGCTCCTTGAAAAAGGCCACGAATCTACGAGGGCTGTTCGATAAGTTTTTGAAAGATGTTACATTCAAATGAAAGTATCTGCCATGAGAGCACCACTTTTCATTTTCGCCCTCACCTGTGACAATGCCCTCCCAAAGGCGGTGCTCTGGTCGCAGGAGGCTGACAGCGGCAGATTCAGCTCACTCCCCTTACGGCGCCGAGCTCGCGCCATCGCACTACTGCTTCCCTGCATGAAAGATAGATGCGCTTCGCATCGAACAAAGCTGTCACCAATACAGTGGGCCAACAGCCGCAGTGGTGGGGCCTGTATCGAAAAGTGATGTGCTCTACGAAAAAAAAAACAAATTATCATTTGAATGTAACGCCACCACATGATAAAAAGAATACAGCTCCACCGTGGTGCACTTATCGTATGGTCTATGTAAGTCGTCGTTTTTTAATGTTTGATCATGTTGGACAGTATCGTGTTCGAAGGAGTTTATTTCTTCATTCTTGTAGTGAGAAGGGGGTCGTGTTTACATTGCTTTTTTGTTCCTTTGACGGAGTCCCAGAAAAGTTGTTGATAATGTCACGCGTAGAAAGTGCGGCCACCACCTTTGTGCCACTTCCGAACATCGGGACTAGGAAGGAAGACAGGGGTTTTGTACATACATTGTCCTATAGGGTCAAAAAAACACGGAATAAAAAAGCAGCAATACGCGTGTGAGTAGTGGCTTGTATTTATGGCGCCCCCCAAACAGGCGCTCATCACGGATTCATACGTGTAGCCTTTGACAGGAATGATTGCTTGTGTGTTTTTTGTGTTGTTTCATGCCTCGTTGTGGGGTGGAAGTGTACGGCCCACATGTACCGCTAACAGGTCAGCTGAAAGAACACGTGTCCCTCATTTCACTCCACCACCTTCGAAGTGCAATGATGTCTTTGTGTTCCTTGTGGCGGGTTTTTGTACAAAAAGAAAGCAGGAATAAACCGCTTTGAGCAATACCATTGTTGGCGCGCCGATTCATTTTTTTTTACTTTTCAACTGCGGTATGACAAGCGTTTCATGCATGACGTTTTTATTTGTTTTTGGTCGAACGCTCTCGCCGTCAGAAGAATGAAATGTCTCCTCGTGTTGACGGCCGCACTGTTCTGCGCGCAAATTGCACTGGTGTTGCAAATGGATCGCAAGCCCCAAGGGTAGCGATGGCCTGGCGGCCTGGGGCACAGCTGGAAACATCCGAAGGTCCCGGCAAAGGATGAGTCGACTGGCAACAGAACAACTTGTTTATTCTGGCATCGCAAAAGAGCAGCCGGTCAGGGCGACCACGTTACTCGAAGGAAGAAATCGAAGTCTCTCTTTGGCGTCCGGGGCAGCTGCTTTTATACGCTCGGAGTCGAGGGCAAGAAGGAACGGCTCGGGATGAGTCGCACGAGACGGCGACGCACGGACATGTTGAGACGTGAAGTGACGCGTCCGCCGGGCCGGCGCCGGTCAGACCTCCTCGCCTCCCAGTTGGGGAGCTCCTCTCCCCGGCTGCCGCGCTTTGACAAGCAGAATGAAATGTCTCCTCGTGTTGACGGCCGCACTGTTCTGCGCGCAAATTGCACTGGTGACTGTGAGAAAGATTCGTCTCCAAATAAATGACTCCGCCGCAAGAACTCGGCTGCTGCTAAACTTCCGCCAGAACGAATACACATCTTTTGTGTGGTAGTATATCCTGCAAAAACATGCACAGAATACGGAATAAATACGCAGCATTCATGCTCAGTATGCACATCCGTGGTTCCCAGGCCACCGCGACCTGCGTATCAGCCAGAATCGTTGTGCTCAGAGGGCGCCCCCGGCAGCAAATGGAACAAGTAAGGGTGACCGTCCTCTCCGGCCGACGACAGTGGGCCTCTTCTTACGAATTAGCGCTGAAATGCGGCCCATGCGACTCGAGTTGACCGCTTAGGTTTTTATTATGACGCCTCAAACAGTCACTCACCTCATCCACGTGTAGGTCGAAGAAGCAGAGAAGGTATGACACGTGTTATTTAATGAAATTATGACAGTTATTTGCTTTAAGGTTATGGTTTATGGCGGTTTAACGTCCCAAAGCGACTCAGGCTATGAGGGACGCCGTAGTGAAGGGCTCCGGAAATTTTTACCACCTGGTGTTTTTTAAGGGAGCATAGACACCTAACTTTTGGGTGCGTGGTTTCTTCTTTTTCAGGTAATGACGCCACTGCCGTGGCTCAGTGATTATGGGGCTCGGCTGCTGACCAGAAGGACATGGGTTCGATCCCGGCCGCGGGGGTCGAATTTTGATGGAGGCGAAATTCTAGAAGCCCGTGTGCTGTGCGATGTGATATGCTTGGGTATCGGGACCGAGGTCTTCACCGCATGACGATGAACTCTGAAGACGACGGAGGGAAGCCTTCAGGAGGGTTGGTAAACTTGAAGGTTTATTTACATATTTACAAGAGAAGCAGGGAGACCAAAAGTCAGAGATGAAGTGCCGTGAAACCAGCCAAATCGCGGCTAAAATACAATGGATATTCCCTAGGCACCTAGCTAGGGAAACCGGTGGCTGATCAAGCGTCCAATGGGCAGACACACTCTTCATAGTCTCTTCCCTAACCCCGTGACCGCTCCGCCCACACAAACACGTGCACAGGCGATAAGTCATCAGCTGAACGATGACAGAGACCACAAAGAGACGTTTAGGTCATGTGAGGCGTGAAAAACTGCGATATAATTGGTGATTCTACATGTGTTGCCATTCCTGCTCTTGGGGAAGGCTGGCTTCAGCACTGCAGTAAATGAGGACAATAAAGCAGCAATTATATCGTAGTTTTTCTATGCCTCTAATGACATAAAACCTATCTTTGACGTCACAGCTCTCATTTGGCTGTTGAAACCGAAACAGCATGACAGAAAAATTCGATTATTAATTATTTAGCGGCCGTGGGCGAATACCACATGGTGATTCATGCATAGTAGTGTCTTCCGCATCATTATAAACAAGAAAATATGCCACCAAAATTAGGTCTCTGTGCTCCCTTAACGTGCACTGACATCGCACCGTACACGGGCCCTTAGAATTTTGCCTCCATAGAAATTCTACCGCCGCGCGCCTAGGATAAAACCAGTGACCTGAAAGACGCGGGCTCGATGCTGGCCGCGGCAGTCGAATTTCGATGAAGGGGAAATTCTAGAGGCCCGTGTAATGTCATGTCAGTGCATGGTAAAGAACCCCATGTGGTCGAAATTTCCAGAGCCCTTGACTAGGGCGTCCCTCATAGCCTGAGTCACTTTGGGATGTTACACCCATAAACCATAAATCTTTGAACAAAGAACTGTCATCATTTCATTAAATAACCAGTGTCATACCTTCTCCGCTTCTTCGACCTACACATGCTCACCGCCATATTGCTGCGCCGCAGCTGCGCTTCCATTTCGGTGAGTGCAAGCCAGCATAGATCTCGTGCTGCACTTCTTGAGCTAGTGCAGAAAGTGCAGCCAAATGGAAGAGACCTTATGATTATGTGACTATTTCCTTTGCATTGGGTGGGCGACAGTTTTTTGTCCTAGCCATTACATAGAAAGAAGAAACAAAAAGGAAACGTGGAAACATTCACTACTAAGACAACAGCTTTCACCTGCGGAACCCAAATGAACAAAGCCTGCCTGTGTAGTGAACAAAGCAACAAGGCTGTCACGGATCTAGCAAATTATAGATTTGAAAGTGGCAACGTTTGTGCCCGTAGAGGCAAGCAGTGTCGAGAGGCGAGAAGCCACAGACGAGTTTAGGCAGGACAGGTAGCTGAACGAGGAAGTAGTTCCCATAATTGAAGAATACATGGAAAGACAACGACGAGACATGTTTATGTTCTTCCTTCTATACTTGTCTTGTTTTCACAATTTAGGAGTAGATATTTGTTGTAGTTTCACTCTTTGAGGAAAATGGGGGGGGGTGTTCTTCATCTTGAGACATGCAGTCCAAAAGACAGAGCAAAGTAGTGACTCACACAACATTAGTGTTTGCGATTTCTTCCTACCTTTCTGTGTGCTTGCACCCCTTGCCCCCAAACGAGGCACTGACATGATCTTACGTGGTGTTATGCTGGTAAAGGATGCGTGCTGCATGCATATGGGTGTGTGGCATTCAGATTCAAGCACCAACAAACGGCTTCTAGTGAGTTGGAATTATGGGAGCAAAGACACCTCAAGGATGTAGAAGAATAGTTTAGCTCTTCAGTTTGCCTTTTCTGAAAAATTATGTGGCAGGAAATTTTAATGCATGTCAGCCCACCCCTCATGTAATACTCCCTTGTGGGCCTTTGAGGTACAAATAAATAAATAAATAAAGCAGTGCCCTTTCAAACCGTATAATTTGCAGCTTTGGTGCAAGATTTTCGGTGGCCCCTTCAGGGAGTATTTGCCCAGAGCTTGTAGTGATTGCTTAATGACACTTGGTCCCAAGAACCAGACAGTTAACCAATTGGCCCTGTGCCTCTTGATGAGATAATCTGAGAGGTCAAAGTGACAATTTACCATAGCTGTGAACAGTAATGAGCTGGATATATTGCCGAAGAGAACCGAGGTGATCTACTTGACAGTGCTATGAATTTTGGGTTGGTCAGAGCATAGATGGCTTAACATTGTATTCCATATCTTAATATATGTGGCATTGTTGGCGTGTGTAATTAAAAATTTGTTTCGATGTGTGTGGCTGGTGAGCTGTCAGCTCTGGCATGAGAAAGTTGTAAGCTCGACTAGAAGTACCTATGCTGCTTGAACACTGGGCAAGAGCTTTGAGCGAGGCCACTGCACTGCGTCCTTATTGTACATTTGACTTTCTTGGTGCTCCAACTTCCTCCTTCCCCCACTTCTGTTAGGAATGTCGCCATGGGTCCGAGCGAAAGTGGTGTGGTGTAATTAGAGCAGTGGCATGGCCATAAGGTTCATCCGCACAGCACTGCGTAAGGCTTTTTTGGTAGGATTGGCCCGTAGTCAGAACTGAAGTGAGTAATGAGTGGGCCACTATGGAAAAAGACAGTAGATCAGCGGAAATCATGGCATGAATGGTGGAGAGCTATAGTTTGGTGGCAGCCTTTCATGCCTGTGTTGCCATTTTGGTCAGAGTTATCTGCGAGACCATCAAGGGCAGCACCTGCTCTGAACGCATTCCATAGCAATACATCAGAACTTCAATTTTATAGTTGGCTCATGGGCTTTACTGCAGGAGGTGTATGAATGGGTTCAGATTTCACATTGAGAGGCATCAAATTCAGCAACCTTAGTACTCACAGGTACAGTAAAACCTCGTTAAGGCGCACCTCGTGGCACTGCGGAAAAACTATGTGCAAAGCGGCAATATTGTCACGAAGACGACGAAGCTGGCAGTGGTGCGCGAACGGAAGGGTCGCTTTGTAGGCGAGTGGCCATTAAAATCATCTCACTGCCATCATTCATCGCCACTTATTGTTTGGCTGGTCGCCACATAACATTTGGCGTCAGATGCGGGGTATCCTCCCCATCCTGGTCCTGGAGCTTCGGAGTCCTCCGCCTGACGTGATCGTCGGCCATGTGCACCTGGTTCGCCCCGCCCGGCTGTGCCCCAGCCCGCCAGACCTGAACCGACCTCGCCTCTCACCCCAGCCCCGTCCCCCGCTCTGACCACAAGATATGTTGACATGACTACGCTGCGGCGACCCGAGACGCCGCCCACACGTGAGGACACCCCCCCCCCCCTGCCCACGCCATTCGGCGCGTCCAAGGGCTTCGGCCGTCGGCTCCTGGCAAGCTTCGTGGATCAGGATTCATTCACACATATCTTTCATCGTGGCGGCCAGCACTTCCCCTCATGCCATTTCTGTTGTACCGTCCTCTGAACCAATCTCCACTGAGCACGTCTCTCCGTCGGTGTCTTTCTATTCACTATCGGGACGATCGCTCGGCAGCCCCGGGTAGCGTCGTGAAAACGACAAAGCTGGCAGTGGCGCGGGAACAGAAAGTTCGCGCTGTAGGCGAGCGGCCATTAAAATCATCTCACTGCCATCGTTGATCGTCGCTTATTATTTGGCTGGTCGCCACGTAACAATATGCCCAAACTGAAAGCAGCCTGAGTATATCCGTTGACCCGGTAAAAGATGTTACCTGAGGCATTTCAAAGAATGCGCAGGTGAAAACTTTTAATCACGTGGCTACTAGCGCAGCCTCGACGGCATATAACCCAGGTCCCGTGTCCCAGTTGCTCTATTAATAATGCGCAGGCGAAACCTTTTAATCACATAGCTACGAGTGCAGGCTCGAAGGCATGTAAGCCAGGTATGGTGTCCCAGCTGTCTATTAGGCCGTATTTGAGTGAACAGGCAAGTGTCTAGCATGCATGCATTTTTTTCCAACAGTACGGGTTTAGCTGTCTTCAGCTTTCATGTAGGCGTTACTTTCATTGGATGGCGTTTTGCCAATGATGGAAGCAACAGTGTCAATACCAAACTGCACTGAAGAAGTCTTGGACTGCATTGTCTAATACATCACCAATTATGCAAAAAAAATGAGTCTCCGCAATGCCTCCTCTGCAACAAAATACCTCCTGTATACAGGAAGTATTGAAGAATACCTGCTCTATTCCGAGACCGGGATTGGAACAGTTGGGGATAAGAGTTAATGGAGAACACCTTAGCCATCTGTGGTTCGCAGGTGATATCGCTAAGTCGCTCAGGAGATGAACTGCAAAGCACGATCAGTGAGCGAATGGTGGGTCTAAAGAATTAAAGGAGTATAGACAGGTAACTTTCGGGTCCTTGCTTTTTGTTTAAAATGATGAGTAAGGCATTGTTATACTTGTATTACTCCCTGGTATTCTCCTATAACCACTAAATAATTTATAATCGCAGTTCTTTCTCGTGCTGTTTCAGTCTCAGTTTCAACAGCCGAATGAGGATTTTGACGCCAACGTGTGCCTACAGGTCACGTGAGGGATGAAACAACTGCAATATAATCGCTGCTTCCACATTAGTTGTCATTCCGGCTCTTGAGGAAGGCTGGCTTCAGCACTGCAGTAAATTATAACGATGAAGCACCATTATATGGGCGTTTTTCTATGCCTCACTTGGCACAAAAGCACTCTTTGACGTCACAGCAATTGTTCGGCTGTTGAAACTGAAACAGCGTGACAGAAAAAAATTAAATTATAAATTATTTAGAGGCCATGGGCAAATATCACAGGGTGATTCATGCGTAGTAGTATTTTCTGCATTGTTGTAGAGAAGGAAACATGCCACCAAAATTACGTGTCCATATTCCTTTAGCACGCAGAAAACCAAATGGAAAGTTCTCTAGGCCATTCCCTCCAATGCAAATGCTGTGCGGTGTATAATATTGTTATGTGGTGGCCGGCCAAAGAGTGAGGCGCGATGAACGATAGCAGAGATATGATTTGCATGAAGGGAATGGCCGAGTGCTCTGTTGTTGTTGTTGTTGTTAGCCTATCAAAAGATGGCACATACCCACACTGGGCGATGGGCCAAGAATCGGGTGGCTATTCACCTGAATGCAGTTAATATAAAGGAAAAGCACATGGGAGTGCAATACCGGTGAATTCTTCGTCATGAACAGAAAAGGGATGAGAGTTTTGATTTCAAAATTATAAGAATAATAATAAAGAGAGCTTTGTAGTCTTCGTCACAATATTCCATTTCCTCATGTGCATTGTCACATGTACGAGACTGGGTGGTGTATCATCGTTTGCGTAAAAACTTAAGGACACTGACAAGTTCCCTAGGCAGCCGCTGACCACACACCATACATGGCAAAATTACTTTTTAAAAGTAGCCAAATTTCATTACTAATTACTTTACTAGAAGTCTCACAGAAGCAATTGAATTACATTACAAATTACTGCTCTCAAAAAGTAATGACATCGCATTGCAATTACCTGCCTTAGGTAATGAAAATTACTTCTTAGTTTTGATGCTAAAATGTTGCGCATTGGTCATAGTTTGTGCAAAATTTCTGAAGTTTTTTTGTGCACAACCACTGAGCTTGGAAATGGGCGTCGGAAATTTTTCCCCTCTTTAGTCAATTTGAACAGCCGCTTTGCTCATGCAGACGAGGTCTTTCTCATATCACTCTTCAATCAGAAATACATCATTCAATGTGTAATATATGGTCCCACCATCCTGATTTTGAAGAATTTGTCATCCGCGTAAACAGCGACAGCACATTGACTGCTTATCCACGCATCATCCCAGAAGTGCACAGGGGCTCAGAGAAGCTGCCAATTCTGCTGATGTTCAATAGATTTGTTCTGGAGGCAAGTTGGTGGAAATTCAGTTCAGTTCAGTTTATTTTCTTAAATACCCCTATTCTGGGGTATTGCATAAGGGGTGGGACTATGGATATAACATGAGGTTCTATTCTAATATCAGCTGCGTAAACTCTTGGTGGAATCTTGGTGGACAGGTAATGGCTGCTACTTGGTGGGGAAGGCCGTTCCAGTCAGATGCCCGGGCAAATAAGGAGGCCGAGAATACAGTAGTACGGGAGCGTGGATCGGACAACTTGAAGCGGATGACCGGTGCGCTATGTGTATGCGGCGTACGATGTAGGGTGCTTCGTGCAATGAACTGTTAAAGAATTTGTGAAAAAGGCAGAGGCTGGCAATGCGCCGGCGATGGGAAAGAAGTGACAAGTTAATTTCAGCTTTCAAGAACGATGCACTGATGTCGTATGAATATGCGGAATGAATGAATCTAACAGCGCGATTTTGAACGCGTTCGAGGTTAGCCTTCAGATAGTTTTGATGGGGATCCCAGATGGCGGATGCATATTCAAGTTTAGGTCTTATCAGTGACTTATATGCTAGTAGTTTCAAGTCTTTTGGTGCGTGGCGTATGTGGCGTTTGAGGAAACCTAGTTTTTTGTTGGCTGATGAAGTGATGTTGGAAATGTGCGCATTCCATGCATAAATTGCATGTCGCTGCGACGTTGTTGCCTGTGTTTCCCTTGAGATAGAAATAGGGCCTCAAGTGAGGCCTCAAAAAACCGACTACTCACGACCAACTTTCTTAGACGTGTCAGTTGAGACCTCTTGTCAGTGCGGCGACGTCAAAGTACTTGCTCAAGCACTCGCAGTGCGTCTGTGCAAAGGTGCCGTATGGCATGCCTTAGTCATGGAGCTCTTCTGGTGGTCATGCAGTGCGCTTGTGTGGGAGACCGTATGCAGTGCAGGAAGATGCGTAGCAGTCCTGTGACTGATATGAAGACTGATCTCAAAGGAAGTGCTGACGCCTGCGCGCACATCACCTCTCGTCCGCGTGCGCCGTTTCCCTGGGCTGCTGGCTATTACTGGTTGCGCGCTTTTAAGGCAAAAGCCTTAAGTGGCACACTAGCGTCGATATCCGGCGTCGTTGTCGATGTCCAGGAAAAGTGGTCCACAACCCCCAGTGACATCATCAGCAAAGAGAAAAATTTCTTCCGAGGGTGCAGAGAATTAAACCAAGGGCCTTCAGATTGCGACGCGATCGCGCAACCCATGGGCCACAAAAACGCGTTGCTTCGTGGCGAGTAATGATTCATTTAATGTATGTGCTGCCCTATGACTGTATGCTAATGAGTAGGTGTGGCACTAGAAAGGAAGGAAACAATATAAATTAAAAAGTGAATGTTTTTCGCCTTCAAAGCACGGAAGTAGTCTCTAGTGCCATCCATAATTTATTCTTGCTTTGGGAGTCGCCGCGGTGGCTCATTGGTTAAATGGTACTCGGCTGCTGACCCGAAAGACTATGGTTTGATCCCGGCCGCAGCAGTCTCATTTCGGTGGAGGGGAAATGCTAGAGGCCCGTGTACTGTGTGACGTCAGTGCACGTTAAAGAACCCAAGGTGGTCAAAATTCCCGGAGCCCTTTACTATGGCATCCCTCATAGCCCGAGTCGATTGCTTTGGGACGTTAAACCCCCATAAACTGGATCTTTGCTTTGCATATGCTCATCTCCACAAACGCGAGACCAAAGCATGGCAGATACGAGAAGCATGGACTTATTATGCAACGAAAGTAATATCGCTAGTAATTAATTACTTTTCCGTGAAATTACTCTTTGAAAGTAACAAATTAAATTAGAAATTACCTAGAAAAGTACTTAATTACTGTAATTTTATTACAGTAATTTAACTGCTGGCTAGTTTGCCACATAATGATTTCAAGGTGACTGCACACTGCTTTTCAATGAATGCGAAATCCTGACGTGATAGCGTCTGCAAATGGTACGAGACGAGGCCTTTTGCATTTTTAAGGCAAAGGTTTGTGCCACCTTCCCTTTTATTTTTCTGTCTCGCCCCCTTCCCCCCCCCCCCCCCTTTTTTTTTCTGATGATATCAATGCAGTGTTTTAACAAGAAGCTTGAATTAGCACCTTCGCAAAATTTGTTTGCTGGTCTCCTCGTGATTGTTTCTATGTCTAGGTTTTGTGCCATTTCCTAGTCCCTGACATTTATTGGCACTTTCACTTCATTAAACCTTTTGTGAATGTACTGGCGCAAATTTTGGAAAGTTCTTTTTCTAGCGCTCGCAAGTTGTTTCCATATTTTCGTTTTCCATGGGGCTGAAGTTTCATGGCACGTCCAGTCCGTCAACTATTAGCGTTTTCGGAAACTTTGTCCCGTTACACTTTTCCTTTGTGGAAGTGCCGCAGCTGCTCTTAAGATGCTTTGTCTCCTTGCATTTGTGCAGATCACCCGCCGCGGTGGCTCAGTGGTTAGGGCGCTCGACTACTGATCCGGAGTTCCCGGGTTCGAATCCGACCGCGGCGGCTGCGTTTTTATGGAGGAAAAACGCTAAGGCGCCCGTGTGCTGTGCGATGTCAGTGCACGTTAAAGATCCCCAGGTGGTCGAAATTATTCCGGAGCCCTCCACTACGGCACCTATTCTTCCTTTCTTCTTTCACTCCCTCCTTTATCCCTTCCCTTACGGCGCGGTTCAGGTGTCCAACGATATATGAGACAGATACTGCGCCATTTCCTTTCTCCAAAAAACCAATTATTATTATTATTTGTGCAGAGCAGCAGCGGCGTCTTCTCCCCAGTGCTCAGGTGCAGTTGGGCAAAGCATCCGAAAAAAAAAAAGATGACTAGCTTGGCTGGCATTTTCTCCTGGTCTGTGAATGCATGGTATGATCAGAATTTGGCTAAATTATGGACATGTATACCAGGGAATCGTTTCAAAAAGTTATCCAGGGTTAGTTTGTGAATCAAAATAGCACAACACGCATAATGTTTGGTTTTGTGAAACTGCAAATTACACGAACCAAGAACAGAACAGCAAGGTTCTACTGTATTTCATTGAAGGGCTGTGACGGTTTTAAACGGTGTCTAGCAACCTAGAATTCTCAAGAGGAATTTCGTTTAACTGGAAAAACCGGGGAATTGTGAGGAATACCATCAAGAAAGCAGTCAAGTCTGGGAAAAGCACGGACTGAAATTAACGCAGAGGTCTGCTGCGAGTTTTAACGATACTGCGAGTGTCCAGCACATGGTTCGTTCTTATTGGCATGACATATTTTTGCTTCTAACGAGTATTAGGCATGGCAGCCTGTCTGTTTTAGCTGTCTTTTTCTTGTCTTCAATTAAGTGAGATTGCATATACTGGTTGGTTCTGTGCAGGTTGCCACACTCCTCATTAAATTTGGTCTCGTGCATATGAATAGACACAGCTACGTTCGAAAGTATTTTCTGTGGAATAAGCCGTAGTCATAGTAATGTGCAGAATTCATGCACTTTCAGTATACTGATGCGAAGTGCCACGCCACCCCAGTGTGGCATCAAAATCGATCTGTAAATCTTGCTCTCACCTAGGCCTCATCAATCTTGTAGGCTATTGCAGAAACAAATAGAGGCTAGTTTCTCTGCGGTTCGAGCTGTGATGAAGAAGTGATCAAAAGCTGTTACTTTTCTGTGGAAATCGCTTGGTCCTTGTCCCGTGGCATTGCTGCTATCGAAAGAGATTCCAGAGTGTGCCTTCATTGGAAAGGCAGTAAAAGGCAGTGCTTCTCACTGATGAGCAAACCAACCTTTGTCAGCCCTCATGTTCAAGGGTTCCTTCTTGAAAGCCTGAAATATTCTTTTGCAGTACAATGAGCAGTGTATGAAGCCCCTGAAAGCATGCAGAGTGTTCCGTTTAGAAATTTTCCAGAATTTTCTCAAAGTAGAGTTGTTTGTTTCTTCTGTGAAAGCACATGTAATGGCAGCACATATGGCCACCCTCTTATGAACCATTAAAAGAAAGCAAAAACTTGTAAGCATAATTTTAACAAACTTCCAAATCTAAGACTCCGGATCAGTCAGGCACTTTTCGTTCAGTGAGGAGGGAAACAGCTCGAGAAATTCCATCACAGATTCCTAGTTGAAATGTGCCAGCATCTGTGGGTCCGTTACGGCCAGGGATTCGTGTGGTGAAACCCATACACAATAGTTAAGCGGGTCATGTCCCGTCAAGAATGCTGCATCTGGGGCAGCATTCCACGGCTGGAGGTGTCACAAGGAAGTGTGGAAGAGGTCGTCTTGTTAATGCTCTCACTCTTGTTGTAGCTTAAGCTGCTGTTCATTGATTTTGTGTCATTTTATGTTTCTCAACAATGCCACATCACGTCATACGCCTTTTCAGTGTCTGAACTGTGACAAAGAAGAGCATCTCCACCACAGCTGTGGCCTCGTGATTGAGTGCTCGCCGCGGCTACGGGAGGTCGTGGATTCGATTCCCGCGGTCTCCGGTCCACCAGCCAGTTAATCCAATGGGAACAGGCGGTCTCCCGGCCTAGTGCTCGGCTCTCGAGAGGTGCACCGTGTGGGAAAAATACCCGGCGCCTCAAAATTCCCATCAAATGCGGCCACAAAAATGACTCCACGTGGTTAAAACCCGCAGTCCAAAACTCTCGCCTTGTGCCAGTTACAAAACTTACAACGTGCATGAAGCGTTCACTCCTCTAGAATCACGAGAGATGTGCTATAGCACTCTCCGCTCACAAACCCCCATCGAGTAAAGTGCAGCGGTATTTGCTCGCTACCGTTGTGGCTGGCTCACACGCATCGGCAGGTGTGCATGACGGGTTACAAAAAAATTGGCGGTGCTTTAGCTTCGCTTAAACCTGGAGTGACGCGATAGCTACAGCTGGCCGGGTGGAACTTGGTCTCGTGACGAATGTCGTGATCGGCGCCGCCGGCAGCTGCTCCGCTCCACGTGACAGCATGGCGGCGCCGCCATGCTGAAGGCTCGAAGGGCTACCGTAGTGTAGCTATCGCCACAAAAAAAAAAAGACAGGCTTCTACCGCATGAGGAGGATTTAGGGTTGCTTGACGGCGGAATGAATCACTGGCTCTCTCAAAGCAAGCTTGGTCGAAGACCCTTTTCCTAAGCATTTTACCCTAAATGCGCCGAGCACCGTGGCGGGGGAAATCTTGTACCCATTAAAAAACCAGTGGGTACCAGGCGGCACTGGGAATCGAATACAGCACCTCCAGAATGTGAGGCGGATGCTCTACCACAAGGCCGCGCTTCTGTGCTATGATCTTCGCCAAAAGGCGGAGAAGTGAAAAGCCGAAAGATTGTCGTTCGACAGCTTACAAAGTCAAGCTGTCATGTTTTTTTCCTGAACACAGTTGTGCCTCGGACAAATTGTACCATTCTACATGATAATCCCTCATTCATTGCGATGCTCAATAAGCTTTAGGATGTGATAAATGATGAGGAGGAATAAAATATTTGTGTGAAATGTTTCTCTTCACCACTGCATTTTGTGGAAACATGTTTGTTTTGAAATTTCAAATATCTGTTTTATCATTTGAACTACTCGAAAATAAAGCATATCGCAGTACTGGCCGGCATTTCGAAAGGCCCTGGTATGAGCAGCATGTGTACGGGGGAGACGATGCAGTGGTGCCTGTGGCACTACTTTTGGAGCCCACATGATAAGGGTTGCTGGTATTCCTCAGGAGTGACGCCATAAAGCACCCTAATACTCAGAAACCGAAATCCCTCAGTATAAATAATGCGATATTTAATGCGCATATTTCAATCGCGGAGCACGTATCACGCGCCTGGTGGGAGTATGCATTGTTTGAAACAAAGAACACTCCAACCAAAAATTTGGTTTCTCCGCCAATTTAAGGTTTTGGGTTTAGCATATGGAGCTTGTGACCGCCTGTGTGTCAGTGTTAAATGCCTTTCAGAAACCCTTTCATTGTTTGTCGTGACTATTTTCATTCATTCTTGGTGTCTGCCTTGTATACATTTCTTTTTGTGCGTGGTTTCTCCGGCACATCTTGAACAATGTTCCTTTTATGCTTTTTTTGAGGATCTGTCTAATGTTCATATGCAAAGCCACTACAGGAGTGCGTGGGCTGCTGCTATAGTTTGTTGGGAGATGTCCTTATCTTTTTTTCTCTCATATGCATTCCATTTTTTGTGTATTTGTTTGTGGGTTTCTCTTTGTGGTTTATTAGTTGCATTTTATTGTTCTTAGTTTCCATACTTTTTTCTCTTCACAACCCTGTGTATGACTGACACTAATGGAGAGACTGCAGCAGCCGACCTTGCATGGCGTGGCATTCTCTTTTCCCAGGCACTTATTCGCCGTTTCAGGCTACTGCATGCTCAAGATTGTGCCCACAAGTCTGCACCTTGGCCTACAAGCAGAGTCGCATTAGACCCACGTTGGCCAGGACTTCCGTGCCAAATAAAGTATTCCTAGCGACATGCCTCGTCAGTAATTAATGAAGCGTATAAATAATTAACAACTTCTTTGGCCCTATAGAAAAACCGTGTTACAAAGCAGTTTTTTTTTTAAGACCATACATAGCCACCACATTGTTCCCTCTGAGTAACCTACTCATCTTTGTGGTACGTGCTTGCCGTCTGTCGCATCACAGTCTGAACTGTTGCTGCAGAACCACATATTGCCTTCCTGTTTATGCCATTGCAGCAGAAAATGCTCCATGAAGCTAATGAGGAAAAGAAATTTCGCCAATATGCTGCGTTGAGGCTACTGCTAAAAGGGTGCTGAAGCCCAATGAAAATGTAAATCAGGTAATGAACGGGATGTTTGTGGGCACTGCATGTGTCTACTTTTAATGCAAGGGAGGGGCCAGTTTCAATTTTTACAGGTGGGTAGTGCCTTTTTTAATTGCATCACCACTGAGTGTGGGATGCTTGTACCCATACCACCACCTCAGTCAACACTTGAGCATTGACAGTGCTAGGGAAGCTCTTGCTGAACTTTGTAATCGGGGGGGCCCTTTGAATTGAGTGTTCCTTGTAGGTATTTTACAAAGGCAAGGTAACTGTCCTAGCAGTGCGTGCTACTGGGATTGCAACTCGCTGCAAACGAGGCGGATTCTTTAGCACTGGGCCCTTGCTGGCAGTTTGTGAAATTGGTATTACCAGAAACTGCACTCTAAAAGAGCATAAAGAAAACGATGTCTTCCACAGTAATTCATGCCATGCAACATGACATGGAAACCATCACATGGCCAGTTTATCCATTGTATTCAGGTTCAAGACATATGCCAGTTTCAATACGGTAGCTTCAGCCTGTTGTACTGGGAATCTAAATTTCTCTTGAAGACAGTTTTTAGCAGGAATTGGGTTAAGAATGGTTTTCATGATTTACGCTTCGGGTGCACAAACTGGGTATCATCAGGCTTTAACTGCTAACAAGAGGCCCTAAATATTTGCAGAATTTGATTTATAATCTTCTCTTTCTGGTTTGACCTATCTTTCCTCAAGGAGAACAGTGCCCTAGCTGAGCTAGGTGGCTGAGTGAATTCGCATCTGTTGTTGTCAGATTTATTTTTTTCTTGTTCTTACTTTTCTCAGCTGCTGAGGGCCATTATTGCCAGGAGGTATGAAAGGTACGTGTCTATCATACACAGAAAAGGAAATCGCTTAATTCAAACTTGCGGTACTTACAACCTGGCACTTCGCTCCAGTCAAAATCGCTTATTTCAGTGCGACAAAGCTGCCGGTAATATAAGCACACGCAACAGCCGTAGAACTTGGCTGTCCTGACCGATGAAGCAAAGCAACGCAGCCGCCGTGGAGAACCACTCGTCTACTACCCCTGCCACACGGTGCTTTCGAAGTGCAGATTCTCTACCCAGCTGCGCTCCTGTTCCTGTCACGGCGTGGGACCAGTTTATTTTAGTACATGCGGGGCCGATCCAGTGGAATCTATGAGGCGCTGCTATTAATGCTCTCAGTACTGATGAGCGGTCGCAAAAGAATGAAAAGACCCGTGCCAAACCCTCTGCTTGGGCTTTCTTTATTCCGAACTCTGTGTAAAGAACTATTTTTCAGTCCCCTTACCCTTCATTTCAAATCAGCATAATTTGAACAAATTTTCGGTAGCGTAATAGTTGAAGTATCGAGACGTCGAATGCCTGACCATTGGCACGTGGCCATATATGTATTTCCCATCCATGGGGCGCGCACAATTTGTCCCTAAACGTAATGGCCCTTGGATATATTGTCTTCATCTCCAAAAGACTTGTCGCAAATCTCAAGTTTATTATAGCGACAAATTTACATATAAGACTGCTCATAAAGAGCACGGCTACAAAACTACCGCTGCACACACGCGTCCACTCTTGGCGCTCTTAATTCAGTTCCAATAGATTGACCGAAAGTTTGAGCTATCAAACCGAGCACGAAACAACGAGAGTTCATTGTGTGAGCGTGTGTTTGAGGAAGGATCACGCATAAAAGCTTTTACTACTAAACGCACTGATCATGGTGCTTGCATGCGGCACAGCGAAACGGTGATATTGATACGAGTTGGAATTCCGCAGCTAGCGCTTCTAGCCCTCGCAATGATAAGAGGCAGGACTGATTTTTCCCTTTGCAAAACAAGCATCTAGTAGAACCCCGCTGTTACGATCGCGGTTGCTGCGTTTTACTCGGTGACACGTTTTTTTTTTTTTTTCATATGAGCCCAGATAGTCCAGCTGCCACAGAAGCCCCTACAATTGAAACTCGGTCGCCTGTATCTGTTACATAATGCAATTGTTGCGTAATTCCCTCTTCGTAAGTCGCGATAGTCATCTCACGATGATGGTGGTTTACACCATCCCGGTACTCATTCAATGCGCGCGTAACGGCGACGCCGGCCGGAAAAAGCGAGATTATACACTCTATATAGGCGCTTGTTCGCCGCTGCGTTTGGCGACTTATGGAAAAAAGCGCCCAGGCCAACGCCAACACACTTACAAACCATGTGATATTTTGTGCGTCTGTTGGCACAGTTACATCGCCGCTGCGACGCTAGCGCGAACGACTCAAAGCACGAAAACGAAACTATGCCGCGGCAGATGGCACAAACAGCTCTGTACGAAATGCAGTTACGTGGGTTGGTTCCAACGATTTTGTTTCTGCCATATGCTTTATTCTTGTCACCCGCACCTTAAAAGACACAGTTTATAGATTCCAATAGACGATGATTCTATGGGATTAATAGGCCACCGCGATAACAGCAAAGAAGCGCATGCGTACCGCATCTTCGCCCGCTCTAGGCATGCTCACTGTTCACTGCTAAATCCCTTCCACACACAGCTGCTCAGGCTAACCGAGACTGATCACAGTGCGTTTCTGAAGTTCTGCGCATGCAGAACGATCGTGCGAACCACACAGCCTTGCTAATTCCAGAGAAGCATATGGTGCATATGTCACAATAATAATAAGAACTGCAGGCAACGCTGAACCATTTTTTTTTTCGTGCTAAATATTTGGCTACTACGTTTCCTGGCTGTTGTTTTTTTTTGCGTTTCGCGGTCCCATGAAAAATGCGACGGCAATGTTCTGTTGCATTCAACGCTTTGGTGCATTCAACAGTTATATATGAACAAGAATGCACACTCAAATCTCACCTTAGGTTGTACATGCAGCCCAGAAATTGAACTTCATATTGTCTCTGGAACCATAAATAAAATAAGTGAAGTTTTGCTGTATATCTAATGATATCAAATCATCTTTGGAATACCAAATTTCATCTATATGATTCAGCACATTAGTATACCAATACATCTTATATTTAGAGATCAAGTGTACATGCACATAGGGCAATCCTCTCACAGATGCACACAAATCACGTACATCACCACTTGGACAACATGACCACAGATGTCACGCATGCCTAAGAATGCTGATTCCATGGCTACACCTAAGGTATTCGGCCAGAAGAATGGGTAACAGGGCGAGCTGATGCAGTTTGATCACTTGCAACAGAGAAAGAACAATCACTAGAGAAATCCATCCCAGTATGTTCACCCACAATAACAGCTGAACTAGATTTTGTTGCGATGTGAAATATGTAGTAGTTACGGAAGAAGAAAATAAGTAAGGCATGTATTGTGCGAAACAAAAAAAATAAATTCCATTCAGTAGGTGCACGTGAGAGTTTTCAGTTGGAAGATACATAGATGCCGAGCCTAGTTTACCTTCTAGAAGTACTCTACATGCAATAATCACTCCAAAACTGATGGTCTATAGCATGTTTCTCTGAAGAGATGATAATTTTTAAACAGATTTTTTTGTGTTAAAAGAGTGCGTCAGAATAAAGCTAACATGTTATTTAACCAGGAGGCCGGTAATTTAATATATAAGATTTAATTTTTCACTCATTAGAGTAATGCGCTTCTTTCTTGAAAGGTTAATTATAGCTGGCCGAAATATCCGCATCAGTGTTTAGATTTTTCAAAATATGATTCTCGTTGTGGCTGCAGCACAATGAGTTTAGTAAGGTGCCTAAATGGGCGAAACCACATGGGCCAGAAGGGCTTACAGCCACGCCTAGAAGTGCGTACCCAGCTATCTCCTCTAGCAGTTCCCGCTGCGGGCACAAAAGTGCATATGCACTTTATTCCCTGTTATTGTTTTTCCAAGTTTGGCCGGTGTGAAAGGAGATCCTCTTTAAGAGCTATTCCTTATAAAAGAAGAACTAATCCAAACTAGGACACATCCCGCACAGAAAGATTACAGCAGAAGCCTTAACACTGCTGCAATGCATGCCTGCAGGCTTTAGACTGGTACCAAGTGAAAATGTAGACAGTTTAATCTGACATATATCCGAGCTGAGACCATATAAAACCCTGTGGTTTCCATTGCTGGTGAACATTGGAGATCTGCCATGCTTATGTAGTTGACCTACTGTTGTTCCAAGGTAGAATCATTTAGCTTCCATTAAGTCCCTAACTGGAACTATTTGCTGTTATGTTTCAGGTGCACCTCAGTTTTTATTATAGTTTGACTTAGTTCCAGCTGGAACAATGCTTTGGAAGAGAAAGTGTGTCATCACATATCAGCAAACAACTATGATTCTTTCGTTAAAACGGGGGCCAGCAGGTTTCTCGTTGAGACTGGGTGATCTTGGTTCCTATGAGCTGCAACTATGTCAAATTCTCAATTTGGGATGTTTCCTTTGCGTGTACGTCAATCCAGATGGCAATTACCGAGTGAAGGCAAATTATATTTCACCTTAACTAGCTGATATCATATATTCTTGACCGCAAAAAAAAAGGTTAAAAGTTCCTTCAGGTAAGTGCTGTAGCAATACAAGACCCATTTCATTTTCAGTGAAAGGTATGGAATTTTAACAAGCAGAAAGACACAGTAGGGATTAAACTGTAATGCGGGACATAGGTCATATGACAACTTGGGTATCACAAAGCTGAACTTTTCTCATTAAACAGAAGTAGAAATAATTTGATTATTAAGATGTCAGGTTGAAAACTCCTGACAATTGTTGTTATCAAAGCTGCTGAGGCAAGAAACCTATGTAAGCATACATTGTACCCCATTAAAGGCGAAGCATGGAAGAATTTACATCAGATGAACTTGTGCTAAGTGCAAAAATGATTGAGACAGCACAAAAGTGCCAATAGTCCCTGTAAAATATTTAAATGCCCAGATTGCAGTATAAATCAATTATAAATCAACATGTTCGGAACAATGCTTGCATGCAAAGTTTCAAATCAGGTCATTTATTGAGGAGAACAAAATCAAATGTTCTTCACTCGTTCTGTCTGTACATTGATGAAACGGCATGAATGCCTCACAATGTACCTGATCTCTTTCCTATTCGCCTCCCAGTCTGACAATTGTAGATGCATATGATAAGGCAGACTATATAATTACTGCAACAGGAAGCAAAAGAAGAATCAAAAGAAGCAAAAGCTGCCAGAAACAATTATCCCAGGCACAACAAATACAGTTTTTTTCTTTTTGAAACGTAGCAGTCATACTGATCATTGTGCACTCAAAGTAGCAATGTGATTTCTGCAAGAAGTGTGCTATCAAGTAGAATTGCTTTTCCATGACATGATTTGTATTGTGCCCTGGTTAAACATTTTCAGTCCTACCTTATTTATGTTCTTTCCCAAGACACCGTCTAGGAAAGGCACTTTCTTTTACCTTCCACACACACATGCACACAGAGAACAGCGGCTTTTTCACTGCCAGAAGACTGCTAGTGGTAATGCAGTAAAATACTGAAGATTAATGCAGCAATTTCAATTGCACCTTCAGACTGTGCAAAGATGTCACAGTAAAGACCTCATTGAGTGACCCATCAAAGTTGTCAGGTACATAACAACCAGTGCGTTGCCTTCCTGTACCTAGCTAAACATTGCAGTTCCCCAACTTTCAATGAGAAGTAATTTTTTTAAAAGTTTTATTTCTAAAAGCGCTGATGAGTAACTATTTGTAAAAAAGACAATGGAAAGATGTAACACCTTTTTTTTCGCCACTGGTGGTTTTCAAAGCGCATCGGGATAGCGCAACCGACGGTTAGCAGATGTGTGCGGCGGGTCGCCGAAGCCATCGTGAAGGTTCAGTCATGGAACGGGTGGGTTCGCCTTCCAACGAGCCCCGAAGAGAAGGCAGCGGCGAAGGAGGGTTTCCATCACCACAGCAGCATCCCCGGCACCGTTGGGTGTGTCGATGACACACTAATCGCCATAAAGACGCCGCGGGGCAATGCTGCACACACGGCAGCCTTCTGGAGCCGCAAGGGCTATTACGCTTAGAACACCATGATAGTGAGTAGACTTCATCCTCTGCTGTTTGTGACTGCATGTGTTCGGCTCCAAGTCTGGGCCGCGACAGCGGAAGTTCATACCTAAACCTGTGTTGTATCTGTTTTCTATCAAGTCCGCGACTCCAACCTTCAAATCCTGGCCGTAGACCTCCGCTGCCCGGCTCGTGCAACAACGCGTTCGCCTGGCGCTCCTCGCGGCTGCGGTGTGAGATGGTGAGATACATGTTGGAGGAAAATGAAAATTGATTTTTGAGGAAAGGAAATGACGCAGTAACTGCCTCACCTATCTCAGCCGACACCCGAACCACACTGTAAGGGAAGGAATAAAGGAAGGAATGAAAGAAGAAAGAGAGAAAGAAAGAGTTGCCCTAGTGGAGGTGTCCAGAACGATTCCGACCACCTGGGGATATTTAATGTGCACTGCCATCGCACAGCACACGGGCACCTTTTGCGTTCCGCCTCCATACAAACGCGGTTACCGCGGTCGGGTTCGAACTCTGGTACTCCGGCTCAGTAGACGAGCGCCTTAACCACTGAACCACCGCAGCGGGTGCATGTTAGAGGGCGGAGAATGTCTTTGGGGTAAGCAGTAAGAAAGCCCTGTCTCGGTCACATATATCGAGCTACAGTGGTCCGCACGCACTGAAGCTACAAGAATAGGGCGTATTTGTTGTACTTAGGAATACGCATTGTGGTACGATACATACGCCTTGTGCGAGTTGCCCCTCTGTTGTTACTGAATGCAACAGAAACACAATTCACATAAAGCATTGTTGAAATGCATAGTATTCCACGCTTAAACAAAGCCAGAAGGCATTGGTACGACACTTGTGGTATGTTGGAAATAATAGTGAATCGTTTACATTATTATGAGCATCCAAGGGTGTCCTTTCAGCGGTGTTTGCCTAAACTTCTGAGTCGTGCAAAGGTATCGGACGCTCCATTATGAGATAGAGCGAGAGGATGTCATCATCACAGCACGCAGCGCTCCACAACCTCTGCTTGGAGGCCCCTACGTCAGCGGACGACGAGGATGCCCCCTACCCGAGAAGACAATGGCCTGCCTCTGCCTGATGGCTATTTGCCAGGTACTGGAACCCGCCTCACCTACCTACGGGGAAAAGTCGTGTGTGCACATGTCGTCAGCCACCTGCGGAGAAACCGTCTAAAGCAGCAACTGGTACGGTTGCGCAGGCTATAATATAGGCAATGAACTAGCCGGCCAAGTCGTCGCAGCCACTGAAGGCAGTGTCCAGCCAATCCTTGTGTGCATGTCGTGGTTGTTTCGGCTACAGCTAGCGAAGTGGCAGCTTATTTTCTTGTTTCTTGTTCGCAATGTGTGTCCGGTAGCCTGCAGTGGCAAAGAAGCAAGCTGTGCACACCAGCTGCCACATCACTGACAGTGCATTTATCGTTCATCATAGAGTTCGCCGCGCAGCCACTTCAGTCTCCTTCTCCACTTAAAACTCGCGCCGAAACAACTCGTCTAGTAAGCCAAAAGACTCCTCATGCACCCTCATATGCCGTTGCCTGTGTGGACCCACCTGCCCCTCCACTGCCGTCATCTTGCAGCCTGCGTGTGCTGTGTGTAGAGCTACCTGCGCTCGCTGTTTGCATGACAAAGCACGTGAATAAATATTGTAATGTTGAAGCAAGGCAGGCAATGTTTGATGTAATCGGAAAGTACCACCGAAGCTTTATTTAGTGTGCACTTCTAATTGTTTTACTGCATACTGCACCATTTCACACAGGTGGTCACATGAGCGCAGGCATTAGCAAGACATAATGCATGCCATAACATCGACAAAAATTCCATACTTCTTGTCAAGTGCAACAGAAATTGTCATAAAGACATGATAAAAAAACATTGCAAGACTACAAGCTCAACTGGTAATTATCACAGCTTCTGCATAGCTTGTGCAGGCAGGAAGCCCACTTTTGCAGTATGTTCACAAGCATAGCACACAAGTAGAGCTATGTTATGTTGAGTAAGCACTACATAATAGATTTTACATGACTACAAAACCTTTAGCGTGTACAAAAGCGTGGATATAGATGACGTAGCCAAATTTGTTATTTATGCAGACGGCACGACATTACTATTTTCTGCCACTTCGCCCAATCGACTAATTAATCAGGCAAACGGAGCACTCATAAGTATTCAAGAATGGTCCAAATGAAACAAGTTAAAAGTAAATGCTAATACAACAAAAGCTATTCCCTTTCGTCCTAAAAATAGAAATGTATCCATCGATGAAGATATATGCCATAAAAATTCATAGAAATTGTAAGCTCATTTACTGGTACTTGGCGTCGTCTTCACGGAACAGATGTCATGGGATGCGCAAGTGGATTATATTATACACAAGTTGTCATGACTCGTTAGCTTGACTAATATAAAAAAACGCATCTTCCCTACCAAAGTTACACCACGCATTATTCTACTCGCACATAAAATATTGTCACTTTGCCTGCGGAACAACAGACAACCCTAAGTAACATGAATAAAATATATGGACTGCAGAAAAAAATGCTGATAAATATTTCCAATGCTCCTTATGACCATTCGTCTCTTCTCTTCTTTCAGAAAAATAACATATTGGACATATATGATATGTACGCTTGCCACTTAGGTTTAGCCTATAAAAAGGAAATTAAAAAGAATGTAGATTTCTTGAACGAACTGTCTTCCTTACAGAGAAAAGTTGCACATTATCCCGCCAGCAACCCACGTATATGGAATAAAGTGTTATATTGCACAAATTATGACAAACAGATGATATGGTATCACCTTCAACTTGTTGAATTTACTAAATAAACATGGTTTTAAACTCCAGCAAGCAATGAAAGCTGATATCAGATTAGTTTTATCCATGGATGAACCTGTTTCTTGATATGTTCTTGATATGTTCTAGAAGTAAATGTTTTTGCTCGTTTTATTTGCTGTGATTGTGATTCTTCATTCTTTTCTCTTCATGTAAAACCTGTACTTTGTAACCGAAAAAGTGGCATTTGTACTGTTGCATTCATTTCCTTATTTTCAGAGTGCAAAATTTCGACATGTGTTCCAAGCTTTGAACTTTCACTTTGTCTCACTGTTTTGCTGCTAGTGGGAAAAAAAATGGGTCCTTTTTTGTTTATCTTCGTTTTTTTCTTGCATAAATGGTGACCTCACTTTTTTGGAAGAAACGAATTTCTGAGGATGTTTCGTGCAAATTTTGTCACTTTTGTTTTTGGATGTTGAGCTGACAATCCATGATTATAATCTGTCGTCGAGTGCACTTTTATTTCCCGCACATGCTACACTATTCTGCTGATGCCTTTTTCTCACTTTTTTATTATTTCTGGGGGGGGGGGGGGAGCCTCGTCAAGCCAACTGCCGGTTTTTTCTCCCTTCCTCCCTCATAACTATGATGGAAAATAAAAGTATTATTATTACATTACAAATGGCCATTATCCCTGCATATGATGAACAGTGCATCAGTTTCGATGAAAATGGTGCATGACTAAGTGTATGGCACTTAAAGCAAGTCGCAGAGCTTGCAATGAATGCAGCATTAGTAAAAAGTTCTCATATATATATTGAGATGTGTGAACATCACAGTTACATCAGCTGGGTGGTATGCGTGCAGAGGTTTTCACTGAACTGCAGAACATGAAGCACAGTCATGCAGAGCTGCACAAAATATGCAGCCTGTTACAATGCAGGCAATACTATATGAAAAGTCCCGTTGCAGCGGCTATATGGTTAGGCCATTAACACTTCTGCATCTTGCAGAACTAATATTGCAGAAGTAAAACAGCAACATCAGAAAAAAGCAGATACAGACTTACTAGATATCATACATCTGCATTTTGCAAAATTTAAAAAGGCACCATTACAAATACAGTAGACTCCCGTTAAGACGAACTCGCTTAAGATGAACCCTCGGTTAAGATGAACAGTGGAGGTCGTTTGTTTGGTTTCCCATAGAGTCAATGCAAAAAAAATCTGCTTAAGATGTACACTGCACACGCGCCAATCGGATAAGATGAACTTTCAAAACCAGCTGCACCCAAGCCATGCAGCTTTACTCGACCCTTTAAGCAGTATTTCATTGGAAAGAAAGAAAGAGTGTAAAAAGATTAAAGCTTTTTTGCGTTGCCGACCCTCCGTGTGACGCGGGGAGGAGCAGAGACCTAACCAACCTAACCACGTCTACATTGAAAAGGCGATTCTGCGACTGCCGCTGCTCCTCCCCTCCCTACTCCTTGCACCCCCCCCCCCCTCCCCGGCTGCAGATCCCAACAATAATCCGTCTTTATCGCGGCAGTAGATTTGCGTCGCATCGGCAGAGTTCTCGGAACTTGTAGACTCCTCCTACGATCATGGGCGGGGACGAAAAGTGGCGCAGAGAGAGAGAGAGCTGCTAGCAGCCCAGCCAGGAAAGGAAGCAAAACTCGAGAATACAAAAAGGCGAAGAGGAAAAAGTGAGAAGAAAAAGCAGCCAATGCTGCTTCCCAACGATGATGACATGACAGTGTCGTCATGCCAGTGCTAAGGAAGCCATGTGGCCGTGTCTCACGCGCGTGCTGGCCACTGCGCAAACTGTGCAGTAGGCCTATCAATTCTTCGTGGCATGCGTGTGCGCCGTGACCTTGCTGTGTTCCGCGATCTCCCGCCTGTCTGTACGCCGCCACGTCGTCGTGGTGTCCGTTGCTTGTTTTAGTGCGCGCCCTGTACGTCACGTTGCTAGTATGGCTAGTCAGCCAAAAGCTCGGAAAATGCCGCTTGAGCTTCGTGAGAAGATCGAAGTTTTGACCGAAGTTCGTGCCGGCCGGCTTTCAACAACCGAAATGGCGCTCAAGTTCGGCATCGCGAAAAGTACCGTGAGCGGTATTGTGAAAGACAAAGTGCGGATTACTAATGCTTTGCAAGATGGTGAATTTGCGCCGAAGCGAAAGAGAATGCGCACAACTACGCACAAAGACTTACAAGACGTTTTGCTGGCTTGGGTGAAAAGAGCGCGCGGTGCGAATTTGCCAGTGAATGGAGTGATATTGAAATCAAAAGCAGAAGAAACTGCACTGCGGCTGAATGTGGAATTTGCGTGCAGCGATGGCTGGCTCGACCGTTTTTGGAGAAGGCATGGACTAGCCTTTCGTTGTGTTCTCGGCAAGGCCGCTGCAGTGGACGAAACGGCCTGCAGCGATTGGAGGCAGAACAAGCGGAATGACATCATCGAAGAATATTACCCTCAAGATGTATACAATGTGGACGGAACTGCACTATTCTACTAGCTGCTTCCAAAAAAAATGCTCGCATTTGCTGGTGATAGCTGCGTGGCGGGAAAGCACAGCAAGCTTCGGGTAACGGTCCTCTTGGGTGCGAATATGACTGGGACTGACAAGCTAAGATTGCTGGTGATTGGCAAGTCTAAAGCACCGCGCTGCTTTAAAAAATAAAAACGCTGCCAGTCACGTACATGGCTAATTCGAAGGCATGGATGACGCAAGCGCTTTTAGAGCAGTGGTTTCACGAGACAGAAAAGAAAAGTTCTGGTTGTTTTTGATCACTGTCCTGGGCATGGTCACGTCGCTGGACTTTCTGCCATCCGTCTGGAATTTCTACCAGCAAATACAACGTCGAAGGTGCAGCCCATGGACCAGGGAGTGATAAGCACCTTGAAGAGGCACTATCGGCGCTCTCTGTTGCAAAGGATGCTAATTTGCATGGAGACTGGTAAAGAGTACACAGTGAACCGTCTAAGTGCTATCCACTTACTGACAAGTGCCTGGGAGCAGGTTAATGAAGCGACCATTGCCAATGGCTTCCGCCATGCGGGGTTTGTGGAACCTAGTGACTGCTCAGCGCACAATGATACTATGAGTGAGGGCTCCACTGTGAACTTGGAGGAAAGAACCATTGTTTCTACACTGAGGAGTAAAGGTGTCTCCGTTGACATGAGTACGTATGTCAGCATTGATGAAGGTGTGAAAACATGTAGGGCTGACACACTGGAAGCTTTAATTGAAGAGGTTCTCGACTAATCAACAGAAACTGCTGCTGAGGATGACAGCATGGACGTTGCGCCTGAATCTCCACTGGTGACCTGTGATGCAGCTGACACTTTAGGGCAGTTCTTCGAACAATGTGGGGGCACTGAAGGATATCTCAGAAGGTTAAGCGAGATGTATGCATTTGTAGCAGCCAGACGATTTTCTCGACAGACACAAAAAAAATTAACAGAGTGGGCAGCAGTCAACAGTGCAAGATGCCTTACTAGGCCAATCAATGTGTAGCAGACCACTAGTAAAGCAATAAACACTTATGTTGCAGTTATTTTTTTCCTATAAGCCCATTTCATTGCGTCGTTCAGATATACAAAGTATTTGGACACACACTGCATGCTCGAACATCATTTTTAGAAGCATTCCTGATTAGACGAGCTTCTGATAAGATGAACAGTCTTCATGGTCCCTAGGAGTTCGTCTTAAAGGGAGTCAACTGTATGCAAAAACAACCTGACTAGAGAATATCTAACGCCTTCTGCGTCACACACTGACTAGAGAATATCACACACTTTCTGTATCTTGCAGAAGGTAAAGAGGCACCATTGAAAAAATACACAGAGGCCCACTAGAAATTATCATAGACCTTACGCGTCTTGCAGAAGGTAAAAACGCACCGTAAGAAAAAGCCACACCTTCTGCGTCTTCCAAAAGGCTGTAAAAAAAAGCGTGCCAGCATACAAGATTTAAAAACCATAAAGAAACTTAAGTTGATGGCGGCCATAGCTGGTATTGCAGCAGCACCACAATGAAAGAGATGGCCAGCACGAGCTGCTCGTGCAGGCGTGCCGATTCCCTTCTTGCGTCTCGCACTGTTGTTGCAAGGTCTGACATAGTGGCTGTTAGCTGACTTCTGTCTTCAGCAGCCTCGTTGAGGTGCTGCACATACAAGAAAATTCAATAGCAAAATTTTGCTCATAATACATTCACGGCTCATTTCACTTTCATGTTATAGATGACCTACTGAAAGAAACTGGGCCAGATCCCACAAGAGGCGGTCCCAGTGAGGATAAGCAGAGGTTTGGGACGGTGAACGTAGCAACATTACGTTGCATGCTGTTGCACAAAATGTGGCGCATGCTGTCAGCCCATACCTCCAGGAGGTGTGCCTGAAAATTCGGCATCCTGCCCGTTGCGTGCCTTAGCGAGGTCTGCTGTGTGCCTTGTCTCCCTAAGCAGCTTGTCCACCTCCTCGTCCTGCTACTTCCTCCACCGCAATGGACGGCCCGGAACTGCCGATGCAGGTGGGTGCAGTGGGCTGCTGCTGGCGGTGCCTGTCGGAGGGGAAACTGTCTGAACGTACACTTGTCATACGACACAGCACGATGTAAAATAAGCAAGCTGTTTGCTGCAACGTCAGAGGGGAGCAGCAGTACATAAAAGCCGTTGCAGTCAGTGATATAACAAATGCAGCATTGTTTCAGTGAACTCAATGTGCACGTCAGCCTTGTCACAACTCCTGCTGTAAGAGGGAAAAGCTTTGCACAACGTGTTAATATGCCGCACCTGAAGGAAACTTTTGTGGACAGTGCAAAACAACAGTGACTGTATGGCGCTCCTGCAAATGCTATTTATTAGAAGCACCTTGAAAAGAGGGTAATGTGCAGCCTGCATACTGGCAGGTCAACTCACTGGCTGTGTCAGCACGCTGCCGATGCTGCTGCTGCTCCTCCACCAGCAGTTCAGCAGATGTCTCCCCGTCTCCTCCAGCCAGGACGTTTCACTGGCGTCACTTACATGAAGTCATTACACAAGACACAACTGTATGGTAAACAGTTTCAGCAAAGTGTGAAATGTGTACGACTAAAATGTGTGGTTAGTCGGAACTGTGGCTGAAGGCGAAAGCACACTACCACAAAAAGGAAGGTAAAGAAGCTGATGCTGCATTTGCAATCTCCAGTTTACGCACTACTACACCTTCTAAAATTAGCAAAAATGCAGATGAGGTCATCACCAGTGTACACAAGCTGTAAGACATACACATAAAATGGTTTGAAATGCAGTTCACCTTCCAGCTGCAGACTGGCCTCTCTCCGCAGGCTGGTCGTCCCCGGTTTGCTAACCACTGAAACTCTGACGGGAAGAGAGGTGTGTTGGGTCGGGGGCGAGGTGGGCTGGGCTGCTCCTGCAAGAAGGCACAATGCCTCACGTTCAAACATGAATTTCTTGAAGTTCATCATAGGGTTGCATTGCTTGCAGTCAAGAATCCATCACCACCAAGCTGAAAACTTTGCAACTGTTTGTAACGTCACAGCAGTTGAGAAACGACAGTGGTCATACCTGCTTCTTGGGGGGTCGGGGGCAGCAACCTGTTCAAAGCAAGATCCCGCGACGCCCGTGGCGTTCACTGGCCCGATAAGCTGAATGGCTTGGCCACCCAGAGCCGGCAGTCTACCGCCGCCGGCGCCACTGCGACAGGACCGTTCACGCGGACCTCCACAGAACAATGTTGACAGGCTTACCCTTGGTCAGCTTGCGGCCACACCAACTCCGCTCGCAGCGGGTAAGCCACTACTGCTGGTCTGTTGCTAGCGCCACAAGCAAAGCCGAGGCAATTAACAAGCTGCAATGACCCCTTCGACGGAGGCAATTACCGGGCAAAGCTAACCCCTATTTTCCTCCACCAACTAGTACCTTAAATATTCACTATATATATATATATATATATATATATATATATATATATATATATATATATATATATATATATATATATATATATATATATATATATATATATATATATATAGTCACCAGCTATGAGATAATGCTCTCAGTATGTTTACGGCGGCTGACGATATCTGGCTTTGCTTTTTCTCATGTGCGCCTGCGCCCTTGGACGGTCTGCGTTGCAGTTATCTTATCGGAGGAACCCGAAATTTCGAGCTAGGCTGCCTCTGCTCGCGCGCCTTGCGAGTATGGTCCAAAGGCTGAAGCCTAAGAAAATAAATGTTATGATCAGTGTGGTGCACTGCATAAAATTCTGGAATAGCGATAAGAAAACTGCAACGTGCTGCCTGTGTGTGCGAGGCCGCATCAGCCATTAAAACACAAACGCCCCCGTAACGGGTGCGCCTATGACATGTGCTGTCTACGTGGCGATCAGGCACAGGCGAAAAAGCGAACAATCTGCGCGCCAGCTATCGCTAGACGCCGTGAACGTGCAGACAGCATTATCTCGCACCCGATGACTATCGCTTTGCGGCGCTGGCGGCACTCCAAGACATGGTTTCCGTCATATTCGTGTGAAGTCTTGAGGGCTCCTGTCCATGCCACGAATGGCGCCAATGTTCAGCCAACATGACTGCCAGGCCCTCTGTATTTAAGACGGCGGCAATCTCCTCCCAAAGCTCCCGCCTGCGAGCGGCCGTGTACTCGGGCCAGAGCTGTGACGCAGCCCGTGCCAAATGCAGTTGCTCTTCGAGCAATTCGATAAGCATCCACTCTTGGGCGACGGACGTATGTGGCCTCTTTGCTGGTGTCGCCATTTCAAATGATAACGGTATTTCACCCCGATTACCTGGGCGATTTGTTGGTATCGGCCAAGGAAATTAATTCTTTGGCCAGGAATAAATATTGAGGAATCTACAATAGTGTTAATTCATTCACTTGCATATGCGAGCGCTGCAATAAAGCAACTTGCAGTAGAGTTATGAAAGAGCAAGGACGAGCGAGATGGTTCAAACTGTGCACCTCACCGTTTTCCTCGCCCTCCGTTCTTTCCCACGGCCGTATTCGTTAACTTTTGTAATCGATAGTAAGCGACCACCGACCGCACACTCACCTCAACAAGTCGTCTTCGTCGACTTTCGTGCCAAGAGCTCCTTGCGAGCTTAGTTCTGCGCACCTACGGCGTTCTCTGCATTCAATCAAATTTTGCTGCGCTTAAGACATCGGCACAATACCTTGATTTTAGACGACACGTAAAAAAGCAGGAACTTCGCGTCGAATCAGCTGCTTTCTTGCAAGCCGCCATGCTCACGCTGGATAGATGGATGGATACGGCTGAACCCTTTAAATTCGGCGGTGGCTCAAGGCGCGAACGAGAGGGGCGCGGGCGTGCTGTTTAGCGTAGAGACAACTAGATGGCGCCACTGCAACTGTTTTTAGCGGCGCCGTCGCTGCTGCTTTACGGGCTAGGGCATGTTCCTCCTGGTCGTGGTAACGGTGGGGTGCATAATACGCCCCTAGTTAAGAACTATGCATGCCACTGGCTTCAGCTAACTTCAACACAACCTCCTAGCCACTTTTTCTTTTTTTTCCCCCACCGAGCCCCTTTGAGCCTGTTGGCGATGAAGAAAAATCGCAGCGTCCTTGTCTGTCGTCTGCTACCGACAAATGGCGATGCGAAATGCTCATAGTTCTGCAGGTGAATGTAATTTGTTTAGATGCATCTCTTACTGAGCTGATTTTTTTTACATGCGACTATTGTGAGCTACCCCAGTGATTCATCTTTGAGTTCACTGTACGAGTGATCTGCTTGCACAGAAATAACGCGGTTCGATCCGGCCGCGGCGGTCGAATTTCGAGGGAGGCGAAATTCTAGAGGCCCATGTACTGTGCGATGGCAGTGCAGAACCCTAGGTGGTCGAATTTTCCGGACCCCTTCAATACGACATCCCTCATAGCCTGAGTCGCTTCGGGACGTTAAACCACATAAACTAAACATCATATACTTGGCCGCACAGCGGTGCTTCTCAGAGCGGCTTTGATACTGAGCAGTCGGCCCTTGAAAAGGGTGCCAATGCTTCCAAGCTGGACATAAGACCTCGACAACAGATGCTCATGCGAGGCCATGCCGACCATTCAAGGTGACCTCGGTTGTGTGCATTGGAAGAGTGCTAGCTAGGCCAGGAGGACTTGCAGTTCCTGCAACCCCTCCCGCCCCCCCCCCCCCGCAGAAATTTCAACAAACTATATAATTATTTATTTATTTATTATTTGGAACATACTGCTAGCCTCTTTCGAGGCTGTTGCAGGAATGCGGACAGATCGGTTTTCTTTTTTAGGTACGTCACAACGGGAAAAAAATCACAAATAAGGTTCACACAACTGAAATAACATATAGTAAAAGGGATAATCATGGGAGACAGTTTCAAAATACATGACGCAATATTAAGCAACACAATATAAAGCACATTGAGGAAAAAGATTGCTTCAGAAAAAAGCACGTGCAATGCCCGACTAGAAAGTGCAATGCCTGACTAGAAAACTGTAAACTCTGTACAAACAGTGCTAGAAGAATGTACTTCTTTTCCATGCGGAAAGCTGCTCCAGCGTCATGGCATGGCTGAGCAAACACAGCCACTATCATTTACAGAACATCAAATGTGAGTGGTTGATCAACTTTCGCCTGCAACAGCTTACACTGAAATAAACCAAAGGCTATGTTCAAGCCTTTCATGAAAAGGCCAAAGCTCTAAACTTGAACTAAAATATAAAAACTACACAATAAAAATACATTATATGATTATGCTGAAGGCTGATAAGAATGAATGGAGGCCTCCAACCCGGGAGAATTTTCACAGGGAACCCCTCAGATTTTAAGACGCGTCTTCAAAAAGGCACCTGCATGGAGCCAACATTGCGAGCGCCGTCAACAGTGGAAAGATCTTCCCTTTTGTCTGAGGGAGGAAGGGTTTGCCGACCAGCACCTTTGGCAAGGCAGACGTAGCGTTGTGTGACCACTCGGGGGTAAATTGCATCGTTGAGGGAAAAAAACCTTCTCCTCAGGCAAAACGGTGGTGGCGAAAGGAAGATGTCATAACTTTCCCATAGGGAACGGTGGCCCGACCTCTCTCTTGCACATTCGGTGCTCGCTCTGTTAAGCAATGAAAAAATACGCAACCAGCACCGTGTAATTTTGCAAAGTCGTACATGACACCACAGCAGTTGTACAAGCCACGACTACTCATCTATAAACATTTGCTAATATAGTTCTCCCCACCCCTATTGCTCACTACATTCAACCACATTCTTTTTTTATCACACATGCCACGCTACAAGATCACCAGTTACCTGTCCTGCCCAATTGTAATTATCTCCAACTCTCATCTGACCTCTAACCCGCACTGCTCTCTCTTCTGCCTCTCATACATATGCAGTTATACACACATGGACATCTTGCATCTTGCTTGTGCAATGGGTCGGCACTGTAACTATTGCACTGTGATACACTAGACAACACTGCACTCCACAAATGAATCTCGTATCTGGCCTTCCAAGCAGGCTACCAACAACACATAGCCACTCAGGGAACAGTTCAAACACTGAACCATTTTGTACATCCCAGAAAAATCCCAATAGCCCATACCATATCCAATGTGTGCATGCAATACACTGGCACTTCAACTGGCACATCATAACGCACCACAATAGTATCAGATCAGAATGTTAACCAGTGCACCTTGGAGTCACTTGACCGGACACCGCTGGCAAAAATAGCATTCATGGCCCTCATGCGGAACCGCTTCCGTCCTGCTCGTTTTTATCTCTGCCTTCACGATCACGCAGTAGGATTTCTAGGAGCAAGGCTATCTCAGGGTCCTCAATTCCTGGGCTCTCACTTGGCAGTGGCTCGCCATGGTATGCCAGGAAGGCACTGAGCAAAACTGCTTCTCGGGCTGTCCGAAGGTACCGAGTTGAACGGGGACAGCCACAGTGTGCTGGGCACGTCTCGTGTGACTCAGTGTTCTTGCCTTCTCTCAGCATCCCTAGCAGCCTCACCAACCTTCTCCGCACTTTGGACACTTCGTCCTGCTCGAACTCCGGAGTAGAGTCTTCGTCTGGCGAGTGCCCGGAATCCGATATAATGACTGTGCTCGGCACGCTAAGAGTACTTGCCGGTGAGCCTGCGTCACTTCTCTGAAAAATGAAACAAAAATGGGGGAAGGGGCACAGTGAAGTATGATAACTGCCGATGTTCGGTCGCAAGACAGGATGTTAGCGGTCACAGATTTACGGTGATGTGTCATTATGTGACCAGCACCAGGCACGCGCCCGTGCACTCAATGTGACCACTATGGTAGTTCAGGTTCCCACAAAGTCTGTGTGTCACAGACTTTACTCCAGGTCTAAGGCATTAGCAAAGGACAGGTACTAGCATTGCAACAGTTGCACGTTCAGCGAATTACGCAACAGAGCGTAAACACTTGGGAATTTTTACTCAATTAGATACCGAGAAGAAAGTTAATGACATGCACCATCCATGCAATTATTTTTGTTCTTAGCAAAATATGAAAGTAGTGAAAACAACGGCAAAAACTGGTTTGGGTACTTCTGAAAATTCAGTTTCTCGACTCATGAGGTGACTGGCTGCACAAGGTCACTGGAACTGGCAATCTGAACCAGTGCAAAATAAGCCAAGGTGTCCTTTCAACCAGAGAAAGCGAGGGCACACCAACAGCACGGTTATCACAACCGCATAGGTGTAACCAAGCACTTATTGACATGCAAGCACAGTTGTCTGACACACATGGCACTGCGTAAAGGTGGCAGCCCAGACAAGACTCCAACACGTCTGCCCTTCCCTCCAAAACATTCAGGTGTAGTAGCCGAGTGTCTCATCTGCGCCTCTCCTTGGTCAAGAGTTTATTGACCGTACTGTTGTTATATCGTGAATCTGCATCAATTTGCCCAGCTTTCTTCTTTAAAGGGGCCTCGAAACACATTTTCAGTGCATTGTATTGGCTATTGGTTGCATAGAATGAGTTATAGTGATCCACGTATACTGTGGTTTTTAATATTTTAATTAGCTCGCAAAAACAAATTCATGGCGCTGACTGTGTCACCATACAGTGGCGCTTTTTAGCAGCGGATATGACATCACTTAGTGCGAGCTTGATGATGGGACAAAGAGTAAATAAACTGCGAATTGCGTTAACAACTAGAGATACGTATTGTCAAGTTTTTGTGTCTTATATTACATTAACAAAACCAACTTGCATACCCTAGATAAAAGCACTGTAAATAAAATAAAACAAAAATACACCACGACAGGCTCTAGCTACTTTTTGCATCCAAGGACTTTGCGCCGCTCTGTAAACATCCTACAACCTAGAACTAAACACTTGTGGCTACTCTCTATGTATCTGCGAGCGGCTTTGCGAAATTGATCCAATCGAGCCATTGCACTCTATAAGCGTTCGTTTCGGTCCCAAGGAAGCATGCGATCGTTTCACATTTAGCAGGCAGTGCGCATCGTCAGCTTTTGGAGGATCACCACGCAGTGGTGCCAGATGGCGCCACGTTCCCATCAACAGCGCGCGCTCCTTGCTCGCCGTGACCAACCAGCGAGCTAGGGGCGATGGGCGATGTTTGGCGGTAAGCAGTAGCGGTATGTGCTATGCTAAATGTGTCTGATCTCTTGCGCAGGCTGTCACACCGTCGCAGTATCTTGCGCGCGAGTTCGGATCCATAAGGGAATGCCACTGATCAGTGTTCCCTTCTGCGCTGTCGACATGACGGTGAAGCACCGCTGGGTCAGCTGGGTATTCACATGGTTGTTGTAACCATGCAAACGGCGCTGCCAGCCTTGGCATGAACGAGTTACGGAGGACAGGCAACCATAGAGTGCACACTTGCGCACGTGCTAAGATCGGCTGTTTTGATTCGTCGCACTAAGTGTCCTCATTGGGAATGGGAAGTTGCGCGAAAACAGAGTTGAGGGCAGCATTTTGTTTGCTTCTATTTTGAAATTGCTTCATTGAATAACTCCCGTTCCTAAGCATCAATTCTCGTAATTCTTTTTGAGTCAGCATCTGTGTGACATAAAGAATCCACCTGAAGCACAACCTTCATCCGTTCAAGCGGTGTTTTGCAGCCCCTTCAATCAAAAAGAGAGACCTTTGCCTGTGATATTTACGATAGACATCACGACACCAGCCGAATAAAATGCACGATAAGTTAACTTGACCTCAGTGCACTTCTGCAACTTCCCTACTGGAGCTCGCAAAAAGCAGCTCTAGAATAGCTGCAGTGACAACCCTGATAGATATTCTCCAGTTCTGGCCTCAGCACTAAAGTGGGACAAATTCTTCATAGTAGCATAAATGCTTGAGCAGCCCTCTACTTATGCTTCTCACCTGGATTACTATGGTCAGGTGAACTTGCTGCAAATTGACATAATTGTAAACAATTACCAAATTTGCAAAATAACAAATTAGTAACCTTGCACAACAATTAGTAAAGACTGCATGCAACCATATCAACACACTCTTTTGATTAAATATGAGAGCAAGGGGATCTCATAAAATTGATGGAGTTTAGTAGCCTCCTGCAACTTCACGCCAAGCAAGGTAGCTAACATGCACAATGGTTGTCACGTATTAATCAGCCAGCAGATGCGCAGGTTACTGAAGCTGTTCAAATTGACAGCAATCGGGGCACTAGAAATTGCAAGTTCAAATCCAAACAGTGAATCAGCAGCAAATGTGAATATTTGCATCGGAAGTGAAAACAGACTCACATTATCCCTGTGTGCTTCTTTGGTAGCCCCGACTGGATGGACTTCGGCAACACCTGGTATAGGACCAAGATTACGGACAGCAGCCTCTTGCAGTATGGCCTCCATCAGCAGGTCTTCATCAGCGCTGTCGAGATCCTCCACTTCTGCACCAGTGCCCAGCGGTGCGCTTTGGTTCTTTCCTGTGCCTGCACCCTGGGAAGCAGAGCTCGAATGGCCATCTTCATCGTAGTGTGGAAGCGAAGGAGCTTGTGGTGCCTTTTTACTCCCCCGTGCAGTTTTTGCTGTTGGGGCTCTTAAGCCCGATTCAAGTGATGGCTTATGCAGACTCACATCATCTCTGTGCGCTTCTTTGGTAGCCCCGACTGGATGGACTTCAGCAACACCTGGCATAGGACCAAGATTACGGAGAGCAGTCTCTTGCAGCAAGGCCTCCATCAGCAGGTCTTCATCAGCGCTGTCGAGATCCTCCACTTCTGCACCAGTGCCCAGCGGCGCGCTGTGGTTCTTTCCTGAGCCTGCAGCCTGGGAAGCAGAGCTCGAATGGCCATCTTCACCGTACAGCGGGGGTGGAGGAGCTCGTGGTCCCTTTTTCCTCCCCCGTGTAGTTTTTGCTGTTGGGGCTCTTAAGCCCAATTCAAGTGATGGCTGTTGCAGCAAGGAGCAGCTTCTCGTGTATATTCCAGAGCTGGTTCTGGTACTAGGGGCTGTGGCGCTTGATGCCATCTCATGGGTGGGCATGGATGAAGAAGGACTTGGGTTTTGGTGAGACACGTTGTTGTGACCTTCTTCCCTGATTTTGCGTTGCTTGCGAGGCGAGGAATTACTTGTGTGCGAGCGATCTGTACATTTGTATTCTGTGCTGGACACTGAGTCTGGTCTGTGCTCACTGCGCAAAGGGATGACTTTTTTCTTATGGCTATTGGCTGGAGAAGGACAAGGCAGCAGCCTCCTGCGAGCGTGAGAGGGCGGCAGCGGATCCTCTGGATCTGGCATCGTATCATCGGCTGATTCACAACAGCGCCACGCACTTGAATGGCTTCCGCAGTCTTTTTGTGGTTCTGGACTCTGCCGTTTCCTCGGAGATGACCGTGCAACAGGTTGTCTGCTGAGAAAAGGTGTGCGCTCAAATAAACCTTCCATAGCGCCACTGTCACCACCATGAAAGCGTCCTGGTGAGAGGGTACCTCTTTTCACCTTTGGCATCACGGCGACGTCGCCACTTGATTTTGGAGATGACTGTGAGTTTGAATGGCTGTTAGTGAGCTCTTGGGGTGGAGTATTTGGCCGTTTCCTCAGAGATATCCGCAACGGTACGTGTCTGCTGGGACATGGTGTGCATTTAACCACATCTCCCAAAATGCTGCTGCCACTTTTTGCGGGAAGTGGTTGCTTGCCTAAGTGGCTACTGGAGCATTCTTGCAGAGCTGCACTGTTAGGATTCACGGGGGTTAGAGTGTGAAATTTCACAGGGGTTCGTTGTAGCGTGTTTCGGCTTTCGGAAACCGTCGTGCGAGCAGAACGACCAATGCCGGAGATTTGAGAGCCTGACTTCATGTGACGAGGAATGGGCTGTTTTCGTGGAGTGCTGTTTTTGCATTTCCCCTCGAGCGATGACCGCAATCCTCGTTCCTCATTCAGGATGGGTTCCTGTCCAGGAGTGTCTGGCACATCCACTCTGCTTGTGCTTGCCTTCCTTAAGCTGTGTCGAGATCTTACACAAACACTCGCAGTGCTGATGGAAAGCTCCTTTTGTTTTTTGCACAGCACTTCTGAAGGTGTTGGCAAGGAATGTTTTCTTAGTGCGACTGCAGTGCTGCCTTGGTCTGACGTCGAGGTTCTGTGATCAGGGTCGTTCTTTTTTGCCAATGGGCTGTCCAGTCCACTTTTAGAACTCTTCTCGGCGCTCTTAGCAGAGGGTGAAGCAAATAACAAGAGCTCCCTACCATTATCGCTCTCCTTATCAATACGTGCTCTGTCGGGAGATGTCCCAGAGCTCTGCAGGGGTGATGAACTTTCCGTTTCAGCAACGACTTCGGCTGGTGCCCCCTCGTCTTGTAGACCACTCCCGGAAGGTCTCTGGGGCTCGCGCGCCTCTTGCTCACTGTCGCTGTCTTCGACGATGACGCTCGATGCCGCAGCCAGTAGGGGCGAGCTACCTCGGTCTCCCGCCGATTTACTGCGCTGTTTTCCGGACAGAACGTTAACCTCATGAGGCGACTCGTACAGATGTTTCACGGGGAAGATATTTTTCAGATAATGTTCCTTCAGCGACTGCCATGAATGCTTGCCGGGAACGACACCAGCCGAGGCCATTTCTTTGTACACCGCATTGCCATGGACATGGACGCCTGGCTTCTTAGCTACGAACTCTGCAATCGCAATTTCTTCGCCAAGGGTGTATTCCCTTCTTGAGCGAGTGGAATGGAGTCTTCTCGTCTTGGAGTCGCTTGCGTCCACCACGGCTGGCGCCATTGGCATTTTGAACTCTATGAGACGAAGTAGCTTGTCGCTTTTGGCACAAGAGCGAATATAATTAGCAGAGAAGAGATCATCGCTGCTGTCTGTAACAGTAACGCTGGACGGCACCAGTCGTATGGCATCAGGAACTTTTTCTGGCTGTACGAGAACGCCACCTCCGTACTCTATAAGCTCCCGTATCTCCTTGCGCTCCGAACAGGGCACCAAGGAGAACAACATGGGGCTACCATCCGCCTTCGCGAATAGCGCTCGACTTCGCTGCTTCTTGAGCATGACTTCACAGCACTTAACGTAGTTTTACAATCACAACAACCGTAAGCTCCGTGCTAGACGGTCAACAAAACCGCGCGATCGCGCGTTGGCTTACGTCGGCTCATCGAATTTCTTGTTTTGGCTGCTTTGGCGCCGTACGCAAGATAGACTTGCATGTTTGTAAACAAACAAGGTAGCGCTGCAGTCGCTAGCGAGCTCGTGGTAGGCAAACGGTCGGGGAGTGGCGTCGCGGATAGGTGTTGAGCGCGGGTTTTCAAGGCTTGTAGGCGCGTTTCCAGTTTCTGCGAATCATAGCAATGGTCGATGCTTCCAGCTTAGTAATTTGTCGAAGTACACGAGCTCGCGTTGGCCACGTGCGGCCTATAAAGAGAAATAGTTTGCCACTGTATTGTATATATGGTTATGTAGTAAACATGTAGAAAGCGTTCATGCCGTTTATTTATGCGCTAGGCATTGAGTAAAACAAGTTTTGACACTCTGCACGAGTGTCACTGCACTAGTTTTGCACTCTGCACTGGGACAATAGTGAGGGGAAGCGCTGGCCTTGTTTCGTCGGAGCAGACATGCGCTCATCGTCTGCTGACATACGTACGTGTCGCGCTGTGCGAAAAGTGGGGACAGCGTCGTGTCCCTGATCTCCTGTGTCGCTTTGCGCTGCTTTTAGCCGCACGACCACGCACCAGCCAGGCCGACTTGTCCTCTTGTTAAGCTGGTCGATTTAATGAAAATTTTTGATTTCTAGAATTATTTTCTTTCCTAGCCCTGATGTCTAGTTTCGTGAAGAAAAATTGTAGCAAAATATTAAGTACAAATTTATAAATTACGCTTTTTAGAAGTGTGGTCGTCCAAAATTGTGAGGTAATTTCTTTGATTTCAGTGCCGCATTTCTGTGACCAAAGTGAAAGCGAAGATGCCATAAACGAGGGAATAAACTTTAAGGTTCGTTTTGTGACCTCTCACATTTTCTGCGACTGGATCACTCACCTTCGTAATTCTCATGAAAATCAAATGATTCCATTTGTCGCAAACTATTCCTGAGACGTTGAGGAGCGTAATAAATCTCTCGATTTTTTTCCCTACACGTGCAGTACTGTGTTAGTTATTTCTGGTAAGAAACGTTTTCATGTAACTATGCATGCATAAGTACTGATCATATAGAAAAAGAACTAATCGCGTCATCGTACAGAACAGGGCTTTATGTACATGCTGGCATAAAAAAACTGCCCACTATCCACTCAATTATTTGATACCTTGGGGGGACTTGACGACGGTGTTAATTATAATTACCCAGAACTGCACCAGGTATAGCTATAAATAAAAGGAATTACTGAAACTAGCGTTGGAATTTCATATTTGCACCAAGTTTAGTTACATATCGCATGCATGAATAACGAAACACTTTTCATTGCGGCATCCCCTCTCAATCTCGCCACGTGTCTGTTAGTAGCACGCCTGCGGCTGCTTCTTTCCAAACAAGCTTCGCGATCATGTACTACCTCATGAAACATGACACATGCATGATGCAACGAAAAAGCATATGGCGTTTAGCACACTTAAGGTACGCTATTCTAAGCACACCAACGCGACCGCGCAAGATTGACACAACTTACCAGACTTCTTTCTACTAGAATGAAATAATTACGTCGTCATATCAAGAAACAGTTTCAAGTAAATATTAAATGTCATAAAACGCGCCATTAAAACATGGTGTGCTATTAACCAAAAAAACGCATTCCTTGGGGGCGAGTGAACCTGTCGGCGCCCCGTGCACTCCGGCTCAAGGTGATAAGTACGTACGTGTGCAGCTGCATATGTCTTTTTTTACTTGAGCAATTATCAGCCTACTATCCTGAAGTTCAGGTGAATGAACGCAGTAATTTGCATGCTATTAAGTGCATTGAGTGGCAGTGCCTATCGACTCCCAGACTTCGCGCTTTACTACCATGGCCCAATGCCTGTTAGCCAGTTTCCGAATGCGGCATTTATGCGCGAGAAACCTATCGAGGCTAATTTAATATTTTTTATGCTACTACGCGGATCCAGCAGCGACGCAGCTGGTCAATACATGCTGCTTCTGCAGTGCACAGGCTTGAAGCAGCCGCCGGTAGCTGCGGCAGCTGCGGTAGGCAGGGGCAAGCGGAACCTGTTTTGCCTACCATGCGAAAGTCGCTGCTAACATCAGCGCCACCGCATCTTCGTGACGTCGCGGGGTGAAGGAGGTCCATATCCATGACATGAAATTTTACTCTTCTCTTGATTTTATCCACCAATCAGATAACCTTCGCTTGGTTTCTTCTAGCCGCTTAAAATCTACTTTCCCTTCAGTGTCCTTAAACCTCAATGCCTTGGATAAATCAGCCCCACTGCTTTCCACTGTAGGATGAAGCCCTTTACAGAAAAGTATCAAATGTTCAGCCGTTTCCTCCTCCTCTCCGCACGCAACGCACAACGTGTCTATATCGTGGTACCTGACTCTATATGCCTTAGTCGAAACACCCGTCCTGGCCTCAAACAACAAAGAGCTTCCCCTACAATTATCATAGATATTTTCTTTGGCAATTTCCTGCTTAAAAGTCCTGTATGTTCCCAGTGCTGATTTCGTCAGCATCCCTGTTTTCCACAGAGCTTTCTCTGTTTCTTTAACCTTTTTCTTATCTGATAATTGCTGATTTGCTGCCCCTACTGCTGTCCAGATATTTGCTTGTCAATTTTCTAGTTCGCTTTCTCCATTTCGTATCAACATTCCTTATATGCAGGTATCTGCAAACTTTCCTAGCCCACTGATTTTCCCCCATTTTTCTCAATCGCTCCTCAAATGCTATCTTACTGCTAGCTAGCTTCTCTTCTCTCGAACGTCGCCCATCCCATATCACCCTGTACCCCTGATTTGATGTATTGCCATGTGCTAATAATAATAATAATTGGTTTTTGGTGGAAAGGAAATGGCGCAGTATCTGTCTCATATATCGTTGGACACCTGAACCGCGCCGTAAGGGAAGGGATAAAGGAGGGAGTGAAAGCCATGTGCTCCCAACGCTAGCCTCCCTACGCCACGTTGTTTAATTTCTAACCTTGCTTGAACATCTGGTCTCATGCTCAGGACCGCATTACCGAAAGTCAGGCTAAGAACCATCACCCCTTTCCAGATCCCTCTTACCACTTCATACCTATTGTAATTCCACAGTGCCCTATTTTTCATGACAGCTGCATTCCTACTAGCTTTATTCATTACATATTTTTCATGCTCTGTCAGATACTCATCACCGTTATTTATCCACACCCCAAGATACTTGTACTCATCCACTACATCTAGAGTGAATTCCTGCATTCTATGCTCGCCGACCTCATCATTAAATATCATGACTGCAGATTTTTCCTTACTTCACCGCTACCAGCGCGCCTTCATGGCAACAAAATCTACTCTAGAGCAAATTTATTTTGCACCACTGAGTACGCCTCTAATTTTCCTTCGTGTTTTAAGTGTGCAACACTCTTTATTAACTTAATAGAGCGTTATTTTTTTTAATTTATTGTGTTGCTGTTTTTATTTAAGCTGACATGTTCGCGCCGCTGTCAGCGCACCTTCGAAGCAACAAAAGTTCCTGTAAGAACGAATAGTAATAATAATTGGTTTTTGGGGAAAGAAAACGGCGCAGTACCTGTCTCATATATCGTTGGACACCTGAACCGCGCCGTACGGGAAGGGATAAAGTAGGGAGTGAAAGAAGAAAGGAAGTGAGAGGTGCCGTAGTGGAGGGCTCCGGAATAATTTCGACCACCTGGTGATCTTCAACGTGCACTGACATCGCACAGCACACGGGCGCCTTGTAAGAACGAACTTAATTTCAAAATTGAGAACGCTTCTTGTTCTGATTAGTATTTTTGAGTTCGTGAGTTCGAAACAGTTTTTTGACAAAATAAAGCATTGCTAATTTTATTTGCGACAGCTTCACAACAATACGTTAGCATATGGCCCCTTGTACAAATATATGCTTCCGGGGCGGAGCCTTGCTGGTGTCTGGCTGATTCCATGATCCGTCAAAAGTGCTGTCAAACACTGTTTCGTAATTTTGACGTCACGCTTACAAACTTGCGGTACGTAATATGGTCCCAGAAAAACGGAAATTGGATTTGGATGAGGAAAGGAAATGGCGCAGTATCTGTCTCGCATATCGGCGGACGCCAGAACCGCGCCGTAAGGATATGGATAAAGGAGGTACTACTAACAGAAGAAAGCGGTGCCATAGTGGAATGCTCGGGAATAATTTCGACCACCCGGGTATCATTGACATGTACTGACATCGCATAGCACACGGACGCATTTGCGTTTCGCCTCCACCGAAACGCGGCCGCCGCGGTCGGGTTCGAACCGGGGTACTCCGGATATGTCCCCAGCTGTTTTTCTGGCTGCCATCTTCACAGTGAATGATTTTGTGGATGACTTGATAAGCCTGAATCCTTCAAGTTGGGCAGCAGCTCACGCCATCTAACCGACGCTTTTCCGCTGTCAGCGTATACCCTCGCGGGAGCAAAAGTGACTGAACAGCAAACTTAAATGAAAAACTGAAGGCCCCTCTTGTTTTACTTGGTGTTGTTGAGTTCTAAATAGTTTCTAAGCCAAATTAAACATCACTCATTTTATTCACAGCGCCTTTAGAGCAAAACGTTAGCCTACGGCTCCTTGTCGTGCAAATAAATGCTCCCGGCGCGGAGGCACCGCAAACAAATTGCTAATTGGCTGATTGCACAGTTGGAGTCTCGCGTTGTCATTTTAAGGCGACAGCGTTAAGGAGCTCGTGTCGCAGAATAGCCGGTGTAGTCGGCGGCGTTGGCCGTGAGCGAAAAATGGAGCATCTCGGTGGACACCCGAACCACGCGGTACGTGTATCAAGCGAGAAATGTGAGACAGGCGTCATTTCGTTTCCTTAAAACCAATTTTCGTTACATTTTTCTTCCCTTACGGCCCGGTTCGGGTGTCCACCGAGATATGCGAGACGCGTCCTTTCCTTAAATTTCCCAACGGGCCACGCGTCGCGCCGAACGGGCGATGGCATTCCGTGCAGCCCTTGGCAACGCTGAAACACGCTGTGGCGTCTCCCTTAAAGACGAAGCTTAAGCGTCCTCCAAATTTTTGACGTTGCGCTCTCAAAACAGATATATATTGATAGCGCTCCGTAATTCGGCCCCGGGTCAAGAAGTCGAGATGGCAGTTCCCGTTTTAATTTTTTTGTTTGCATTCTTTAAATTGTTGCCGCGCAAAATTACCACCACCATAGTGCTAACAGCCCTCGACACGGGCCTCTAGAATTCGACCACCACGGCCGGGACTGAACCCGTGTCTTTTGGGTCAGCAGCCGAGCGCAATAAACCACTGTGCCACGGCGGCGGCATGCCCTTGACATTCAGAGAAACTTGTTTCTTGACAAATCCTCTATTTCTTCGAAAAACAGTGCTCCAGCAAATATAGGAAACAAATTAAGAAAAAATCTGCGTCAGCAAAATTATGTAAAGAAATTAAGCGAAAATTTGAGAAATTCAGATAACGTATACACGATTAAACCATATAAAATGAAATAGTCAATCATCCGGAAGCACATGCAACGTCCAATGATTGCGCACGACGCCACGTCCACGAGGCCCACCATGGGTGCTGGTCTTGACGCATCCGAATATATATTATTGAGCAGCAGGTGGCCGGTCATCTTCAGCTTCAAGTACATAATATCGCCAGCGGGTCGGCTGGGCCCAGAAGCCGCCCTGAGCTCGAACGTCAGCGCTTGCCTCATCTTCTAAAGACGATGAAGCGCGGCCCATCACTGGCGTTTGAGCGCATTCGCCTGTGCGGCTTCCTGCAGCCAACCCGCAGAAGACTCCGACGCTATGCTAGCCGTCGAATACGCCGGCCATATACCACAGGACACGCTGCACGACGAAACCCAGCATAGGTGGTGCCAGCGCCTCAGACCTAAAAGCATCAAGGTCTGTGGCGAGGTGGGGTCCTCGAGAGCCAGCATGGAAGAGAACCAGGCGGAGGTCGACGAGGTGTTCCCCTCCTTCGGAGACCTGGAGGCAACCACGGACACCAGATTCATCCACAGCGGGGTGTCTCGCAAGACGGCGGACTCGAGCAGCAGCGTTGCCGGGAGCCAGAAGCACGAGGTGGCTACCTTCGCCGCGTAGGCGGTACGAACGGCGCGGACGCAGGCGACCACCACGGCGTGCCATGCGGCGACTGGGGCTATGACCGACCCGCTTGCCACGTTGACCAGCGCCGCCATGGTCAGGTTCGGTCACCTCGCACTGTTCGAGAATGGCGAGATGGTTGGTCTGCGCAAGACAGAAACGGCGTTTAGACGACTGGGCGGAGAGCACAACGTATTCTATTATGTCCATGAGATGAACGCAAGCCACAACCGCGCGAAGAGTGCACGTAGAACGTACCTTAACATGCTGGCCGCTCAATCCTTGGCTGCCAGGCTTGAAGCATGAAGGAGTGGTTCCACTGTGGCTGTTGCAACTCGAAGCTGTAGGCGCGATGCGGATTCATCGGGGAATGGCAGACAGCAACAGCTCCCAGAAGAACGCTGGCGCTCCGCGCTCGGGTACCACCGTGGGCTCGTGCACCGTACCAGGTTTTAAGAACGACTCCGCGGCTGTGGCAAGGACCGGCATTGTTTCCGAGCGTGGCCGGTGGCTCCAGTAATAGTTCAGCAGAGCGCTGGAACATCGTCGAGTTGCACCGAGATACGGACAGGGAGGCTTACCTTCCCCGGTGTCTTCTTGCAGTGCAGCAGCAGTGACGTGGCTCTTGGGGCTCGAAAACAGACTGCGTCCAACGCAAGATGTTCGGCGCGTGACTAGCGCTGAGCGTGATTCGATGACACGTACGGCGCGTGACATGTGTACTGGCCCCACCTGATTGGTCGAAACGCCGGAAGAAGATGTGGTGGCTCATATGCTGAGGAAAAAGTCGATAGTTGTTGTTGTTGTTGAAAACTTTTATTGTCCAACAGAGAAAGACCACACCGCCTGGGCCGCTCTGTCTCACCCCCCTTTATAGGGGAGAGGACTTAGGAGCGGCCCAGCCGCACGGGATGGTCGCATTCGATGCTGGCCGGGTTGGTTTCGCCGGCGGCCTCTTCTGCCAGTTGGACGGCGGGGATTTGGAGCTCAGGGTCCGAGCTCCGCAACAAGGTTTCCCAGGCTTCCCTAGTGCTAATGTTTTGCGCCCTGCCTGGGGAGTAAGCGCACTCCCAAATTATATGGTCGAGGGTTCCTCTCGCCCCACACCTTTTACATTTATCGTCCTCGCAGTCCGATCGGATATGTTTGTTTAGTACTGGGTTTGGGTATACTCCAGTCTGCAGGCGTCTCCACGCCGTCGCCTGACTCCTATTTAACGCCGTGTTTGGTGGGGGAAAACACCTCCGGCATTGCTTGTAGTGTTCTGTAATCTCTTGATACGAGATTAATCGCCCTTCTCTATCATGTTCGGCCTGAGCCGACCCATCCTGTACAGCACGGAGGTAGAGATCTCGAGCTGCACTGTGGGCCGCCTCGTTACCGCTGACAGATTCGTGCGCCGGGTCCAGATGATGTTGATCGTCCTATCAATCACTCCTTGTGTTAAAATTTTGGTGGTGAAGGGGTTTATCCTCCCTCTGCTGAAATTTTGGATTGCAGTCTTACTGTCGCTAATAATATATCAAGCTTTGGTGCCAACGCAAGCGATCGCTATCGCGGCTTCCTCCGCTATCTCGGTTTCTTTCCCTAGCATGGTGGCCGCCGTGATGAGGGTGCCCTCCCCATCTACCGCCACTATGGTCATGTATCGACTGTGTCTGTCCCCTGCCGCATCTACGTAGGCGACTTCATTTCGGGGTTTACCCCGATATATTCTTTCTATCGCTTCCGCCCTTTTCTGTCTCCTTTCCATATTAAACTCAGGGTGCATATTCTTGGGTAGGGGAGGGATTCTTAGTTGCGCCCTGATTTCCCTGTCAATGTCGACCCTTTCCTTTTGCCCCCTGTCTGTGGCCATTCCAAGATTACTTAGCGTAGCTCTTCCCACTCGCGTCGTGCTGAGTCTTTCAAGTTGCGAGGTTTTAACCGCTTCCGCGATTTCTGCAATCGTATCATGCAGTCCTAGGGCCAGTATATAGCTTCTCCGTCGATGTACAGATTGGGAGCTCTAGGGCCTTTTTTACGCATTTCCTGATGAGCGCGTCTATCTTGCTCCTCTCATCTGCCTTTAGGTTCAGATATGGCGTGGCGTATCCCACTCTACTAATGATGAAGGCCTGTACCAATCTTAGGAGGTTTTTTTCCTTGAGGCCGCCGCCCTTACGCGAGACCCTCCTGATGAGGTTTAATGTCTGGGTCGCGTGGTTTTCTAATTTGTTAATTGTGATCGTGTTCCTCCCGTGTGTTTGTAAGTGGAGGCCCAATATTCGTATTGTCTCTACCTTTGGTATTTCCATTCCTTCCACGTACACCTGTGGGTCAGAGGGAGGTTTGTTCCTGAGGGCCTTGTCATTATACACGAAGATTTCTGATTTTTCAGGCGAACATTTAAGTCCTCTGTCCTCCGCGTACTTTGAGATGACGTCTGCTGCCGCCTGCAGCGTTTGATTGATCTCTGCGTCGCTCCCTCTGTTGATCCAGAGGTTGATGTCGTCCGCGTACAGGCTGTAGTTTAAGTTGTAGTTCCCAATTTTTCGCAATTCCTTCGGGAGCCCTCTCATGGCCATGTTGAAAAGAGTGGGTGACAGTACCGATCCCTGAGGTGTCCCCCTGTCACCCAGCCTGATCACGCCGGGTTGTATGTCCTGGAAAGTTATAACCGCCGTGCGGTCCGTTAAAAAATTTCTGATATAACGATAGGTTTTTAGCCCTATTCCTGCCTGCTGGAGCCCCTCCAGAATGGCTTTGTGCTTGACGTTGTCGAAGGCCTTTTTTAGGTCTAGTCCCATAATGACTTTCGCGTCTTTGGTTCTGGAATGAATTATGTCTTGCTGCAGCCGCAGCATGACGTGCTGTGTGCTCAGATGGGGCCTGAAGCCATACATCTCGTCTGGCCATTTCTCTGTTTCCTCCATATAATTTGAAATTCTGGTCTGAATGATGTGTTCCATTAACTTTCCGACACATGACGTGAGTGATATAGGCCGGAGGTTTTCCAGCTGCGGTTGCTTCCCGGGTTTTGGAATCAGGATCACGGTAGCCTCTTTCCACAGCGGTGGGATCTCCCCCTTTTCCCAGCAATCCTGCATGTAGCTGGTAAGGGCCTCTATCGAGGTGTCATCTAAGTTCCTGAGCATCTTATTCGTGACTCCATCTGGCCCTGGAGCCGACTTGGTTTTGAGTTTCGCTATCTCCGCCCTTACTTCAGCTCTCGTGATGGGCACGTCTAACTTCTCATTTGGAAACACGTGGTAGTCGGGTAGCTCTCTAATAAAGTCGAAGAAAGAGAAACGTGACGTCAAACCATGGAGCCCGGGCAGGGGAGGGAGGCGCCTTTTTTTAATCAATCAATCAAGGAAGATTTAGAGGAAAGGCCGTCACGCATGGAGAAGGGAGAGCTCAGGAGATGCCCTCGGTATCCGAGCTGGACGCCAAAAAGGTTGCCGGAAGTCACGCGTTTTCGCAAAGACTACTGGGAGTCTTTAGCCGACGGCGCAGCCAAGGGTAACGCTGGACGCAGCGGTGTCGGCTGCTGCATTAGGGTCATCTTTTTACCTACACTGGCTACACTAGTGCAGCTAGTGTAGCATGGTTTCATTTTTTTTCCCCTGTGTAGAAAAAGTGTAGCTCCGCCAATCTACACGGACGCATTTCTTTTACGCGTAGTGTACCACGAGGACTACACTTTCAACACCGCTTTTTTTTTTAGGTGTAGGCTAGCAGACGAAAAAAATAGGCAGTGGCTTAGCTCTGGTTAAGCCTGGATCTACAAGCGAAAAGCAAGTCGTACCATTAAGTCGTAACACGTGGTCGTTGTAACGGGGAGTCTTGGGATTTTCCTCTTCTTACTCTCTTGTTTCCTCTTCTTCACTCGCTTGGCTGCTGCTGGCTGAAGTTGCGGCCAAGACACGCTTTTCGGCTTCTTTCCGACGTCGTTTAGTAAGGCGTATTTCCCGTTGTTCAGGCGTTTCGGCTGCACGTATAGCTTTGGCTTTTCATTTTTTCGCTGTTGTGCAGCCAACTCCCAAGCGAGTACTTCTGGATCGGACGAATGTAGTTTCTCTGCTTTTCTGCGTAGTTTAGCAGCAGCCGCACTCTGCTTCCCTTCAATGTCGAGTGCGCACGCCTATTCAATGGCAAGCGCATTATATAGCCTCCTTGCGCATGCACATGACGCACATGTGCAGTGGCGCTGCCGAAAGGTTAGGCGACGGAGTCGGCGGGGGCGACGGCAGCGTCAGCGGCGAGGAGCGACCACCTGCGCGGCGCGTGACGTCACTCTTTTTCGCGTATGCGCATAACTCACCAGTTCGGCTCGCGCGAAGCTTGGCTAGGGTGGCTAGACCTTAGCTTGGCTCTGACCCGCGTAGTGAAGCTTTGCGCTTCAAAAGCAGGCGCGCTTTTCAAACGAAAAATTGCAAAATGATTTTGGGGAAAGGAAATGGACCAGCCACGGTGGCTCAGTGATTAGGGCACTCGGCTACTGAGCCGGAGTTGTCGGTTTCGAACCCTACCGCGGCGGCCGCGTTTCGAAGGAGGCGAAACGCAAAGGCTCCCGTGTCCTGTGCGATGTCAGTGCACGTTAAAGATCCCCAGGTGGTCGAAATTATTCCGAATCCCTGCAATACGGCAGCTCTCTCTCTCTTCTATCACTACCACCTCCACCTTTTCCTTATGGCGCTTTTCGGGCGTCCACCGAGATATGGGAGACAATTACTGTGCCATTTTCTTTCCTGAAAAACCAATTTTAAAAGGAAATGGCCCGCCGCGGTGGCTCAGTGGTTAGCGCGCTCGGCTACTGATCCGGAGTTCCCGAGTTCGAACCCGGCCGCGGCGGCTGCGTTTTTATGGAGGCAAAATGCTAAGGCGCCCGTGTGCTGTGCGATATCAGTGCACGTTGAAGATCCCCAGGTGTTCAAAATTATTCCGGAGCCCTCCACTACGGCACCTCTTTCTTCCTTTCTTCTTTCACTCCCTCCTTTATCCCTTCACTTACTTTTCAGGTGTCCAACGATATATGAGACATACTGCGCCATTTCCTTTCCCCCAAAACTTGGGGATATTTAACGCGCATGCCATTTTCTGACTAAATGCCTCGAGCGGTTGCAGCACAGATTCGCAAGTCTGTGAAGATTGTCGGCGGAATTATGGCGGTGCACCCACGATACGAAGACAGTGGCAACCTTACCTGCTACTAGATAAAAACTGCTTACACGACTGAAAGTGCGTACTTTAGTGTGCTGAACGCTACTTCGAGTTTAGGTAAGCCGCGTTCGTTCGGTTGGTATCGGCGCTGAGCGACCCACGTGAAAAATGTATTTTGCGTACATGGCCGGCCCCGCCGCGGTGGCTGAGTGGTTAGGGCGCTCGACTACTGATCCGGAGTTCTCGGGTTCGAACCCGACCGCGGCGGCTGCGTTTTTATGGAGGAAAAACGCTAAGGCGCCCGTGTGCTGTGCGATGTCAGTGCACGTTGAAGATCCCCAGGTGGTCGAAATTATTCCGGAGCCCTCCACTACGGCACCTCTTCCTTCCTTTCTTCTTTCACTCCCTCCTTTATCCCTTCCCTTGCGGCGCGGTTCAGGTGTCCAACGATATATGAGACAGATACTGCGCCATTTCCTTTCCCCCCAAAACCAATTAATATTATTCTTACATGGCCGTGTATACGTACCAAGTGCGAAGCTCCCTAAGCTTACAGTATCGACATTCACGTCTGTGTATTATTAATATGGCGGCGCTGGCTGACAGCCGAGGGACAGCCATCGAAAGTCGCACACCATATGCCGCAGAACACCGGTTTCAACTCGGCGCAGAACGCTGTTTCCCGATAGTCACGACAGATGCATGGATGCTTTGTATATCGCATGAGGAACTCGTCGTCGACCCTTCATCCGACGACGAACTTACTGTGCAATTAGCGACCGCTGCAGAGCAGATGATACAAGTTTGTGTGTTGCGCTCCATTTGAGGGGAAACAAAAATGACCTTTGCATTTCTCTACCGTAATGAACGACGCGCAAAAACACTTTGCAGTATACATTTCTTAATTTCATCTTAGCATAAATTATTACGACTCAAAAATTCAGTTTGTCGTCTGTTCCCAGGGACGACAACACTCCGTATCACGCTATTACCTTACGCTCGTGCAGACGAGTACAGCGCCTCAATTCATAGCTTTAGCCCCGCCTCCACAGGCCTACACGAGCTTGCATGAAGTGTAGGTTAAAAAAAAATTAATGTGGATTAGCTCCGCTAATCCAGGATATACAAAGCAAAAAATGTCGGCGTTCACTGTGTTCATTGGTGTTGGCATTGACAATGTTTTAGACGGCGATGGCTTTGAGCAAAGGAAGGGTGCATAACTGGCTCCCTTGATATGCAGATGCCCCATTCGTGCTTTGATACATGTGGCGGTGGTGACAAAGTGACGTGGCCTGAATGCATTAGCGCTGACAGCGTTGCGGCTGACATGCGTATTTCTTGCGAGCAGTAATGGTGCCAGACTGCAAAAGTTCCTCAAATACAGATGTGAATATACAGGGCGCCGCACCTAACATGAACCGAGGCGTATGAAAGTAGAGGTACTATTCAAAAGAAAAGAACTCAAGCAGCTGCCGCACAAAAGGCGGCAACTGCGCGCACTCGTAGAGAGTGCGCATGCGCCTACACCGGCACGTCATAGGAACGGCCAGTGTCCGAGTTCCAGGGGGCGAGATTTTCAAAGCAGGCGCTCATGCTCCTATTCCGGTTTTCGCAGACTTTCTTGGGAACGTCGAGAAAATGGTCACGAGAAGCTGCTTCCACAAAAACGAAGCTAATGGGAGTTTTTTTAACTGAACAACTCTCTAGCTTAGGCTTCTCACGCATCTCCAGTGGTTAATAAGTGAAATGTCATAGACAAAGAAAATGGTTAATAAGGAAATAAATACCATCAAGTGCTCTGAATGGAAGGCAAGAATACTATTTCAGTTCAATTTAACTGTCCAAGTTACGTGAGCCGCCCTGGATAAGCTAACTACCGAAGGTGAGTGCTTCCAGTCATTTATAAGGGTGTCAAACTGGGGAGTTTCTACTTTGTATGAGCCTTGTACAGGTGCTAATCGCTTTAAGAATGCGTTCTGTTCATTACGTTACGATGCGGAACGACAGGAAACACCATTACGGTGGACAGCGTTTCACTGCACGAGTGCGTTGTTTTGTACAACTTCATTCGCAGTTTCCGGCCTCTATTTTTGTACAGCTTCTTTCGAAGTTTGCGTCCCCTATTTTTGTACAGTGTGTTGTTTACAGGTAGAAATAACGTAGCGCGGAATACTTACCCCAAAGGACCCCCCTTGTGTAGCTTTGTGTAAGCACAGTGAGCTTTCTTCCTTGCGTATTCCGCAGCAGTTATCAAGCATGTTACGCATGCGCGGCAATTTTCGTACGTCTCTCTTAAAGGAACACCGAGGACAAATGCAAGTTGGCATGCGCCGATATAGCACGGCATCCTAGCGACAAAGAGACCGTTCGCACGGAAAACAAGACTTTTATAACCTGCAAAAGACTTGAAAAGCCACATACAGGTGTCGCCATAAGCGGCCGATTTCGCAAATATACTGTGTACGTCGACGACGATTTGTGGTCACGGATCCCAGAGGCCACGCTACTCCGCCATTCACTTCAAAGCCACGGCATCTCGTCTTTTTCGGTAAGACCGTCAAGAGTTTGAATCAATTGGCGGGAAGATTTTCAAACCCGATTTTCTCAACGATAAATGGGTCTTTTGCTGCCAGACAAAAGTAAGCACAGTCAGATGGTGCCAGAGAATCAATTTTTATACCTTACACTAATTGGATGGTGCTGTCCTCAGTGCCCCTATAAGTACAAGGGTTCTTTTTTAGGCTCACTAATTCTGTATTCATACGTGGGACCGAGAGAAAATGGCTATATTACAGTAGACACTCTTGGGATGAACTTTTACGTGCACTACATCCTTAGGTAGCATTTCCAACGACCCAGAACAGCGCGAAGAGGTAGGGATTTAACAATCGATTAAGAACGCCGCTTTTTGACGCAGGATTGATTGCTCCTTGAAAAAGGCCACGAATCTACGAGGGCTGTTCGATAAGTTTTTGAAAGATGTTACATTCAAATGAAAGTATCTGCCATGAGGGCACCACTTTTCATTTTCGCCCTCACCTGTGACAATGCCCTCCCAAAGGCGGTGCTCTGGTCGCAGAAGGCTGACAGCGGCAGATTCAGCTCACTCCCCTTACGGCGCCGAGCTCGCGCCATCGCACTACTGCTTCCCTGCATGAAAGATAGATGCGCTTCGCATCGAACAAAGCGGTCACCAATACAGTGGGCCAACAGCCGCAGTGGTGGGGCCTGTAGCGAAAAGTGATGTGCTCTACGAAAAAAAAAACATTCCAAATTATCATTTCAATGTAACGCCACCACATGATAAAAAGAATACAGCTCCACCGTGGTGCACTTATCGTATGGTCTATGTAAGTCGTCGTTTTTTAATGTTTGATCATGTTGGACAGTATCGTGTTCGAAGGAGTTTATTTCTTGATTCTTGTAGTGAGAAGGGGGTCGTGTTTACATTGCTTTTTTGTTCCTTTGACGGAGTCCCAGAAAAGTTGTTGATAATGTCACGCGTAGAAAGTGCGGCCACCACCTTTGTGCCACTTCCGAACATCGGGACTAGGAAGGAAGACAGGGGTTTTGTACATACATTGTCCTATAGGGTCAAAAAAAAATCGGAATAAAAAAGCAGCAATACGCGTGTGAGTAGTGGCTTGTATTTATGGCGCCCCCCAAACAGGCGCTCATCACGGATTCATACGTGTAGCCTTTGACAGGAATGATTGCTTGTGCGTTTTTGTGTTGTTTCATGCCTCGTTGTGGGGTGGAAGTGTACGGCCCACATGTACCGCTAACAGGTCAGCTGAAAGAACACGTGTCCCTCATTTCACTCCACCACCTTCGAAGTACAATGATGTCTTTGTGTTCCTTGTGGCGGGTTTTTGTACAAAAAGAAAGCAGGAATAAACCGCTTTGAGCAATACCATTGTTGGCGCGCCGATTCATTTTTTTTTTACTTTTCAACTGCGGTATGACAAGCGTTTCATGCATGACATTTTTATTTGTTTTTGGTCGAACGCTCTCGCCGTCAGAAGAATGAAATGTCTCCTCGTGTTGACGGCCGCACTGTTCTGCGCGCAAATTGCACTGGTGTTGCAAATGGAACGCAAGCCCCAAGGGTAGCGATGGCCTGGCGGCCTGGGGCACAGCTGGAAACATCCGAAGGTCCCGGCAAAGGTTGAGTCGACTGGCAACAGAACAACTTGTTTATTCTGGCATCGCAAAAGAGCAGCCGGTCAGGGCGACCACGTTACTCGAAGGAAGAAATCGAAGTCTCTCTTTGGCGTCCGGGGCAGCTGCTTTTATACCCTCGGAGTCGAGGGCAAGAAGGAACGGCTCGGGATGAGTCGCACGAGACGGCGACGCACGGACATGTTGAGACGTGAAGTGACGCGTCCGCCGGGCCGGCGCCGGTCAGACCTCCTCACCTCCCAGTTGGGGAGCTCCTCTCCCCGGCTGCCGCGCTTTGACAAGCAGAATGAAATGTCTCCTCGTGTTGACGGCCGCACTGTTCTGCGCGCAAATTGCACTGGTGACTGTGAGAAAGATTCGTCTCCAAATAAATGACTCCGCCGCAAGAACTCGGCTGCTGCTAAACTTCCGCCAAAACGAATACACATCTTTTGTGTGGTAGTATATCCTGCAAAAACATGCACAGAATACGGAATAAATACGCAGCATTCATGCTCAGTATGCACATCCGTGGTTGCCAGGCCACCGCGACCTGCGTCTCAGCAAGAATCGTTGTGCTCAGAGGGCGCCCCCGGCAGCAAATGGAACAAGGGTGACCGTCCTCTCCGGCCGACGACAGTGGGCCTCTTCTTACGAATTGGCGCTGAAATGCGGCCCATGCGACTCGACTTGACCGCTTAGGTTTTTATTATGACGCCTCAAACAGTCACTCACCTCATCCACGTGTAGGTCGAAGAAGCAGAGAAGGTATGACACGTGTTATTTAATGAAATTATGACAGTTATTTGCTTTAAGGTTATGGTTTATGGCGGTTTAACGTCCCAAGGCGACTCAGGCTATGAGGGACGCCGTAGTGAAGGGCTCCGGAAATTTTTACCACCTGGTGTTCTTTAAGGGAGCATAGACACCTAACTTTTGGGTGCGTGGTTTCTTCTTTTTCAGGTAATGACGCCACTGCGGTGGCTCAGTGGTTATGGGGCTCGGCTGCTGACCAGAAGGACATGGGTTCGATCCCGGCCGCGGGGGTAGAATTTTGATGGAGGCGAAATTCTAGAAGCCCGTGTGCTGTGCGGTGTGATATGCTTGGGTATCGGGACCGAGGCCTTCACCGCATGACGACGAACTCTGAAGACGACGGAGGGAAGCCTTCAGGAGGGTTGGTAAACTTGAAGGTTTATTTACATATTTACAAGAGAAGCAGGGAGACCAAAAGTCAGAGATGAAGTGCCGTGAAACCAGCCAAATCGGGGCTTAAATACAGTGGATATTCCCTAGGCACCTAGCTAGGGAAACCGGTGGCTGATCAAGCGTCCAATGGGCAGACACACTCTTCATAGTCTCTTCCCTAACCCCGGACCGCTCCGCCCCCACAAACACGTGCACAGGCGATAAGGAATCCTGGCGCCTTGAGGTCCTGGAATGCTGTTTCCGACCGGTTGACCATTTGCATAAGGTCGTTGGCTTAGCAGGCGGTGATCCCCTCCGTGGGAAAGAGGCGTCCTGGAATGTGGTTTCCGACGGGTTGACATGTGCATAAGGTCGTTGGCTTTGTAGGCGGTGATCCCCTCCGTGGAAAGATGCGTCCTGACGGCCCCGGGCATTCCAGAGGGATAGATGAATCAGCCGTGTCCGCCCCCGCTTTGTCTGGCCGCGCAAGTTCAAGCGAGCGAGGCGGGTCCGGCGCCTTTGTTCAGGTCTTTCTGCCGGTCCACGTGAGGGCGCAGTTCGGGAGAAATGCCGCATTCCATACTCCGGACGAAGGGATGAGAGGCCTTTCGTCATAGCTCACCGTCGCCAGGAGCCGTTCCTAATCCTCTTCTCAGGACGACAGTACCTTTGGTCAAGCATAGTTCGATGGCGCCTGCCGGGCTCGTCTGTTCCCGCTGTCGGGGCCTCCGATCACAACAGATGTCAGTGCACATTAAGGAACCCTAGGTGGTCGAAATTTGCGGATCCCTTCACTACAGTGTTCCTCATAGCTTTATTCGCTTTAGGACGTTAAACCCCCATAAACGAAAGCAATCTTTTTTGTAATTAGGTGTAAGGCATTGTTATACACGGATTACCACGTGGTATGCTCCTACGGCTGCTAAATAATTTATATCTGAATTTCTTACTCATGCTGTTTCAGTTTCATCAGCTGAACGATGACAGAGACCACAAAGAGAGGTTTAGGTCACGTGAGGTGTGAAAAACTGCGATATAATTGGTGATTCTACATGTGTTGCCATTCCTGCTCTTGAGGAAGGCTGGCTTCAGCACTGCAGTAAATGAGGACAATAAAGCAGCAATTATATCGTAGTTTTTCTATGCCTCTAATGACATAAAACCTCTCTTTGACGTCACAGCTCTCATTTGGCTGTTGAAACCGAAACAGCATGACAGAAAAATTCGATTATTAATTATTTAGCGGCCGTGGGCGAATACCACATGGTGATTCATGCATAGTAGTGTCTTCCGCATCATTATAAAGAAGAAAATATGCACCAAAATTAGGTCTCTGTGCTCCCTTAACGTGCACTGACATCGCACAGTACACGGGCCCTTAGAATTTTGCCTCCATAGAAATTGTACCGCCGCGCGCCTAGGATAAAACCAGTGACCTGAAAGACGCGGGCTCGATGCTGGCCGCGGCAGTCGAATTTCGATGAAGGGGAAATTCTAGAGGCCCGTGTAATGTCACGTCAGTGCATGGTAAAGAACCCCAGGTGGTCGAAATTTCCAGAGCCCTTCACTAGGGCGTCCCTCATAGCCTGAGTCACTTTGGGATGTTACACCCATAAACCATAAATCTTTGAACAAAGAACTGTCATCATTTCATTAAATAACCAGTGTCATACCTTCTCCGCTTCTTCGACCTACACATGCTCACCGCCATATTGCTGCGCCGCAGCTGCGCTTCCATTTCGGTGAGTGCAAGCCAGCATAGATCTCGTGCTGCACTTCTTGAGCTAGTGCAGAAAGTGCAGCCAAATGGAAGAGACCTTATGATTATGTGACTATTTCCTTTGCATTGGGTGGGCGACAGTTTTTTGTCCTAGCCATTACATAGAAAGAAGAAACAAAAAGGAAACGTGGAAACATTCACTACTAAGACAACAGCTTTCACCTGCGGAACCCAAATGAACAAAGCCTGCCTGTGTAGTGAACAAAGCAACAAGGCTGTCACGGATCTAGCAAATTATAGATTTGAAAGTGGCAACGTTTGTGCCCGTAGAGACAAGCAGTGTCGAGAGAGGCGAGATGCCACAGACGAGTTTAAACAGGACAGGTAGCTAAACGAGGAAGTAGTTCCCATAATTGAAGAATACATTTTCATTTATTTCATTTCATTTATTGATCCCTTAAAGGCCCGAAGGCATTACATAAGGGGGGGGGGGCATATTGGTTTCCAACGGCGATGATGGGAATATGCATAACAATAAAAAGAACAAACATACAAACAAACATAAAAGGGGTTGTAGTCATATCAGGGTTTTCCAGCAAGTGATACATCATTTAACAAAGATATGTCAAGCAATACTCGCTACAAAAGAGCGCAGAAGTGATCAAGATTTATGTGAGGTGAATTTTTATTTTCTCGCGGAATGTTTTGTGATCAGTGCATGCAGCGATGTCGTTAGGCAGTGAATTCCATAGTGCTATTGCGTTGGGGAAAAATGAGTTGTTGTAAGCTGACGTGTGGCCACTGATGCGTGCTATCGGGTTACCGTGACTAAGCCGGGAGGACGTTCGTAGTGGGGCGGTTAATAGAGCGTGCCGTGATCTTGTGTTATGATAAAATGTATGAAGTAAGCATAGGCGGGAAACGACGCGGCGTGATTCCAGTGTTGAGAGACGGAGGGACTGCTTGAGGGCGGTGACACTGGCTTCTCTTGAGTAACATGAAGTGATGAACCGAGCTGCACGATTTTGAATTGATTCCAATTCGATGGTGAGATACGATTGCCATGGGTGCCAGATGGATGATGCATACTCTAATTTTGGTCGCACAAATGTTTCATACGCGAGTTGTTTTATGTTAGGGGATGCAGATTTCAGATTCCTTCTCAGGTAGCCAAGTGTGCGTGAAGTGTCGGAGCAAATGGTTCTAATGTTGGTGACCCAAGAAAGTGTCGATGTGAGATGTACACCTAGATATTTGTAAGATTTTGCAACGGTTATAGGGACTGATGAAATGCTGTAAGTGTGATTCGTCAAGGTGTGTTTGTGAGTGAAGGACAACGATTTGCACTTAGTAAGATTTAAAGGCATCTGCCACTTTTCACACCATGATGCAATAACGTCAAGGTCCAGTTGCAAAGTGAGGTTATCGGTTGGGTTACTTATTGCATTATAGATGACACAATCGTCCGCAAAGAGTCGCAATTTGCATTGAATATTAGAGGGCAGGTCGTTGATGTATATTAAGAAGAGTAATGGTGATAACCCGGCCCCTTGAGGGACACCGGATGTTACATCTGTTAAGGGTGACTGGATGTTATTGGCGGATGTGAACTGCGAGCGTCCTTTTAGAAAATGTTCGAGCCAGCATATCAGATTAGCAGGAATTCCCAGGAACGAAAGTTTCGCAAGCAGATGGTTGTGAGGTACGTGATCAAATGCCTTCGAGAAGTCTAAGAAGATTGCATCTATTTGGAGGTTATCGTCTATGGCCTTAAGGATGTCTTGGGTGAACTCTGCCAGCTGGGTTTCGCATGAAAATGATTTCCTGAAGCCATGTTGATGAGGATAAAAGAAATTTATTGAATCAAGGTGAGACATTAAGCTTGATGATATAATGTGCTCTAGAAGTTTAGAAGATATGCTAGTAAGGGATATTGGACGATAGTTAGCTGGGCATGCGCGATCACCTGTTTTGAAAATGGGAACAATTTGGGCTATCTTCCAATCGTCAGGAATGTTTCCGGTGTCTAAAGATTGGGTAAATATTAGGTGTAGTATCTGGCTTTATAATGATAGAGTGTTTTTAAGTAGTTTACTGTTTATTTGGTCACATCCTGCAGATGATGACAGCTTGAGTGAACTGATTAATTTGGAGATTCCTTCGGGGCTAATTTGAATTTCCGGCATTTCTTTTTGACTATTGGTTTGCAAAACGTTGGGTGTAGAATTGCTGACAGGCGAAAACACAGATGAGAAGTAGTCATTTAAAAGTTTTGCGCATTGATTAGTATCAGCTGGTTCGCCATCAGGTCCTACAAGATCGAACCGATTAGATTTATGTTTAGGGGAGAGGATACGCCAGAATTTGGTGGGATTTGTTTTGAGAATGGATAGCAAGTCAACAGAGAAAAATTTATCTTTCGCAGCACTCACTTCATTTAAATATTTACTCGCGCAGGCGTGGTATCTTTCCCATGCTTCTTGTTTTTGGCTTAGTTTAGCGGAACGATAAAGCCGTTTTTTCCTACTAAGAAGGTGCTTCAAGTTTTTGTTAAACCAAATATTGTTGGAATCCGATTTGACGACAATGGTTGGGATGTACTTATTTTTTAGTCGCAACATTGTTGACTTGTAACTTTCCCAGTTTTCGTGAACTGTGTTGGTTAGATAAGAACCTAGGAAGTCGGTGAAAAAGAATGAAAGTTCCTTATTTATGGAATCGAAATTACCTCGCTTATAGTCAGTGATTAATTTTTTCGTAGGTGATCGCCTGTTGGAATGTAATGACGTGCAAATGTGCAGAAACATGTGATCGCTGAGGCCCGGAAGCAGAGTTACACTGTGAATGTTGTCTGGGCAAGATGTCAGTAGCAGGTCAAGAGTGTGAGTACCTCTTTTGGGGTGTGTGATGGTTTGATGCAGGTTGAAGTCTAGTGTTAAGTCAAGAAATTGTTTCGATTCTTTGGAAGGTGAATGACTAGATACAGAGAGGGAAGCCCAGTTTATATGTGGATAGTTAAAATCACCGAACAGAAAGATGTTCGAATTCAAATATGTGTTTTTAATCGTCGTTAATGCGTCATGAAGGGTGTCACAGAAGGATGAATCGCTGTCTGGTGGCCTGTAGCAAATGCCCAATATTTCTTTCAATCCGAAGTTGTGCACGCATACCCAGGTTAGTTCTAGTTTGGTGTCGTGACAGATGAGTCATGATGATAGGGTGTTTCGGATGGCGATAAGCACTCCTCCGCCCCTCCGTCCGCGCCGATCACGACGATAAAGAACGTAGTTCCCGTTTGAAGGGAGGATTTCAGTATCTTTCACGCCTTCGTGTAGCCACGTTTCTGTTAGTAGGACAATGTCAGCACCAGTGTCGTCGATAAGGCTGTGCAGTTTATCTCGCTTTGGTAAAATGCTCCGTATGTTAGTGAGGACGATATTGAGATGCTTGGAACGTGAAGGGTGGGGGCGATTTGGTGGCGTAGCATGTTTTGCGGGGTGTCAATCGGTGCTTTGTGATGGTTTGTAGGAGAGGTGTTCGGATTGAGCACGACCAGCTGGCTGTTTTGCAGACTCAATTACGCTATCAGACACAGGGTCGTACACATAGCATTTATGCCCTACATGAAGCTTGTCAACGTTAAGCTTGAATGCGCATTTTTTAGGCCGAATAAACTGTATCAATTTAGAGCGAGCGAGACGTGTGGCAAAAGCAAAATCTTCTCTGATGGCGTAACTTGTATCTTTCAGTTTGGGACCGCAGGCTAGGATGGTGTCTTTGGTTTTAAAGTGTGCTAATTTAACAATGATAGGACGTTTTTTTTCAGCATTAAATTTACCTAAACGGTGGGCACGCTCGATGCTGGTGGGGTCTATCTCGATGTCAAGTTCATTCGAACAGAATGACAAGACTTGTGTTTCAGATTCTGCCCAGGATTCATTTTCAGTGTCTTCAAGGCCTAGGAAGAGCAAATTGTTTCGTCGCATTCGATTACTGGTATCAATACTTGCGGCCTTTAAGACTGCTATTTCATGTTTAAGTTTGCCTGTTTCGTTCAGGTTGGTGTGTATGCTCAGGTTCTGTTGGGATGTTTCCAGCGCAAGCACGCGGTTTGTTAGTGAGGATATTAACTTTTCATGGGTTATTTGGGTAGTACGTAGCTGTTTCAACTCAGTACTGAAGGCTGCGTGTTGTTCCTCAAGGCGCTGCAGAGCGTCCAGGATAGCTTTATCATCCTTCTTGGGAGGGCCTGGGTTAAGTTCCACATCACCTGACAGCAAGAGCAATAATCGCGACAACATTCCAAGCGCCAGCATATCACAACTAAGACGCATAACACCACGCCAGTCGACAAAATTGGGGCACGACACCGCGACAAGGCAGCGGTTGCTACTTCGGTATTCTTTACAAGGTAAGTAACCAACCTGGAACAGGAGGATGGCCGTAAACATGGTGCAGCGAACGGTGTCGGGCCCCAAGTGGCTGGCGCAGCCACTTTGCTTAAGTAGTGCCCGATCCGGTCTTGTGACTGGTGACGTTGGCGATGCGGTACGTTGCCAGGCGAAGTGCTGTATTCGGGCTGGATTTGAGTTCGCGGCGACTGGAGGGGGTTCTAGCCAAGGCGGGTTCCACTTTTTAGCTCCACTCAGGGTGAAGGCGGTAGTTGAAGGCTGGTAATCCGAGGATGGGCACGCACTGGAAGGCAGCCAGCACGTCAGCATCTGGAACAGGAGGATGGCCGTAAACATGGTGCAGCGAACGGTGTCGGGCCCCAAGTGGCTGGCGCAGCCACTTTGCTTAAGTAGTGCCCGATCCGGTCTTGTGACTGGTGACGTTGGCGATGCGGTACGTTGCCAGGCGAAGTGCTGTATTCGGGCTGGATTTGAGTTCGCGGCGACTGGAGGGGGTTCTAGCCAAGGCGGGTTCCACTTTTTAGCTCCACTCAGGGCGAAGGCGGTAGTTGAAGGCTGGTAATCCGAGGATGGGCACGCACTGGAAGGCAGCCAGCACGTCAGCATCTGGAACAGGAGGATGGCCGTAAACATGGTGCAGCGAACGGCGAGACATGTTTATGTTCTTCCTTCTATACTTGTCGTCTTGTTTTCACAATTTAGGAGTAGCTATTTGTTGTAGTTTCACTCTTTGAGGAAAATGGGGGGGGGGGGGGGTGTTCTTCATCTTGAGACATGCAGTCCAAAAGACAGAGCAAAGTAGTGACTCACACAACATTAGTGTTTGCGATTTCTTCCTACCTTTCTGTGTGCTTGCACCCCTTGCCCCCAAACGAGGCACTGACATGATCTTACGTGGTGTTATGCTGGTAAAGGATGCGTGCTGCATGCATATGGGTGTGTGACATTCAGATTCAAGCACCAACAAACGGCTTCTAGTGAGTTGGAATTATGGGAGCAAAGACACCTCAAGGATGTAGATGAATAGTTTAGCTCTTCAGTTTGCCTTTTCTGAAAAATTATGTGGCAGGAAATTTTAATACATGTCAGCCCACCCCTCATGTAATACTCCCTTGTGGGCCTTTGAGGTACAAATAAATAAATAAATAAATAAAGCAGTGCCCTTTCAAACCGTATAATTTGCAGCTTTGGTGCAAGATTTTCGGTGGCCCCTTCAGGGAGTATTTGCCCAGAGCTTGTAGTGATTGCTTAATGACACTTGGTCCCAAGAACCAGACAGTTAACCAATTGGCCCTGTGCCTCTTGATGAGATAATCTGAGAGGTCAAAGTGACAATTTACCATAGCTGTGAACAGTAATGAGCTGGATGTATTGCCGAAGAGAACCGAGGTGATCTACTTGACAGTGCTATGAATTTTGGGTTGGTTAGAGCATAGATGGCTTAACATCGTATTCCATACCTTAATATATGTGGCATTGTTGGCGTGTGTAATTAAAAATTTGTTTCGATGTGTGTGGCTGGTGAGCTGTCAGCTCTGGCATGAGAAAGTTGTAAGCTCGACTAGAAGTACCTATGCTGCTTGAACACTGGGCAAGAGCTTTGAGCGAGGCCACTGCACTGCGTCCTTATTGTACATTTTACTTTCTTGGTGCTCCAACTTCCTCCTTCCCCCACTTCTGTTAGGAATGTCGCCATGGGTCTGAGCGAAAGTGGTGTGGTGTAATTAGAGCAGTGGCATGGCCATAAGGTTCATCCGCACAGCACTGCGTAAGGCTTTTTTGGTAGGATTGGCCCGTAGTCAGAACTGAGGTGAGTAATGAGTGGGCCACTATGGAAAAAGACAGTAGATCAGCGGAAATCATGGCATGAATGGTGGAGAGCTATAGTTTGGTGGCAGCCTTTCATGCCTGTGTTGCCATTTCGGTCAGAGTTATCTGCGAGACCATCAAGGGCAGCACCTGCTCTGAACGCATTCCATAGCAATACATCAGAACTTCAATTTTATAGTTGGCTCATGGGCTTTACTGCAGGAGGTGTATGAATGGGTTCAGATTTCACATTGAGAGGCATCAAATTCAGCAACCTTAGTACTCACAGGTACAGTAAAACCTCGTTAAGGCGCACCTCGTGGCACTGCGGAAAAACTATGTGCAAAGCGGCAATATTGTCACGAAGACGACGAAGCTGGCAGTGGTGCGCGAACGGAAGGGTCGCTTTATAGGCGTGTGGCCATTAAAATCATCTCACTGCCATCATTCATCGCCACTTATTGTTTGGCTGGTCGCCACATAACATTTGGCGTCAGATGCGGGGTATCATCTCCATCCTGGTCCTGGAGCTTCGGAATCCTCCGCCTGACGTGATCGTCGGCCATGTGCACCTGGTGGTTCGCCCCGCCCGGCTGTGCCCCAGCCCGCCAGACCTGAACCGACCTCGCCTCTCACCCCAGCCCCGTCCCCCGCTCTGACCACAAGATATGTTGACATGACTACGCTGCGGCGACCCGAGACGCCGCCCACACGTGAGGACACCCCCCCCCCCCCCCCTGCCCACGCCATTCGGCGCGTCCAAGGGCTTCGGCCGTCGGCTCCTGGCAAGCTTCGTGGATCAGGATTCATTCACACATATCTTTCATCGCGGCGGCCAGCACTTCCCCTCATGCCATTTCTGTTGTACCGTCCTCTGAACCAATCTCCACTGAGCCCGTCTCTCCGTCGGTGTCTTTCTATTCACTATCGGGACGATCGCTCGGCAGCCCCGGGTAGTGTCGCGAAAACGACAAAGCTGGCAGTGGCGCGGGAACAGAAAGGTCGCGCTATAGGAGAGCGGCCATTAAAATCATCTCACTGCCATCGTTGATCGTCGCTTATTATTTGGCTGGTCGCCACGTAACAATATGCCCAAATTGAAAGCAGCCTGAGTATATCCGTTGACCCGGTAAAAGATGATACCTGAGGCATTTCAAAGAATGCGCAGGTGAAAACTTTTAATCACGTGGCTACTAGCGCAGCCTCGAAGGCATATAACCCAGGTCCCGTGTCCCAGTTGCTCTATTAATAATGCGCAGCCGAAACCTTTTAATCACATAGCTACAAGTGCAGGCTCGAAGGCATGTAAGCCAGGTACGGTGTCCCAGCTGTCTATTAGGCCGTATTTGAGTGAACAGGCAAGTGTCTAGCATGCATGCATTTTTTTTTCCAACAGTACGGGTTTAGCTGTCTTCAGCTTCTATGTAGGCGTTACTTTCATTGGATGGCGTTTTGCCAATGATGGAAGCCACAGTGTCAATACCAAACTGCACTGAAGAAGTCTTGGACTGCATTGTCTAATACATCACCAATTATGCAAAAAAAAGAGTCTCCGCAATGCCTCCTCTGCAACAAAATACCTCCTGTATACAGGAAGTATTGAAGAATACCTGCTCTATTCTGAGACCGGGATTGGAACAGTTGGGGATAAGAGTTAATGGAGAACACCTTAGCCATCTGTGGTTCGCAGGTGATATCGCTAAGTCGCTCAGGAGATGAACTGCAAAGCAAGATCAGTGAGCGAATGGTGGGTCTAAAGAATTAAAGGAGTATAGACAGGTAACTTTCGGGTCCTTGCTTTTTGTTTAAAATGATGAGTAAGGCATTGTTATACTTGTATTACTCCCTGGTATTCTCCTATAACCACTAAATAATTTATAATCGCAGCTCTTTCTCGTGCTGTTTCAGTCTCAGTTTCAACAGCCGAAGGAGGATTGTGACGCCAACGTGTGCCTACAGGTCACGTGAGGGATGAAAAAACTGCAATATAATCGCTGCTTCCACATTAGTTGTCATTCCGGCTCTTGAGGAAGGCTGGCTTCAGCACTGCAGTAAATTACAACGATGAAGCACCGATTATATGGGCGTTTTTCCATGCCTCACTTGGCACAAAAGCACTCTTTGACGTCACAGCAATTGTTCGGCTGTTGAAACTGAAACAGCGTGACAAAAAAAAATTAAATTGTAAATTATTTAGAGGCCATGGGCAAATATCACAGGGTGATTCATGCGTAGTAGTATTTTCTGCATTGTTGTAGAGAAGGAAACATGCCACCAAAATTAAGTGTCCATATTCCTTTAGCACGCAGAAAACCAAATGGAAAGTGCTCTTGGCCATTCCCTCCAATGCAAATGCTGTGCGGTGTATAATATTGTTATGTGGTGGCCGGCCAAAGAGTGAGGCGCGATGAACGATAGCAGAGATATGATTTGCATGGAGGGAATGGCCGAGTGCTCTGTTGTTGTTGTTGTTGTTGTTGTTGTTAGCCTATCAAAAGATGGCACATACCCACACTGGGGGATGGGCCAAGAATCGGGTGGCTATTCACCTGAACGCAGTTAATATTGTTACAGGTTCTATTTACAAATAATATTTACAAGGCAGGTCGAGAGGAGCCTGGTGCGCCGGCGGCAGGATCCTTGACTTCCTCTTCTACTTCCAGCCGCCGCACGTCTTCTTTATTCCTCAGAGCCCATGCGCAGCACGTGACATTTCCCCGTTCGCAGACGAAGCCCTCTGGGCCAGTCAATCAATCGGGGTCCCGAAAGTGGAATGGCTTCAGCCGTGCGACATGCACGACCTGGGTTGTCCTTGAGCGGCGTCCTTGCGTTGATTGGGGAGAGATGACATAGTTGAGGTCATTGAGGCGAGCAACAACGATGAACGGGCCTGTGTAGTGGGATAGCAGCTTTTCTGATAAGCCACTCTTGCGTAGGGGCGTCCACAACCATACAACGTCACCGGGCAGGTAGGAGACATCCTTGCGCCGGCGGTCATAACGCTGCTTAGAGCGATGCTGTGATGCCAAGGTGCGTATCCGGGCAATCCGACGGGCTTCTTCAGCGCAACATAGAGTGTTGGCAATAGAAGGCTCGGTGTCGAGAGAGAAAGGTAAGATGCTGTCGAGGGAGCTTCGAGGTGGACGGGCATAAAGAAGGAAGAATGGGCTGTAACCAGTTATTTCATGCCTCGACGTGTTATAGGCGTATGTAATGAAGGGAAGCACGTCGTCACAGTTCTTATGGCGGGAATCGACATACATGGCCAGCATGGTCGTGAGTGTCCGATTGGTACGTTCAACCAGTCCATTAGTCTGGGGGTGGTACGGCGTCGAGTGGCGAAAATGGCATGAACTAAGACGCAGAAGCTCTTGCACAACGTCTGCCGTAAACTGGCGACCGCGGTCACTGATAACAACTCGAAGAGGTCCATGCCGGAGGATGACAGCACGAAGAAGGAAGAGCGAGACCTCAGCAGCGGTGGCGCAAGGTAGAGCGGCGGTCTCACAGTAACGGGTGTGGTGATCAACGCACACTATAATCCAGCGGTTACCGTTGGACGAGCGGGGAAACGGACCGAGCAGATCGAGTCCAACTTGTTCATATGGCGTGCTTGGAGGTGGCAAAGGATGCAGGCGTCCAGGCGGAGAAGTCGTGGGAAGCTTGAACCGCTGACACTGCACGCAGGTGGCCACGTAGCGCTGAACCATGTGACGCATTTTTGGCCAGTAAAAACGTTCCTTGATGCGGTTAAGGGTCCTGGCAAACCCCAAGTGCCCAGCCGTGACGTCATCGTGCATTGCCTGCAGAACAGAGGAGTACAGAGTAGCCGGAACGACGAGGAGAAAGCGCGCACCTCCAGGCGAGTAATTCGTTCTGTAGAGTAAACCGTCGCGAACGCAGAAAGGGCTTGCGGATGTCGGGTCACGGGCTTCGGCAAAAAGCGGCGCCAAGTGCTGATCCTTGCGTTATTCTATCTGGAAAGTGCCAAGATCTGGAAACTCTTGGGAAACGGCAGCGAGATAGTCATCGAAGTTTTCATCATCGGAAGTAGTAACCGGGAGCGGCAGCCGCGAGAGGCAATCTGCGTCGGCGTGTTGGCGGCCACTTTTGTAAGACACTTTGAAGTTAAACTCTTGGAGGCGTAACGCCCAGCGGGCCAACCGACCGCAGGGGTCGCGTAGATTGACCAGCCAGTACAGAGAGTGATGGTCTGTGACGACTGTAAAAGCACGTCCATAAAGGTACGAACGAAACCGTTGTACGCCGAAAACAACGGCGAGACACTCTTGCTCTGTTACAGTGTAATTGCGTTCCGACTTGCTGAGGGTGCGACTTGCATAAGCGACAACGTGTTGATTGCCCTCATGGCGTTGGATAAGCACAGCACCCACGCCGATGCCGCTGGCGTCAGTGTGGAGTTCAGTCGGTGCTGTCGGGCAGAAATGACGCAATATTGGCCGCGAGGTGAGGAGAAACTTGAGCTGCCGAAACGCGGAGTCGCATTCGGGAGTCCAGTGGAAAGGGGTGTCTTTCTGCAGGAGACTTGTAAGCGGGTAGGCTAAATCAGAAAACTTGGGAACGAAACGCCGAAAATATGAGCAAAGTCCTAGGAAACTCCTGAGCTCTTTCACTGATTTGGGTTCTTTGACACTGCTTACAGCTTCAACCTTCTGCGGGTCGGGTCTGAGGCCATCCTTGTCAACGAGATGACCAAGCACAGTAATTTGGCGTTCACCGAAGCGACACTTCTTCGAGTTCAGCACGAGGCCCGCTCTCTCTATGCAGTCTAGGACAATGGCTAAGCGGCTGTTATGTTCGGCGAAGGTCCTACCAAAAATAACATCGTCCAGATAACACATGCAAACTTGCCACTTCAGGCCACGTAAAAGCGTATCCATAAATCGTTCAAAAGTGGCAGGAGCGTTGCAAAGGCCGAAAGGCATAACATTAAATTCATACAACCCGTCAGGTGTCACGAATGCTGTCTTCTCTTTGTCTTGCGGGTGCATCGGGATCTGCCAGTACCCGGACCGTAGATCCACCGAGGAAAAGTAGGAGGCTGAGTGGAGGCAGTCAATGGCATCATCAACGCGCGGGAGCGGGTAAACATCCTTCTTTGTGACAGTGTTAAGCCGGCGGTAGTCGACACAAAATCGCCAAGTGCCATCTTTCTTTTTGACAAGGATCACTGGAGCAGCCCACGGGCTTGAAGATTCCTGAATGATGCCGCGGTGCAACATGTCACGGACTTGTTCATCGATTATCTGACGTTCGGAAGGCGAGACGCGGTATGGCTTCTGGCGAATCGGCTGTGCAGATCCAGTATTGATCATGTGATGGGTACGGGAAGCTGGAATCGGCGGTGGTTGGTCGCGAGCAAAGTCAAACACGTCCGCATGCTTCATAAGAACGGCCACTAGTACCTGGCGGTCGCTAGTGGGTAGGGATTTGGTGACCATGGCTATTAATTGAGAGTTGCTCAGATTGCGGTGTCTAGTTGGACGAGACACGTTGTCAGCGATCGCGGCAACTGGTACAGAAAAACGTTCTTCAAAGCCAGCAAGTTTTAAACCACATGGCAATACTGCAGGTTCGTTGGATTGATTGACAGTCCAAAGAGTGGCATGGCCCTTGGTCACATGGACGACGCTGCGGGGTACTAGCACACTTTTCTTTGCACAGTTAAGGGAACAAGGTTCCACCACAGCATCGAAGGCATCAGAATCGTGCTCGAGGACACAACGGGAACGAATATGGCAGACATTGCTGGAACGACGGTATCTTCAGAGACAGAAAACACTTGGGCAACCACTGGCGAGTCTTCTATGAGAGCTGACCGAAGGTCAGGACTTAACGATATGCCACCACTGCGGAAGTCGAGAGTAGCGCCGCACTGGTGCAAAAAGTCAATACCGAGGATGATGTCATGCGTAGAACGAGGGAGCACCGTGAATTCAGTTCGGAACATGTGGCCAGCGATCACTACATTCACAAAACAAATACCAATCGGAACCAATGATTCTCCCCCTACACCCCGGAATATAACAGCACGATCCCAAGCGAACATTATTTTACGACCCAGACGGTTCTTGAAAGTTGAACTCATTACTGACACCGTGGCACCAGTGTCCACTAAGGCCATGACGCAAATACCGTCCACTAAAACTTCAAGGCGGTTCCTTAACATAACAATGGGCAGAGGAATTGGCACTATCGATGATCCGGCGACCGCACCTCCATCGGCCGCACACGCTAGTTTCCCGGGATGGTGGGGAACGACGTTGGGGGAAGGCGAGCGGCGAGAGCGGTGCGAAGGTGGAGTCAGACTTCGGTCAGAGGCAGGGGAGTCGTTCCGTGGTGGCGCGTAACTGGATGGGTGCTGAGACGATGTGAAGACACGGTCATGAACAGGCGCATTGAAACTCAGGCGAGGGTTCGACCATTGGCGCTGGGAGCGGGAAAACTGGCCCCGGCGACGGCAGAATCTAGAGATGTGACCGATCATACCACAGCGGTAACAAAGTGGTGGGTCGGGGGGGCACTCGGGATAACACTCCTCGTAGCCAGTGTCGAAACGACCATCGTACTCCGGCTGCCGCAGGTGGCGTTGCGGATGAGCTGGCGCCCTGGGGCCGGGGCGGGTGATCCGGGGAGCGTCGCTGTAATCAATGCGAGTAGCACTGGTAGGGGCCTGGGCAGACAAACTCCAAGGGGAGGAGCGGTAGGCGGGAGCCGCCTGCAGAGAACAGCTCCCATACGGGACCTCACTGCGGCGCGCAAGATCTTGATGCCGGGAGAGTTCGTCACGCACGATTTGACGAATGATGTCAGGGAGAGTCGCCGCATTCACAGGCTCGTGGAAATCCACGCTGGCGACGGTGGTGACGTTAGGCAGGCGACCGAACTTGGGAGTAATTCGACGCAGTTTTAGAGCTTCAAAGGTGCGGCAGTGCTTGATGATATCCGTGGGCGAGTCTAAATTTTCTTTACTAATAAGAAAGCTGTAGACGTCCTCTGCGATGCCCTTGAGGAGATGACCAACGCGATCTTCGTCCGACATACTGGGATTAACGACGTTGCACAGCTTCAAGACCTCTTCTATGTAAGTCGTGCAGGTCTCTCCAGGCACTTGCGCTCTCTGAAGCAAAGACTGCTCAGCGCATTTTCGTTTGGCAACAGTATCCCCGAAGCAGCTGCGGAGCTCTTCCATGAAGCGGTCCCAACTTGTTATTGATGCCTCATGGTTTTCGAACCAAGTTAGCGCGGTGCCATCGAGAAAGAAGACGACATTGGCCAGCTGAAGAGTGGCATCCCAGCCGTTGTATTTGCTCACCCGCTTGTAATTGGTGAGCCAATCATCCACGTCTTCGCCAGCCTTCCCGGAAAACGTCCGCGGCTCACGGCAGTGGTGCCAAGCGGGCGTTGCGGCGCCGGTCGGTCATGCGTCGGCTTCCTTGGGCATTTGCACGGGTAACGGTGGCAATCCGGCGATTCTTCGGCTGCAACGGTTGCGAGAGGGATCCGTGGTGATCGACTCAGCACCTCCACCACACTGTTACAGGTTCTATTTACAAATAATATTTACAAGGCAGGTCGAGAGGAGCCTGGTGCGCCGGCGGCAGGATCCTTGACTTCCTCTTCTACTTCCAGCCGCCGCACGTCTTCTTTATTCCTCAGAGCCCATGCGCAGCACCTGACAATATAAAGGAAAAGCACATGGGAGTGCAATACCGGTGAATTCTTCGTCATGAACAGAAAAGAGATGAGAGTTTTGATTTCAAAATTATAAGAATAATAATAAAGAGAGCTTTGTCGTCTTCGTCACAATATTCCGTTTCCTCATGTGCATTCTCACATGTACGAGACTGGGTGGTGTATCATCGTTTGCGTAAAAACTTATGGACACTGACAAGTTCCCTAGGCAGCCGCTGACCACACACCATATATGGCAAAATTACTTTTTAAAAGTAGCTAAATTTCATTACTAATTACTTTACTAGAAGTCTCACAGAAGCAATTAACTGACATTACAAATTACTGTTCTCAAAAAGTAATGACATCGCATTGCAATTACCTGCCTTAGGTAATGAAAATTACTTCTTAGTTTTGATGCTAAAATGTTGCGCATTGGTCATAGTTTGTGCAAAATTTCTGAAGTTTTTTTGTGCACAGCCACTGAGCTTGGAAATGGGCGTCGGAAATTTTTCCCCTCTTTAGTCAATTTGAACAGCCGCTTTGCTCATGCAGACTAGGTCTTTCTCATATCACTCTTCAATCAGAAGTACATCATTCAATGTGTAATATATGGTCCCACCATCCTGATTTTGAAGAATTTGTCATCCGCGTAAACAGCGACAGTACATTGACTGCTTATCCACGCATCATCCCAGAAGTGCACAGGGGCTCAGTGAAGCTGCCAATTCTGCTGATGTTCAATAGATTTGTTCTGGAGGCAAGTTGGTGGAAATTCAGTTCAGTTCAGTTTATTTCCTTAAAGACCCCTATTCTGGGGTATTGCATAAGGGGTGGGACTAGGGATATAACATGAGGTTCTAATCTAATATCAGCTGCGTAAACTCTTGGTGGAATCTTGGTGGACAGGTAATGGCTGCTACTTGGTGGGGAAGGCCGTTCCAGTCAGATGCCCGGGCAAATAAGGAGGCCGAGAATACAGTAGTACGGGAGCGTGGATCGGACAACTTGAAGCGGATGACCAGTGCGCTATCTGTATGCGGCGTACGATGTAGGGTGCTTCGTGCAATGAACTGTTGAAGAATTTGGGAAAAAGGCAGAGGCTGGCAATGCGCCGGCGATGGGAAAGAAGTGACAAGTTAATTTCAGCTTTCAAAGACGATACACTGATGTCGTATGAATATGCGGAATGAATGAATCTAACAGCGCGATTTTGAACGCGTTCGAGGTTAGCCTTCAGATATTTTTGATGGGGATCCCAGATGGCGGATGCATATTCAAGTTTAGATCTTATCAGTGACTTATATGCTAGTAGTTTCAAGTCTTTTGGTGCGTGGCGCATGTGGCGTTTGAGGAAACCTAGTTTTTTGTTGGCTGATGAAGTGATGTTGGAAATGTGCGCATTCTATGCATAAATTGCATGTCGCTAGGCCGTTGTTGCCTGTGTTTCCCTTGAGATAGAAATAGGGCCTCATGTGCGGCCTCAAAAAACCGACTACTCACGACCAACTTTCTTAGACGTGTCAGTTGAGACTTCTTGTCAGTGCGGCGACGTTAAAGTACTTGCTCAAGCACTCGCAGTGCGTCTGTGCAAAGGTGCTGTATGGCATGCCTTAGTCATGGAGCTCTTCTGGTGGCCATGCAGTGTGTTTGTGTGGGAGACCGTATGCAGTGCAGGAAGATGCGTAGCAGTCCTGTGACTGATATGAAGACTGATCTCAAAGGAAGTGCTGACGCCTGCGCGCACATCACCTCTCGTCCGCGTGCGCCGTTTCCCTGGGCTGCTGGCTATTACTGGTTTCGCGCTTTTAAGGCAAAAGCCTTAAGTGGCACACTAGCGTCGATATCCGGCGTCGTTGTCGATGTCCAGGAAAAGTGGTCCACAACCCCCAGTGACATCATCAGCAAAGAGAAAAATTTCTTCCGAGGGTGCAGAGAATTAAACCAAGGGCCTTCAGATTGCGACGCGATCGCGCAACCCATGGGCCACAAAAACGCGTTGCTTCGTGGCGAGTAATGATTCATTTAATGTATGTACTGCCCTATGACTGTATGCTAATGAGTAGGTGTGGCACTAGAAAGGAAGGAAACAATATAAATTAAAAAGTGAATGTTTTTCGCCTTCAAAGCACGGAAGTAGTCTCTAGTGCCATCCATAATTTATTCTTGCTTTGGGAGTCGCCGCGGTGGCTCATTGGTTAAATGGTGCTCGGCTGCTGACCCGAAAGACTATGGTTTGATCCCGGCCGCAGCAGTCTCATTTCGGTGGAAGGGAAATGCTAGAGGCTCGTGTACTGTGCGATGTCAGTGCACGTTAAAGAACCCCAGGTGGTCAAAACTCCCGGAGCCCTTTACTATGGCATCCCTCATAGCCCGAGTCGATTGCTTTGGGACGTTAAACCCCCATAAACTGGATCTTTGCTTTGCATATGCTCATCTCCACAAACGCGAGACCAAAGCATGGCAGATACGTGAAGCATGGACTTGGTATGCAGCGAAAGTAATATCGCTAGTAATTAATTACTTTTCCGTGAAATTACTCTTTGAAAGTAATGAATTAAATTAGAAATTACCTAGAAAAGTACTTAATTACTGTAATTTTATTACAGTAATTTAATTGCTGGCTAGTTTGCCACATAATGATTTCAAGGTGACTGCACACTGCTTTTCAATGAATGCGAAATCCTGACGTGATAGCGTCTGCAAATGGTACGAGACAAGGCCTTTTGCATTTTTAAGGCAAAGGTTTGTGCCACCTTCCCTTTTATTTTTCTGTCTCGCCCCCTCCCCCCCCCCCCCCCCCTTTTTTTTCTGATGATATCAATGCAGTGTTTTAGCAACAAGCTTGAATTAGCAGCTTCGAAAAATTTGTTTGCTGGTCTCCTCGTGATTGTCTCTGTGTCCAGGTTTTGTGCCATTTCCTAGTCCCTGACATTTATTGGCACTTTCACTTCATTAAAACTTTTGTGAATGTACTGGTACAAATTTTGGAAAGTTCTTTTTCTAGCGCTCGCAAGTTGTTTCCATATTTTCGTTTTCCATGGGGCTGAAGTTTCATGGCACGTCCAGTCCGTCAACTATTAGCGTTTTCGGATACTTTGTCCCGTTACACTTTTGCATTGTGGAAGTGCCGCAGCTGCTCTTAAGATGCTTTGTCTCCTTGCATTTGTGCAGAGCAGCAGCGGCGTCTTCTTCCCAGTGCTCAAGTGCAGTTGGGCAAAGCATCCGAAAAAAAAAAAAGATGACTAGCTTGGCTGGCATTTTCTCCTGGTCTGTGAATGCATGGTATGATCAGAATTTGGCTAAATTATGGACATGTATACCAGGGAATCGTTTCAAAAACTTATCCAGGGTTTGTATTGTGAATGAAAATAGCACAACACGCATAATTTTTGGTTTTGTGAAACTGCAAATTACGCGATCCAAGAACAGAACAACAAGGTTCTACTGTATTTCTTTGAAGGGCTGTGACGGTTTTAAACGGTGTCTAGCAATCTAGAATTTCCAAGAGGAATTTAGTTTAACTGGAAAAACCGGGGACTTGTGAGGAATGCCATCAAGAAAGCAGTCAAGTCTGGGAAAAGCACGGACTGAATTTAACGCAGAGGTCTGCTGCGAGTTTTAACGATACTGCGAGTGTCCAGCACGTGGTTCGTTCTTATTGGCATGACATATTTTTACTTCTAACGAGTATTAGGCATGGCAGCCTGTCTGTTTTAGCTGTCTTTTTCTTGTCTTCAATTAAGTGAGCATTGCATATACTGGTTGGTTCTGTGCAGGTTGCCACACTCCTCATTAGATTTGGTCTCGTGCATATGTATAGACACAGCTACGTTCGAAAGTATTTTCTGTGGAATAAGCCGTAGTCATAGTAATGTGCAGAATTCATGCACTTTCAGTATACTGATGCGAAGTGCCACGCCACCCCAGTTTGGCATCAAAATCGATCTGTAAATCTTGCTCTCACCTAGGCCTCATCGATCTTGTAGGCTATTGCAGAAACAAACAAATAGAGGCTAGTTTCTCTGCGGTTCGAGCTGTGATGAAGAAGTCATCAAAAGCTGTTACTTTTCTGTGGAAATCGCTTGGTCCTTGTCCCGTGGCATTGCTGCTATCGAAAGAGATGCCAGAGTGTGCCTTCATTAGAAAGGCAGTAAAAGACAGTGCTTCTCACTGATGAGCAAACCAACCTTTGTCAGCCCTCTTGTTCAAGGGTTCCTTCTTGAAAGCCTGAAATATTCTTTTGCAGTACAATGAGCAGTGTATGAAGCCCCTGAAAGCATGCAGAGTGTTCCGTTTAGAAATTTTCCAGAATTTTCTCAAAGTAGAGTGGTTTGTTTCTTCTGTGAAAGCACATGTAATGGCAGCACATATGGCCACCCTCTTATGAACCATTAAAAGAAAGCAAAAACTTGTAAGCATAATTTTAACAAACTTCCAAATCTAAGACTCCGGATCAGTCAGGCACTTTTCGTCCAGTGAGGAGGGAAACAGCTGGAGAAATTCCATCACAGATTCCTAGTTGAAATGTGCCAGCATCTGTGGGTCCGTTACGGCCAGGGATTCGTGTGGTGAAACCCATACACAATAGTTAAGCGAGTCATGTCCCGTCAAGAATGCTGCATCTGGGGCAGCATTCTACGGCTGGAGGTGTCACAAGGAAGTGTGGAAGAGGTCGTCTTGTTAATGCTCTCACTCTTATTGTAGCTTAAGCTGCTGTTCATTGATTTTGTGTCATTTTATGTTTCTCAACAATGCCACATCACGTCATACGCCTTTTCGGTGTCTGAACTGTGACAAAGAAGAGCATCTCCACCACAGCTGTGGCCTCGTGATTGAGTGCTCGCCGCGGCTACGGGAGGTCGTGGATTCGATTCCCGCGGTCTCCGGTCCACCAGCCAGTTAATCCAATGGGAACAGGCGGTCTCCCGGCCTAGTGCTCGGCTCTCGAGGGGTGCACCGTGTGGGAAGGATAGCCGGCGCCTCAAAATTCCCATCAAATGCGGCCACAAAAATGACTCCACGTGGTTAAAACCCGCAGTCCAAAACTCTCGCCTTGTGCCAGTTACAAAACTTACAACGTGCATGAAGCGTTCACTCCTCTAGAATCACGAGAGATGTGCTATAGCACTCTCCGCTCACAAACCCCCATCGAGTAAAGTGCAGCGGTATTTCCTCGCTACCGTTGTGGCTGGCTCGCACGCATCGGCAGGTGTGCATGACGGGTTACAAAAAAATTGGCGGTGCTTTAGCTTCGCTTAAACCTGGAGGGACGCGATAGCTACAGCTGGCCGGGTGGAACTTGGTCTCGTGACGAATGTCGTGATCGGCGCCGCCGGCAGCTGCTCGGCTCCACGTGACAGCATGGCGGCGCCGCCAGGCTGAAGGCTCGAAGGGCTACCGTAGTGTAGCTATCGCCACAAAAAAAAAAAAGACAGGCTTCTACCGCATGAGGAGGATTTAGGGTTGCTTGACGGCGGAATGAATCACTGGCTCTCTCAAAGCAAGCTTGGTCGAAGACCCCTTTCCTAAGCATTTTACCCTAAATGCGCCGGGCACCCTGGCGGGGGAAATCTTGTACCCATTAAAAAACCAGTGGGTACCAGGCAGCACTGGGAATCGAATACAGCACCTCCAGAATGTGAGGCGGATGCTCTACCACAAGGCCGCGCTTCTGTGCTATTATCTTCGCCAAAAGGCGGAGAAGTGAAAAGCCGAAAGATTGTCGTTCGACAGCTTACAAAGTCAAGCTGTCATGTTTTTTTCCTGAACACAGTTGTGCCTCGGACAAATTGTACCATTCTACATGATAATCCCTCATTCATTGCGATGCTCAATAAGCTTTAGGATGTGATAAATGATGAGGAGGAATAAAATATTTGTGTGAAATGTTTCTCTTCACCACTGCATTTTGTGGAAACATGTTTGTATTGAAATTTCAAATATCTGTTTTATCATTTGAACTACTCGAAAATAAAGCATATCGCAGTACTGGCCGGCATTTCGAAAGGCCCTGGTATGAGCAGCATGTGTACGGGGGAGACGATGCAGTGGTGCCTGTGGCACTACTTTTGGAGCCCACATGATAAGGGTTGCTGGTATTCCTCAGGAGTGACACCATAAAGCACCCTAATACTCAGAAACCGAAATCCCTCAGTATAAATAATGCGATATTTAATGCGCATATTTGAATCGCGGAGCACGTATCACGCGCCTGGTGGGAGTATGCATTGTTTGAAACAAAGAACACTCCAACCAAAAATTTGGTGTCTCCGCCAATTTAAGGTTTTGGGTTTAGCATATGGAGCTTGTGACCGCCTGTGTGTCAGTGTTAAATGCCTTTCAGAAACCCTTTCATTGTTTGTCGTGACTATTTTCATTCATTCTTGGTGTCTGCCTTGTATACATTTCTTTTTGTGCGTGGTTTCTCCGGCACATCTTGAACAATGTTCCTTTTATGCTTTTTTTGAGGATCTGTCTAATGTTCATATGCAAAGCCACTACAGGAGTGCGTGGGCTGCTGCTATAGTTTGCTGGGAGATGTCCTTATCTTTTTTTCTCTCATATGCATTCCATTTTTTGTGTATTTGTTTGTGGGTTTCTCTTTGTGGTTTATTAATTGCATTTTATTGTTCTTAGTTTCCATACTTTTTTCTCTTCACATGGCTTCCAACCCTGTGTATGACTGACACTAGTGGAGAGACTGCAGCAGCCGACCTTGCATGGCGTGGCATTCTCTTTTCCCAGGCACTTATTCGCCGTTTCAGGCTACTGCATGCTCAAGATTGTGCCCACAAGTCTGCACCTTGGCCTACATGCAGAGTCGCATTAGACCCACGTTGGCCAGGACTTCCGTGCCAAATAAAGTATTCCTAGCGACATGCCTCATCAGTAATTAATGAAGCGTATAAATAATTAACAACTTCTTTGGCCCTATAAAAAAACCGAGTTACAAAGCAGTTTTTTTTTAAGACCATACCCAGCCACCACATTGTTCCTTCTGAGTAACCTACTCATTTTTGTGGTAAGTGCTTGCCGTCTGTCGCATCACAGTCTAAACTGTTGCTGCAGAACCACATATTGCCTTCCTGTTTATGCAATTGCAGCAGAAAATGCTCCACGAAGCTAATGAGGAAACGAAATTTCGCCAATATGCTGCGTTGAGGCTACTGCTAAAAGGGTGCTGAAGCCCAATGAAAATGTAAATCAGGTAATGAACGGGATGTTTGTGGACACTGCATGTGTCTACTTTTAATGCAAGGGAGGGGCCAGTTTCAATTTTTTACAGGTGGGTAGTGCCTTTTCTAATTGCATCACCACTGAGTGTGGGATGCTTGTACCCATACCACCACCTCAGTCAACACTTGAGCATTGACAGTGCTAAGGAAGCTCTTGCTGAAATTTGTAATCGGGGGGGGGGGGGGGGGGGGGCTTTGAATTGAGTGTTCCTTGTGGGTATTTTACAAAGGCAAGGTAACTGTCCTAGCAGTACATGCTACTGGGATTGCATCTCGCTGCAAACGAGGCGGGTTCTGTAGCACTGGGCCCTTGCTGGCAGTTTGTGAAATTAGTATTACCAGAAACTGCACTGTAAAAGAGCATAAAGAAAACGATGTCTTCCACAGTAATTCATGCCATGCAACATGGCATGGAAACCATCACATGGCCAGTTTATCCATTGTACTCAGGTTCAAGACATCTGCCAGTTTCTATACGGTAGCTTCAGCCTGTTGTACTGGAAATCTAAATTTCTCTTGAAGGCAGTTTTTAGCAGGAATTGGGTTAAACCTGGTTTTCATGATTTACGCTTCGGGTGCACAAACTGGGTATCATCGGGCTTTAACTGCTTACAAGAGGCCCTAAATATTTGCAGAATTCGATTTATAATCTTCTCTGTCTGGTTCGACCTATCTTTCCTCAAGGAGAACAGTGCCCTAGCTGAGCTAGGTGGCTGAGTGAATTCGCATCTCTTGTTGTCAGATTTATTTTTTTCTTGTTCTAACTTTTCTCAGCTGCTGAGGGCCATTATTGCCAGGAGGTATGAAAGGTACGTGTCTATCATACACAGAAAAGGAAATCGCTTAATTCAAACTTGCGGTACTTACAACCTGGCACTTCGCTCCAGTCAAAATCGCTTATTTCAGTGCGACAAAGCTGCCGGTAATATAAGCACACGCAACAGCCGTAGAACTTGGCTGTCCTGACCGATGAAGCAAAGCAACGCAGCCGCCGTGGAGAACCACTCGTCTACTACCCCTGCCACACGGTGCTTTCGAAGTGCAGATTCTCTACCCAGCTGCGCTCCTGTTCCTGTCACGGCGTGGGACCAGTTTATTTTAGTACATGCGGGGCCGATCCAGTGGAATCTATGAGGCGCTGCTATTAATGCTCTCAGTACTGATGAGCGGTCGCAAAAAAATGAAAAGACCCGTGCCAAACCCTCTGCTTGGGCTTTCTTTATTCCGAATTTTGTGTAAAGAACTATTTTTCAGTCCCCTAACCCTTCATTTCAAATCAGCATAATTTGAACAAATTTTCGGTAGCGTAATAGTTGAAGTATCGAGACGTCGAATGCCTGACCATTGGCACGTGGCCATTTACATATTTCCCAGCCATGGCGCGCACAATTTGTCCCTAAACGTAATTACCCTTGGATATATTGTCTTCATCTTCAAAAGACTTGTCGAAAATCTCGAAAGTTTATTATAGTGACAAATTTACATATAAGACTGTTCAAAGGGAGCACGGCTACAAAACCGCCGCCGCTCACACGCGTCCACTTGTTACCGCTCTTAATTCATTTCCAATAGATTTACCGAAAGTTCGAGCTATAAAAGCGAGCACGAAACAACGAGAGTTCATTGTGTGAGCGTGTGTTTGAGGAAGGATCACACATAAAAGGTTTTACTACTAAACGCACTGATCAAGGTGCTTGCATGCGGCACAGCGAAACGGTGATATCGATACGAGATGGAATTCCGCAGCTGGCGCTTCTAGACCTAGCAATGAAAAGAGGCAGGATTGATTTTTAGTTTTGCAAAACAAGCATCTAGTAGAACCCCGCTGTTACGTTCGCGGTTGCTGCGTTTTACCCGGTGTTACGTTTTTTTTTTTTTCATATCAGCCCAGATAGTCCAGCTGCCACAGAAGCTACAACTGAAACTCGGCCGCCTGTATCTGTTACATAACGCAATTGTTGCGTAATTCCCTCTTCGTAAGTCGCGATAGTCATCTCACGATGATGGTAGTTTACACCATCCCGGTACTCGTTCAATGCGCGCGTAACGGCGACGCCGGTCGGAAAAAGCGAGATTATGCACTCTACATGGGCGCTTGTTCGTCGCTGCGTTCGGCGACATCTGGAACGAAGAGCCCCGTACAACGCCAACACACTTACAAACCATGGGATCTTTTGTGCGTCAGCTGGTACAGTTACATCGCCGCTGCGACGCTAGCGCGAACGACCCAAAGCACAAAAACAAAACTATGCCGCGGCAGACGGCACAAACAGCTCTGTACGAAATGGGGCTGCGTGCGCTGGTTCCAACGATTTTGTTTCTGCCATCCGCTTTATTCTTGTAACCTGCACTTTAAAAGACACAGTTTATGGATTCCAATAGACGATGATTCTATGGGATTAATGTGGCCACCGCGATAACAGCGAAGAAGCGCACCCGTACCGCATCTTCGCCCGCTCTAGGGATGCTCCCTCTTCACTGCTAAATCCCTTCCACACACAGCTGCTCAGGCTAACCGAGACTCATCACAGTGCGTTTCTGAACCACACAGCGAACCACACAGTGTGCGAACCACACAACCTTGCTAATTTCAGAGAAGCATATGGTGCATACGTCACAATAATAAAAAAGAACTGCAGGCAACGCTGCACCATTTTTTTCACGCTAAACATTCAGCTACTACGTTTCCTGGCTGTTGTGTTTGTTTTTTTCTTTTCGTGGTCCCATGAAAAACGCGAAGGCAATGTTCTGTTGCATTCAACGCTTTGGTGCATTTAACAATTATATATGAATAAGAATGCACACTCAGCTCTCACCTTAGGTTGTACATGCAGCCCAGGAATTGAACTTCATATTGTCTCTGGAACCTTAAATAAAATAAGTAATGTTTTGCTGTATATCTACTGAAATCAAATCATCTTTGGAATACCAAATTTCACCTATATGATTCAGCACATGAGTATACCAAAAAATCTTATATTTAGATATCAAGTGTACATGGCCCATAGGGCCTCCTATCCCAGATGCACACAAGTCACGTACATAGACACCTGGACAACATGACCACAGATGTCACGCATGCCTAAGAATGGTGATTTCATGGATACAGTTAAGGTTTTTGGCCAGGGGAATGGGTAACATGGCGAGCTGATGCAATCTGATCGCTTGCAACCGAGAAATAATAATCCCTAGAGAAATGCACCACAGTATGTGCACTCGCAACTAGCTGAACTAGTTTTTATTGCGATGTGAAATATGTAGTAGTTACGGAAGAAGAAAATAATTAAGACATGTATTGCACAAAACAAAAAAATAAATGCCAGTCAGCAGGTGCTTGTGACAGTTTTCAGTTGGAAGATATATATATGCCGAGCCTAATTTATCTTCTAGAAGTACTCTACATGCTATAATCACTCCAAAATTGATGGTCTATGGTGTGTTTCTCCGAAGACATGATGATTTTAAATAGATTTTTTTTGTGTTAAAAGAGTGTGTCAGAATAAAGCTAACGTGTTATTTAACCAACAGGCCCGTAATTTACTATAAAAGATTTAATTTTTACCAATTACAGTAACAGCGCTAACTTATTGAAAGGTTAATTATAGCTGGCCGTAATATCAGCGTCAGTTTTGAGATTTTTCAAAATATGATTCTCGTTGTGGCTGCGGCGCAATGAGTTTAGTAAGGCGCCCAAATGGGGGAAACCACATGGGCCAGAAGGGCTTGCAGCCACGCCTATAAGTGCGTACCTAGCTATCTCCTCTAGCAGTTCCCGCCGCGGGCACTAAAGTGTATACACTTTATTCACTGTTATTGTTTTTCCAAGTTTAGCCGGTATGAAAGGAGATCCTCTTTAAGAGCTATTCCTTATAAAAGAAGAACTAATCCAAACTAGGACACATCCCGCACAGAAGGATTACAGCAGAAGCCTTAACACTGCTGCAATGCATGCCTGCAGGCTTTCAACTGGTACCAAGTGAAAATGTAGAAAGTTTAATCTGACATATATCCGAGCTGAGACCACATAGAACCCTGTGGTTTCCATCGCTGATGAACATTCGAAGTCTGCCACGCTTGTGTAGTTGACCTACTGTTGTTCCAAGGTAGAATCATTTAGCTTCTATTAAGTCCCTAACTGGAACTATTTGCTGTTATGTTTCAGGTGCACCTCAGTTTTGATTATAGTTTGATTTCGTTCCAGCTGGAACAATGCTTTGGAAGAGAAAGTGTGCCATCACATATTAGCAAACAACTATGATTCTTTGGTTAAAACGGGGGCCAACAGGTTTCTGGTTGAGACTGGGTGATCTTGATTCATATGAGCTGCAACTATGTCAAATTTTCAATTCAGGATGTTTCCCTTGCGCGTATGTAAATCCAGATGACAATTACCCAGTGAAACAAATTATATTTCACCTTAACTAGCTGATATTATATCTTCTCGACCACAGAAAAAAATAGGTTTAAAGCTCCTTCAAGTGCTGTAGCAATATAAGACCCATTTCATTTTCAATTAAAGGTATGGAATTTTTATCAAGCAGAAAGAAACAGTAGGGATTAAAGTGCAATGTGGGACATAGGTCATATGAGCACATGGGTATCACAAAGGTGAACTTTTCTTATTAAATAGAAGTAAAAAAAATTTGATAATCAAGATGCGAGGTTGAAAACTCTTGACATTTGTTGTTATAAAAGCTGCTGAGGCAAGAAAAGTATGTAAAGCATACATTGCACCCCATTACATTGTACCCCATTAAAGGCGAAGCATGGGAAAAAATTTTTTTTTATTCGAGAAGTGTGCCATGAGGCATAAGTTGAAAAAGGAAAGGGGGGGTGAAGGAATGCACGGGATTGAAAGGTAAAAGAAGGAGTGAAGAACCGTTGCGCTGAGGTAGTCGCAGAGGTTGCTAATGAAACGGTTGTCCATAGTCCACTTCACGTAGTCACTTTCGCGGTTCCACCGCAGACCCACCTCCCTGAGGAGCCGTTTTCTGATAGCAGCCGTCGCTGGGCACGTCCACAACAAGTGCCGCACATCACATATGTCCGGTGCAGCGCCACAGTGAGGGCACCTGTCAGGTAGTGGCAGATCTTTGGCACGCCACCGATGACGGACAGATGGTGTCAGAGCCGCCCCTGCCCGAATCCGGCGCACGGATACCTCCTCCTGCCGAGTAAGACTACGGGGGAGAGGGTGCGAACACGGAGGAATTAGAGCGCGTGTTCGCTGGCGCAGAACTTCGGAATCGGAAACGTGGGGCAGGAACGGATCTGGGGGAAGAGGGGAAGGTGGCGGATCGTCTAATGTATGAAGATGAGTCATAGCATCCGCTTGAATGTTATGTGGATCCTGGGCATGGCCGCGAATCCAGTGTATGCGCACAGGACATGGATACTTTGCGCAGAGCACATGAATAGATTGTGAAATCTGGAACGTTCGTCGAACAGCCTTCAGCTGTTTAAGGGCGGCGTGGGAGTCGGTGTAAATGTGAACTGTATTGAATGTTGGAACGAGCGGAAGGGAAGCAATGGCACTGTAAATGGCTTGAAGTTCCAATGCCAGGGGAGTGCACGTATCCGCAGTATACGTCGCGCGAGAGTTGAGATGCGGATGAGATGGACTATACACAGCAGTAACTCCCCTCTCTGCAGAATGAGATGCATCCGTGTATAATATGCACCCTTCAGGCAGATACGCTGCTGATACCGACGGGGAAACAGTGGGGCGATTGTCAGTGAGCTGGCAATAGGACCACGGTGGAAGTGTCTTTAAACGATGAAGTTTGAGAGACTGTTTTCGAGCTCTATTTGCCACATCAGATGAACCTGTGCTCAGTGCAAAAATGATGCAGACAGCACAAAAGTGCCAATAGTCCCTGTAAAAGATTTAAATGCCCAGATTGCAGTACAAATCAATCATAAATCAATATGTTCGGAACAATGTTTGCATGCAAAGTTTTAAATCAGGTCATTTATTGAGCTGAACAAAATAAAATGTTCTTCGCCCGTTCTGTCTGTACATTGATGAAACGGCATGAATGCCTCACAATGTACCCGACCTCTTCCCTATTTGCCTCCCAGCCTGAGAATTGTAGATACATAGGATAAGGCAGACTATATAATTACTGCAACAGGAAGCAAAAGAAGAATCAAAAGAAGCAAAAGCTACCAGAAACAATTATCCCAGACACAACAAATACAGTTTTTTTAAACGTAGCAGTCATACTGATTATTGTGCACTCAAGGTAGCAATGTGATTTCGCAAGAAGTGTGCTATCAAGTAGAATTGCTTTTCCGTGACATGATTTGTATTGTGCCATGGTTAAACATTTTCAGTCCTACCATATTTATGCTCTTTCCCTTGACGCCGTCTGGGAAAGGCACTTTAATTTACCTTCCACACACACATGCACACAGAGAACAGCGGCTTTTTCACTGCCAGAAGACTGCGAGTGGTAATAAAGTAAAATACTGAAGATTAATACAGCAATTTCAATTTCACCTTCAGGCAATTGCACAGATGTCACGGTAAAGAGCTCATTGGGTTACCCATCAAAGTTGTCAGGTACATAAAAACCAGTGCGTTGCCTTCCTGTACCGAGCTCAACTTTGCAGTTCCCAACTTTCAATGAGAAGTGAAAATTTTTTAGTTTTATTTAGCGCTGATGAGTAACTCTTTCTAAAAAAGGCAATGGAAAGATTTAACACCTAGAAAGAGGAAAATACGAGCAATTGATGACATAAGATCGCTATTAAAACACATTTAAACATTCTTCAAGCTATAATTTCCACATAGAAATATGAACATACAGGACATGCAACAAGTATTGTAATACCTTATCTAAGAGTGCTATGTCTGAATTTTGGCATTCTTTTCTTTCATGAATACTAGCCAAAGAGTTAACTTTAAAGAGCAACCATGAAATCTTCCGTAATGTGACACAAACATAAATGAAGTAGTCACGTCATAAAAGACTACTACTATTTTATCAAAGAATATGCCAGGATATTTATTCAGTTCCCATGTTCTATTCGTATACAGCTGCAGGAAACACGGCCACGGCTAAGAATTTAAAATACTCCTGAAACAGATTGTCAGAAAACCATTTAATCACATAATTCACGTTCTCCAGTGACTAATGCATTGGTATCTTAAAGTGTGCTTGATCTGTGAGCAAAACCGTCCACAACAACAAAGGTTGTTGAGTTTTAAATACAGTTTCTAAGCAAAGTAAAACATCACTCATTTTATTCACTACGTCTTTACAGCAAAACTTTAGCCTACGGTCCCAATTGTCGTGCAAATAAATGCTTCCGGTGGCGGAGCCACCGCAAAGTTGCTGCTAATTGTCTGATTTCACCGTCGGAGTCTCGCGTTGTCATTTTGACGTCACGCTCTCAAGACTGACAGATATATTGAGAGCGCTCCGTAATTCGGCCTCGGGTCACGTTAGAAGTCGAGATGGCAGTTCCCCTTTTCATTTATTTTTGTTTGTATTCTTTAAACTGTTGCGCGCAAAATTATCACCACCATAGCGCTAACAGCAGTCGGTATTTTAAAAGGCTTAGCGTCTTCCAGTTTAGGCAGCACGATTGTTGGTAGTGCAGTGTACGACGCGCAGAACGACGTCGGACACATTACAGACTAGCACCGCACGCATACAAGGCGTTTCGTAGTTCGCATGTGTATTCTTCTCTCATGTGTGTTCAACGTCTTCTTGTTCTTTGTTGACCTCATGCAACCCTAGCAATCCCGCCAAGCAACCTTTGTTAATAGTTGCAGACTTCCTGCATTAGAAAGTAGGTTGTTCAGGCTAGTGGGTGATTCACACTGGGTTCTATAGCGCAAAAGCAGGGACATGACAGAACACGAGCCCATTAAAGACATCCCCTTGATATTCTGTTTGGCTTATGAGTTTATTTTATGGGGGTTTAACGTCCCGAAGTGACTCAGGCTATGAGGGACGCCGCAGTAAAGGACTCAGGAAATTTCGACCAGCTCGAGCTTTTTAACGGGCAGTGATATTGCACAGCACACGGACCTCTATAAAATTCGACCGCCACTGCCGGGATCGAACCCGCGTCTTTAGGGTCAGCAGCCGAGCGCAATAAGCCACTGTCCCACCGCGGCGGCTTCCCATGACATTCAGATAGACTTGTTTCGGGACAAATCCTGTATTTCTTCGAAAAACAGTGCTCCAGTAAATATCAACAACAAATAGAAGAAAAAATCTGGGTCAGTAAAATTATGTAAAAAATTAAGCAAAAATTTGAGAAATCCAGATAACGTTTACACGATTAGACCGTAAAAAATGAAATAGTCTATCATCCGGAAGCACATCCAACGTCCAAAGATTGTACACGACGCCATGTCCAGGAAGCCCACCATGCTCGCAGGTCTTGACGCGTCCGCAAATATCTTTCTTCTTGAACAGCAGGTGGCCGCCTATCTTCAGCTTCAAGTGCATAATCACGCTAGCGGGGCGGCTGGGCGCAGAAGACGCCCAGAGCTCGAACGCCAGCTCTTGCTTCATCTTCTGAAGATGATGAAGTGCGGCCCATCACTGGCGTTTGAACTCCTTCGCCATAGCGCTAAAGCAGGGACATGACAGAACACGAGCCCATTAAACACACCCACCCACCCCAGTCTGCGGGGCAGCGGCTAAGTACCTGGCGGTGTTGAACTAGCTTGTTAGATTTCTCCTTCTCTTTGTCTGTGCCTGCTTGCTTCTGTTCTGGGGTGATTGGTGTTCTGGGGTGACGAGAGCTTGATGTCTACTTCTTCTCCCGGCCGGAGGTTTTCCCCTTGGTCGGCATCTCTTCCTCAAGACCAGCTCCCAATTGATCTCTTTTTTCCGCAGTGCAGTTTCGAGCATTCCGGTCGCTTTAGTGCCTTCCGATGGAGGCGCGATCCGACTGAACAACCCGGAGGCAGTGCAGGCGGCCCTCAAGTCCACATCGAAGCACTTTATGCACATTACCGATATCCGGCAGTTCGGCAGGGGTGGTATTTTGTGCATGTCACCGGGTAAAGACTGAATTGAAGACCTTCTTAAGTGTACGACCTTCGCCAACCACCCGGTGAGCGCATTCATTCCGCCTCATCTAGCATGTTCCAAGGGCTTGGTCCGAGGGGTCGACTCTCGATTGAGCCCTGCGGAAACGCTTGAGAACCTCTCGCCTGCAGGAGTGATTGCTGTTCATCGATGCAGCAGGATGGTTGACGGAGTAAAAATTCCTACGGAGTCCGTCATTGCCACATTTGCAGGAATATTTTGCCCGTCAGAGATTAAGGTGTGGCCATTGTTTTTCGAGTAGATGCCTTTAACTCTCGGCCCCTTCAGTGTCCAAACTGCTGGAGATTTGGCCACAGCGGCAAAGCCTGCAAATCGGCCTTACGCTGCTGTGCCTGTGGGGAACGTCATTGCAGAGAGGAATGTCCTGAGCAGCAAGAGAAATGTTGTTTGTGTAGTGGTACTCAACCTGCTGATTCGCCTGACTGTCCTGCACGAGCACAAGAAGTTCAGATGCTTGAGCTTATAGACAAGCGCAGATGCAAGCGGAGAGAGGCTTTTGCCGCCGCAGTCAAGGACAGAGCCTCAGGCTGCTCTAGTGTGGCCGCCAAATGCCCCCCATAATGGATTCTAGTTGGTCCCAGGCTATTACAGCGGCAGTTGAGAAGGCTGTGTCAAATGCAATGGATCGCATTATGGAAACCGTATCCACGTGCATTTCACAGGTCATAGGTGCTCAGATGACCAATCTTCTGCAAGTGTCCACCGCTCCGCTCTTTCCTTCTTTGGCTTCGGAAGCTACTCCTCCTTCTGTAGTAATCGATTCCGCTCCACAGGGCCAAGAACAATGTCAGCAACAAAAGACCTCTCAGGCCTCTCATTCGAACAGCGTTATGGACGCATCCTCTATGGACTGTATGGATATGGAGTCTGATCTCCGCGCCCAGAAACGAAGTGGGTCTCCTTTGAATATTGCAGGTCCATCTTGCCCCCTGTCAAAGACAAAGAAAAGTAACGCAAGTCAAAATGCTAAGACCAGCATTCTAGAAAAGGCAGTCGCGACTGCGCCACTCCCGCCAAGATAGTGTTCCTAAGGGTACTCCAGTGGAATTGTCGATATATATTCTCAGCTTCAACAGATTTAAATTGCCTATGCAATCAGCTTCTACCAGATTTAGTTGCTTTACAGGAAACATGGCTAACTACAAATTTCAATTATCATTTCAAGGATTACCGTCCGTTCCGGCTTGACCGGTCATCACGAGGGGGAGGGTTGTTAGTGCTCATCTCTACAAATTTTTGCCACAGGGCATGCATTTCTTTCCAATATGCGGACAATGAATGTGAAATTATTGCGGTTGACCTCAGTGTCCCAGGTCAGCAGCCCTTTACGGTAGCTAATGCATATTTCCCCTCTGGTGTGCATGACACTCGGCCCCTTGACTCACTCATGTCTAGTAACCGAGCTCAGGTTCTTTTACTTCGAGACTTCAATTCGCACCATGTGACGTGGGGGTATAAAACAGACAGCTTTGGTTCTAGACTTTTTTGGGCTTCTGACAACAACTTGATCTGCAAAAATTCCGGATTACCTACGCTTGTTCGGAGTCAATGCCGCTCTGCCTTGGATATGACTTTTTCCTCCCCAGGAGTCTCTGTTATGTCTTGGGCGCCTGTTGACTGTGCAACAAACAGTGATCATCTACCGATTAGTTTCAAGTTTGCGTGTAAATTAACACTTCCTGAGCGACATCAGCGCACGTCAATAAATTACAGTTGCTTTAAAGACACGCTAAAATCAGCCTTCCAAATCACTTCAGACCCTTGCGCTCAGACAAGGGCCGAAGGCAAGGCCGCACATCTATGTTCAGTACTGGACCATGCAAGACAAAAGTCTGAATTTTTGGTTAAGGGAACCAAGGGCGTAGTCACGAACATCTGGTGGAATACTGAGTGCACGCGTGCATACAGACGACGGAAAGCAGCTTCGAAGAAACTTCTCATCAATCAATGCCCAAAAAATTGGTTGGATTATAAGTATGTTGCAGCAACATTTAAGCGCACTGTCGCCCGTGCAAAGGAGGGGTATAATAAAAATCATTATGATTTCCTTTCACAGTCAGGAAATAAACAGCTTTGTTTAATTTCATGAGGCGTAACAAGGTGATTCCCCCGGCTGCCAACATTGAATCCCTCGTTCAGTCCCCTGCTGACGTCGCAAAGGCCTTAGAGGATATTGCGTGTGGCCTAGAGCTTCGCTTTACATCTGCTCTACTTTCTCCTGCTATATTCACATGCACCTCAAGTGATTTCACTAAGGTCTCTATGCATGAGCTGTCGCAAATTGTTCTGCGCTTATCTCCAGCGGCGCCTGGCCCCGATAAGGTCACTTCATCTATGATCAAAATTTTTTTCAATAAATCTCCTGCAGACCTGTTGGCTCTAGTTAACCATTCTATTAAAAGACCATGGATACCACATGAGTAGCGTCTTGCGGAAATAGTTCCATTGCTTAAAAAGCAAGCGGAGGGTTTTACTTTTTGACGACATACGCCCAATTTCATTAACATCGAACCTAGTGAAATTGGTGGAAAGGGTCCTTCTCAGCCGCGTCATGTCATTCATTTCGGAAAATGATCTCTTGAATTCATGTCAAATTGGTTTCAGGCCGGGTTGTTGAATTTGGTGTGCTCATACTGACCTAGAGAGCCGTATTCAATTAGCTCGCAATAAAAAACAGTTTGCTGCGCTTGTCACCTTGGATGTCAGTAAAGCATACGAAAGCGTGGAGCACTCGACTCTGTTACTAAGATTACAGGAACTGAACTTCCCAAGCTATTTGGTAGCCTAGATTTCTGTTTTTTTTTTGGAAAATATAGAATTTTACTGCTGCCAAAATGATATTTCCTCAAGGAGATTTCCACAGACAAGAGGTGTACCGCAAGGATCAGTTCTCTCACCTGTTCTTTTTAACATTTTTCTAAGCTGAATTCCATGCATTCAAAATGTGAAAACATATGCGTACGCCGACGATATTGCATTTTTTGCGTCAGCAGGTGACATTCACACTCTTTGTCGAACCCTGCAAAATTACCTCAATGTTCTTGACAACTGGTTAGGAAGAATTCATCTGTCCCTCAGTGTGAAGAAATGCGCATTGTTAGTATTTCCGGTCTCTGTTCCTGTAAATATCTGCCTGGTTTATACAAATAGCATAATACCTCAAGTTCAGGCGGTGAAGTATCTCGGAGTAATATATGAATCTACTCTATCCTGGCGGCCACACATTGAGCAAGTTTCTGCAAAAGGAGTTCGGGCCATTGGCATCCTACGCAGGCTTTGTTGTGCTAGGTCAGGCATGAGAAGGCATACACTTCTGATGATTTATAAAATGTACGTCCGCCCGATTTTGGAGTTCGGGTGTGTTTTATTCCCAGTAGCTCCTGCCTATAAACTTCGCCCTCTTGTGCTGTTGGAGCGTGAGGCGTTGCGCCTTTGTCTGGGGCTTCCAAAATATTTCGCCAATGCTGTTCTGCACCTTGAGGCGCGAATCCCATCGTCATCAGCTAGGTTTCACCTTTTAACAGTTCAAACATATTTAAAATTGTGTGACTCACCTCTTCACGCTTCCAGTATAATATTTCTTAGTGAACCTTCCGCCTTTTTAGTGCCGCCTGGTCTCGTTTTCAGACTCCGCAGATATGTTACGTGCAGTCCCTCCTTGATCCCATAAATATTCATTTCACAGATGTCGGCCAAATTTATAACAACTCATCATCTGTCCAGATTGAATTCGATGACATTTTCCCATCTAATGCAAAGCTGCAGCCCTTCCCGCTTCTTCAGGGTCTATTGCAGGACCGCCTAAGGTCCTTTCCCTCTCATGTTCTTATTGGTACCGATGCCTCGCAGGATCGCGAAAAGGCAGGTGTGGGAATTTTTTCGCCTTCACTGGATTGGTCTTTTTCTCTCCGCCTTCCTGACTTCACTCCAAATTTTCTGGCTGAATTATTAGCAGTCATCTTAGCCTTACGAAAATTAGAAACTACCGTTTCCCAGGTTGTGGTTATGACAGACTCTCTGTCTATTTGCTCTTCCTTATCCTCACCCACTGAGTCTCGGGCATTACGCCTCTTTAAGTTCCTGATTCCGCTCCATCTAAATTCGGTAAGGTTGCTTTGGGTACCAGGTCACATGGGTTTTCACTTAAATGAGGTTGCAGATGACTTAGCTAGAGCCTCTCTCTGTGGCCCAATTGTTGCTGTCCTAAAAACGTGTGCATATACAGCTGCGGTGAGGTTTCGCAGCTACACAATATTTCAGGATTTTGCTGCCTCGACTCTTACGTCATCTCCCGAATATCACCATCTTCTGCATCATTTGAGTAGCAAATACTGGCGCTCGCGAAGACTAGAGGTCTCTTTCACGCGTTTGCGTTGCCAGGTTCCCCTTCTAAATTTCTACCTTCACAGATCTGGCCTTGCGGCTTCCCCATTGTGCCCTTTTTGTGCCGAACCTGAGACAATGGATCACTTCCTGCTGTTCTGCCGTCGCTTCTCTCATTTGAGGAAGCGTCTTTTGCAAATTCCATTTCATCAACTGGGCTTGCCTGTGTCCTCCGCGGTTGTTCTTTCCATTGGCGCTTCTTTGCTTGGACGAAGCGACAGCGGTGTGAGCTCCGCTGTGCAAAATTTTCTTCAATAAACGCAGCGACTGTCATTCTAATTTGTTTTTCCCGCTCTCAGTCAGTACGACATTGAAACACTGCAGGCATTGTATACTGTTATGCACATTAAATCATTGTCCCGTCCTCGATCTCCAAGTTAACCGGACCCCTGTCCTTCCGTCTTCCAATCTATCAGACTACCTACTATTACCGCTACTTTTCCCGTCAAAAGTTTCCTGTATCCAGCAATTAACCGCCTGTGTATTGGCCACTCCCCCGTAGTGGTATGTGCCAGCAACGTCTGAGGCCTTCCTTCCTTCCTTCGACTGTGCGGCTTCCTGCAGCCACCTGGCAAGCGACTGCGACGCCACGCTTGTCGTCGAATGTACCGGCCATATAGCACAGGACACGCGGCACGACCAAACCGAGGATAGGTGGTAGCAGCGCCGCAGACCTAAAAGCAGCAATGTCTATGGCAATGTCTATGGCGAGGTGGAGCCTTCGAGAGCCAGCCTCTAAGAGAACCAGGCGGAGGTCGACGAGGTGTTCCGCTTCTTCGGGGACCTGGAGGCAACCATGGGCATACGATTCTTCGACAGCGGGGTCTTTCGCTAGACGGTGGACTCGAGCAGCTGCGTGGCCGGGAGCCAGAAGCACGGGGTCGCGACCTTCTCCACGGTGGCGGTGCGGATGGCGCGGACGCAGGCGACGACCACGGCGTGCCAGGCGGCGACTGGGGCTATGACCGACCCACTTGCCACGTGGGCCAGCACGGCTACTGAGAGGTGCAATCACCTCGCACTGTTCGAGAATGGCGAGAAGGTTGTTCTGCGCAAGACAGAAACGGCGTTTAGACGACTGGGCGGAGAGCACAACGTATTCTATTATGTCGATGACATGAACGGAAGACCGAAACCGCGCGAAGAGTGCACGTAGAACGTACCTTGACAAGTAACTGCAGCGGTGGCGAAGTGGTTGAGTATCCGCTTCGCATGCGGGAGGTGCGGGGTTCGATCCCCAATGTCGCCGGGTACCCACCGGTGATACAATAGGTACAAGCTTTCCCCTGGTCTGGTGCTCGGCTTCTTTAGGTTTAAATGCTTGAGGAAATGGGTCTTTGACCCCACTTTGAGAAATTGAAAATACCTAGTGCCATGGCGCTTTTTGGACGTAGATCCCCTGCGACATAAGATCCATAATCATCACCTTCACAAGTGGCCGCTCACTCCCTGGCTGCCAGACTTGAAGCATGAAGTAGTGGTTCCACTGTGGTTGTCGAAATTCGAAGCTCTAAAGGTGATGCGGCTTCATCGCAGCATTGTACACAGCAGCAGCTCCCAGTAGAAAAGCGGCGCTCCGCGCTAGGGTACCACCGCGGGCTCGTGCGCCACACCAGGCTTCAAGAACGGCTCCGCGCCCGTGGCAAGGGCCGACGTTGCCTCCAAGCATCGCCGGTGCCGTCAGCGTTGCTTCAGCAGATAGCCTGGACATCGTGGAGTTGCACCGAGATGGGGACAGCGAGGCCTATCTTTTACAGAGAGAAGCTGTTTAAGGGACATTATTCGGGATAAACGTCAGTGTGATTAGTCAGTTCTTGCCGTCACCGAAGATAAAACAATGGAAGAAAAGGAGGAAGACGAATGAGGAGAAGAAAAAGTAAATCAGTGGCTATATCTGTGCTGTACTTGGAGGCACGGATACCTGATCTAAATCTGTGGTTTCAGCTCTTTTTTGTGCGGACGTTTGTAAGGTCTTTGGAGCCTGTTCCTGTATTGGCTAACCGCATATTTACAAAGAACCCATCTCTATTCTTTGGTACTTTTTGTCCTGGGTATAAGCTTCATCATGTTGTGTTCTTTAATTTCCCGCAGTCAAACATTTCTGCATCAATAATTCTGTGCTACCAGTTAAGCACCGCCGGGTTGATACTGCAGACTCCTTCGATGCCACCTTCCCGGGGAATGCTAAGATTCTGCCTGCTAGTGTATTAAATGGGCTTATTGAGGAGTATCTGGATAATATTCCTAACCATATTGCCGTTTTTACAGACGCCTCCCAGCAAAATGAAAAGGCAGCCATTGGCATTTACTGAAGGGCTCTTGATTGGAGCTATACATTTCGGGCGCCTGACTATGACCCTATTTTTGTCGCCGAGTTTCTGGCCGTTGAGTTGGCCTTAATAAGGATTCTCTGCAGTATCTCTCAGGTTATTATACTTTCAGGCAGTGACTACACTCGAAAAACCGAGAGATACTCCGATAAGCCGTTCCATTCGATTTTTATTCCACCACATACATATATTACAGAAGTAAGCTTTCGCTGGGTTCCTGGGCACTGTAGCATTGCTTCTAATGAGAGGGTTGATTTTTTTAGCAAAGTCCGCCCTTGGTGCACCTATTGTCCCGTTCGTCCCTAATACTGTCTTCTTGACTGTAGGACGCTTGCGACGATTCCAACGTCTCCACCACTTGAGCAATAAGCCTCTCCTTGCTGCAGCGGATTTTCAACACCTGGCATTTCTTTGGAGTGTGCGGATGTGCAGTTCAAGGCAATGTGAGGTGTCCATGACCTTCTTGCGCCGCCGAATTCCGCGACTAAATCTTTATTTACGGCGATCAGGGTAATCTCTGATCAACCTATGTGAGTATTGTGGCGAAATTGAGTCCATAGATCACGTTTTCCTTTTCTGCCAACGGTTCGCTTCTCTTGGTAAAACTTGGAGATCCCCCTCGCTCGACTGGGGCTTCCTTTATCTATTCCGATTCTCCTCTCCTTCGAACATGTAATTGCATCAGGTAGATTCCTCTCTTAGAATGAGAATTCGGTGCGTTTTCATTTTCGTTTTTTTAAAGTTTACTTTTAATTCAAATTCGAGTCTAAGCCACAAAATTATCCAAATACTCCACTCCTTGCCCATAGGTGCGTTTGTATCAGCAGTGCACCTTGGCCAATCCTCCGCTATGGATATGTGCCGTCAAGCCTGAGGACATCATCATCATCATCAAGTAGACGAATAAGGCGAGAGGCGTCGCCAACGGCAATATCCAGCCGTTATGCTTCGTGGTCAAACCGAGCTGCGGCGTACGTCAAGAGTTTGAATCGTTTGCGGGGAGAATTTCTAAATGCAATTTTCTCAGCAATAAATGCGTGTTTTTTTCCAATGAGAACAAGATCACAGGCAAAATATGCTCAGAACTAATTATTACTAAGGAAAAAGTTGGGTGGAGTTTTCTTGGGAAATACCATCACTTCTGAAACTGCATGAGAGCCTGTTTCCCAGTCATGGAGCACTGCTTGTCTTTCTCGTTTGCTCGGTCGCATTTAGATCGGCGTGCCTCGACAATGGTGTCACGCGCTTGCTCATGTGAATTTTATGGTCGCAGATGGTTTATGGTTGCATGCCCGCTGTACCCCCCGAGCCTTCTTTCACCTGTTGGGATCTTCACCTTCTTCTCCAGGGCGCTTTCACTCTCTCCCTTCTCCTATGGTCTTTCCTGCTCATCTTCTTACTGGTAGCAACATGTAGGGACCATGGGTAACAACGACGACAACGCCGCAAAACGCAGGCAACGCGGGCGCTTTAAAGCTGGACTGCAAAGGAGTCGTAATCGGCGACGATTAAGGCAGAGGACGTATGCAAACACAGTCGTGCCCCGTCAATACGACAGCCGTTAATACGACCAGCGTTAATATGGACGACTCCAATTATTGACATTTTTTCCGGGGACAAACATTTTCAATGTACTTGCGTCTCGTTAATGTGTAAACCCGCTGTCCGGTCAATGGACAGGGTAGAAATGCACAGAGCCTACGGCGGCCCATGCATGTGTGTCGCGTTAATATGCACAGCGATGAAAACAAAACACCGACTGACCCAACCAGACTTTTCTTTTCTTGTATTCTGAGGGTAGTGCACCAGTCAAAGACTGTGTAAAAGCGCAAATGCCAGAATGACAGCCTTCTTTCTTTTTGTGGTTTCATTTTTTTGCCCGGCCAAAGCACCCGGTCGACGCTCATTTTCCTTATTGCACGAACGGCTTTGAAAGAAACCTCGCTCTGTGGCTTATGCTACGTTGACAGCCACCGCACACACCGCACCGCACACGTGCCTGCAGCATTTCGAAGGAGGCGAAATGCTAGAGGCCCGTTTGCGGTATGATATCTGAGTGGTCGTTAAAGAACCTCAAGTGGTTGAAATTGTCCGGAGCCCTCCACTACGGTGTCCCTCATAGCCTGAGTCACTTTGGGCCGTTAAACCCCATCAACCAACCATTTCGAACTCCTGTACTATACTATTCTGTACTATACTATGCTATACTATAGTGCCGCGAATCTTTGCAGTGAATGTTTATTCATTCTTTAAAGCTGCCGGCACGCCGCTTTATCGCTTTGCTATGCCAGCGCCTCCTCTATTTTTACAATGCCTGCCGAGTACGGCCGATGCGACCGTCCAACACTCTCTCCTATTCTCCTTTCCTGCTCTACCCCGTCGGCTAGCCTTCGTGCCTGCTCTACGCCTGTGAGGGAGAGTGCAATCTTAGTTGCGCCTGACGACGGAAAGCGGACGAAGACAACTTTTTAAACGTTCTCTCTCTCTTCGTGAGGCAGCGCTCTGCATTCCTCATAGTTAGAGTCACTGGAAAAAATTTTTTCCACTGACTACTCATAGTAATCGGGCTGCCTGTCAGGTATTGACGCGTCATAGAGCGCGCCGTTCGTGGCGCTGCTCACAGCGGAGCCGCTGTAGGCGCTGGTTTTAAAAAGAGCCACAGAGAGTGCGCTGCAGCGGCGTTGTAATTGTAACAAAATGCTGTGGCGACTTGTTCGAATCATGTTTGTCTTTTAGCTACAACGCTGAAACATTCCGAGAGAGGTACTGAAACTGCTTGGCAGAAATTTGAAATCAGATTGTAGAGGCAGTTAGTAATACGTTTTACTCTATTGATTTGCGATTCAATCATTTCGAGTAAGGAAAATGGGATAATGAAATAAAGAAGGAATGATACATCTTCCCTTGAAGGCATTTTTCGAAACTGCTGAGTCGCAGTAGCTTTCAAGTCGAAGGTCTACTTTTTTCAGGCTAAGCTGACATCGTTACGAAAACTAGATAAAGATTTTTCTTTGTGCGTGGCAGACTGCAGCTGCGATTGTTTTAAGAAGCGAAAAGAACTCCAGTCGCAAATGCATGGCGCAGGAGCTGATGCCGAAGCATTTCGGACGTTCTGCCTGGTATTGACTACAACCAGGCGCTAATAAAACTATGCAAAACTAAAAAAAGCGCTTGAAGGAAAGGAGGCAGATAAAATCGAAATCAAGTACACTTGAGCACGTCTTCAGGCACAGTCACCGTAAAGGCCGAACTACAAGGTAGCGTTTCTTCGGTGCAGCATCAACGTTTATTTTACCGTCGTCGCTTCAGGCCGTAGGAGAGGGCGATCAAACACGTACGAATTGGTTGTCCAGACGGGCGTTAGGTGTGTTTTGTTTCGTTCACCGTTGTTCTGCTCACGCACGAGATGCTTTGTCCCCACCGAGCGTACAAATGTGGTTGCGCTGCAATGCATATTTCTTATGTCTGCAAATAAGTGTCAACACAAGCAAATACACAAATTCTTGAAATATAAATGACTACAAACACATTAGGCTGCGAACTGGGCGAGTTGGTACTGATTCATATTTGAACAGCGCAATAAAACAAAGGAATACAGCGAAGAATGGACACCACAAGCGCTGACTCGCAACTAAATTATTATCCACGTCAAAGGTATCTTAAGTATTAAGAAAGAACACCAAACACAAACCAGAGGGAAAACAAAACAAAAACACAAAAGCTAATCATCATGCCCACAACGGTGACAATAGGCACGAGCGCAAAGCTACACATCTTGGCCGGATAAGTAGATCATCTGTTTATCACTTAGTGCAACAGAAGGGTCACTAATACAACTATCTGATTCCAAGCGGATTTGAAAAGCCTCCAATATCTCACGCGTTAGGTTGTGATTATGTTTGCCTAAGATGACGGTGTTAGAAAACAGAGGGGTGCATGTACCTTCTCTCCTGTGACGTGCAAGGTTACAAGATAACCCATTATCTCGGGACCTCTGGTGCTCACTTATAGACGAGCGTTAACGCAACTTCAGTCTGGCCAATATAAGTCACCTCGCAAGTGGACGGTATTCTGTAGACAACACCGGCATTACAGGGCACAAAAGGTCTACACCTTATGATTGGTCTTACACCCTCCACTGCAGCGCCAAGAAAATGAGTACTTTGGCGTGAATAAAAATATAGTTGCGAGTCAGCGCTTGTGCTGTCCATTCTTCGTTGTGTTCCGTTATTTTATTGCGCTGTTCAAAATATGAAACTGTAAACACAGAGTTGTAATGTATATAGCAGCAGACACATGCAAAGTAGTGTATATGCTGTTGCGGTAAAGAGTTGTAAATATATGTAAATAAATGCACGTGAACGTCCCCTTCTTTTCTACAAACGAGTTTAAAACTTCCCACACGGCGCAAAACTGAAAGCAGCAGCCGCGCTTGCCATAATTAACTGGTGCCATTTTAGTGCTGCTGCGAGGCCACCTCGTCAGTGTCGCGGACCACACCATTTATCCGCGCAAAACAATTTTCGTTAATCCTGGTGCCACGAAACCAACAAACGTAACACCTCACAACGCTCTATTCGTCTGCCAAGGAACAGCATCCTCAAGTGATAGGCGGAGCGAACGCCTGGGCCCACCTCTGCAAACGGCGAGCAAATCTGCTGCTCCAGCCGATTTTCGTTGGAAAAAGCGCTGCGCCGCGGATGAATCGAGAGCTACGCTAGAAGGGGTACGAAGCAGGAATCTGACAAAGGCGTGGTGTAGGTCTCTAGTATAGGAGTAGGAGAGATAACGCCAGCACCGCGCGACCGTTGGCAAGCATGGCGCAAGCGGTCCAACCTAGTGTTCCTGTATATGCTCCCGCTCCCTGCATATACAGGAACACTAGTCCAACCATCTTGGTAGCGCGGCAGCGCGGCAACTAACTGAAGTTGGGCGTACCGGCGGCTCCCATCGCGAAGCGGGCGATGTGGCTGGCATTGTAAAAATATAGGAGGCGCTGGCTATGCAAAACGCGACCAGATTTATCTCGATTAATCGCAGCCAGACTGAGCTGATTCTACGTTGTTCCAGGATGTTCTAGTAACTTTGCACGCTTTATCTTGAAAGTTCGCTATCAGCTTTGAATGAATGAATGAATGAATGAATGAATGAATGAATGAATGAATGAAAAACTTTATTGTATAAGGGTTATTTCTCGCAGCGTAGGTGGAGCCCTCAGTCCAGGGCCCCAGTGGCCTTTGCAGTCTTGCGAGCCTTGTCGATCAGCTTGAGCTGCTCTTCAGGCTTCGAGCTGGACAGCGCAGCCTCCCACTGCTCCGGTGTAGGTGTGTTGTTTATCGGCGCTGCCTGCATTTTCTGACAGGCCCATGTAACGTGGTAAAGCGTTGCGTGTTCACCGCATAGCGGGCATTTGTTTTCATAAGTGGATGGATAGATTTTGCTGAGTAAACTCAGATTGGGGTATGTATTAGTCTGTAGTTGTCTCCAGGCAACCGACTGCTGTTTACTAAGGTCTTTGTGGGGAGGCGGGTAGGTCCTCCGGAGGGCTCGTTGGTGTTCTAAGATGGCTCCATACCGTCTAGTGACTGCGTCCAGTTCCCCTTCGGTGCGCGCCTCCCGGTTGGCGTATGCTCGGGCATTGGCGTCCGCACATTGGTTCCCTTTGACAGCCTCATGGCCTGGTGTCCACGTGATGAAGCATCTCGTAAAACTGATTGTCCTCGCCTTGAGTATGTGAATGGCTGCAGTGGATATGCGTCCACTGCTGTATCTTCTGCACGCCTCTTGCGAGTCTTTAATGATGTGTGCATGGGGCTCGTCACTCTGCTGGGTGATGGCGAGTGCAATTGCTGCTTCCTCAGCCTCGAGTATGTTGTTGGTTTTTATCGAAGCGCAGTTGATTTCCCTGAGCTGGTGATCCACCACGCTGGCTACCGAGCCATATCGGTTTGAACTGAGCACGGCCGACAGCGGCGGGCATTCTGTTCGACGGCCGCCGAGCACGCTTGTTGCTACGCCGCCGCCGAGTGATTCAGACCTTGTGGGCGCAAGTCAGCCCAAATAAAGAGTTTGGATTAGACGCCATTTTCGCTGCATTTCTGGTCTCCGGACTGCAGTCACCCCCACGTGGCCATACTATACTCGTCATACTCCTACCGGCGCAGTGGCGCCGCAGTTAAGCGATGCGCCACTGCACCGGCTGGTGTAGGTTTCGAACACAGCCACCGGTGGGTCTTTGTGAGGGGAATAGGCCCCCAGCAGGTTCGAGCGTCCTCCGAGGTGGGGCCCCGGAGGATCCAGAAAAGTCGTCCCAGACCGTGCACGTCCGTAGATGTAACAAAAATGGTTTACTTAATATAGGAGAGCAGTCACTGATGAGTATGGAGCTGTGCGGCCGAGGGTCGAGGAGTGGCTCCGGTGTGAGGTTCCGCGGCCCGTCGCCGGAAAGGCACCGGGGCCAGGTACCTCCGCAGGATTGTTCTTCCTGCGGCCGGAAGCCGGGCGCGGAGCACCAGCACCGGTGGCGCTGACGACGCACCAGAAAGGTGACGGCCGCCCAGGTCTGGGCACCCGGGCACGGCCAGGAAGGCACCCTTTCACGGCAGGGGATCCCAGCCACGGGACGGCAGGCACGATCCCACAGCAAGGCCGGCAGGATCTCTGGGCAGGCTGCACCTGTCTGTTCCCGGCACGGTGCCCGCACTCCGAGGCAGCGAGCGACAGGCAGGAGACACGAGACAGCAGGCTCCTGGTTGAGCAGAACTGGGCGAGGACGGCTTCCCCAGGCCTGGTCACCCGGGTTCAGGAAGCCGTTCAGCCGCGACCTCGCCTGCTCCGTTGCTCGAGCTCGTCTCCTCGTGCCGTTCGCGCCGCACCCCGCGTCTCACTTCCTTTTCTTCACCTTGCTTCTCCCGCCTGAGCGAGCGTCAGGCCGCCGCTAGAGCTGAGGGCGCTGGTGGCGCATCACAAATATGCCCCCCCTTTAAGAAGTTTTTTTTTCCCCGAAAAAAAAAACTTGCACCAAGCACTGGTCGGCGGACTGCACCACACCACACTGAACACTTTCCCACGCGCACCACCGTTCACTGGCTGTCATGTTGCACACACACAAAACACACAACAAAAATGTAACTACACAGGCACCATCAAAGGAAGTTCACACAAAAAGATTGGTTACCCGACCAGTCAATAGAACGTCACAGCGATAGAGTTCTCACAGGGTCATGACCGGCTTAAATAATCTGCACCAACGTTATCAGAGCCTTTAATATGTTCAACCCGGAAAGTATATTCCTGTAACACCAGACTCCATCGTAGCACACGGCTATTTAAATGCTTCGCCTGCGTCAAGTATTGAAGGGGCTGATGGTCTGTCTGGATAGTAAAAGTGCGACCATACAAGAAAATATGAAATTTGCCGACCGCCCAGATTAGTGCTAAGCATTCTCGTTCGATGGCGGAATAGTGTGTTTCGCGCTGAAGCAGCTGCCTGCTGGCATACGCCACAGGATGAAGCGTACCGTTGTGTTCTTGCAAAAGAACTGCACCTAGACCCTTCCCAGAGGCGTCGGTACGGAGAATGAACTCCTTTGCGAGATCAGGCGCCCGCACAACTGGTCGGGAGGCAAGAGCTTGTTTCAAGGTTTCGAATGCCTTTTCGCGCTCGGGAGTCCAATGCACATGATTACTCTCTGCTTTCCGTGTAAGTTCAACCAAAGGCTGGGCCTTGGCAGCGTAGTGAGGTATTAAGCCCCGGTAGTACCCAGCCAAACCTAGAAAAGACCTAACCTGCTTCTTCGTTTCCGGTTTAGGTGCCTGTTCCAATTTGGCGACAATTGACTCTACTGGGCGAATCACTCCCTCACCCAACAAATGTCCCAAGAAGACCACGCGGCTCATACCAAGCTCGCATTTTTGAGGTTTTACTGTGAGGCCTGCCTGTCTGATACGCCTGAACAATTCTCGGAGAGTATTCAAGTGCTCCTCCCACGTCGAGGTAGCCACCAAGACGTCATCTATGTAATGGACCACATTAGGTAGACCTGCCATAAGGCTTCTCATAAGGCGGGTAAAAATTGCGGACGCGGTCTTAATTCCAAAGGGCATGAAGGCGAACTGATAGTGGCCTGATTGGGTGGAAAATGCTGTAACTGGCCTGGACGCAGTACTGAGTGGCACTTGCCAATAACCTTTGGTGAGATCTAGTTTTGAAAAAAAACGTCTTGGTGCCGACCTCGGCAAACATAACAGCAGTCCTTGGAATGGGCTCGCCATCGTCCACCAATATGCTATTAATCCGACGAAAGTCAATGCACGCACGATACGTTTTGTCAGGTTTCTTAACTGAGACAAGTGGAGAGTTGTAAGGGCAATGGGAGCGTTCTACAACCCCAAGCCTCAACATGTCTGCTACCTCCTTCTCGACAACCTCACGCAAAGCAAATGGTAATGGATACTGCGGGGTGTTGACAGGCGCACTCGTCGTTAATTCCAAGTGGCACTCAATTAAATTAGTATGGCCCGGAACCTCTGAAAAAAATGTCGCGGTGAACCTCCAGCAATCTATCTAGTGCGGCTAACTGCGTCTCATTCAAAGTTTGAGCTCGCTTGATAGCTCCAATCCCAGGACCAGGATTCGCACTGAAGGTTGGCACTGGAGTTTCTGCCTCCACTTCCTCAACGACCACGAACGATGACGCTTGGAGGGCATTCACTGGCTGGCGTTCTTCATAGCGTTTCAACATGTTTATGTGAAACAACTTTTTGCTGGGGCCCACGTCAAGCCAGTAATCGACTTCGTTCTTTTTGCCGGTGACCGCAAAAGGGCCTTTCCAATGCATGATGAGCTTGTTATGAGAAGCGGGTAGAAGGATTAGCGCTCGATCACCAACCTTCAGTTTCCTATTAGAGGCGCACCTATCGTGGTACATCTTCTGTGACCTCTGCGCCCTCATTAAATTTTGGTGTGCGAGCTGCAGCGTGCCTTCTAGACGCTCCCTCAGATCTAGCACATAACCATACGTTGTCCTGACAGTGTCAGACAGGTTTCCGGCTGTCCAGAGCTCTTTTAGAATGGTAACTGGCCCTCGGACTTGGCGACCGTAGATGAGCTCAAATGGGGAAAACCCCAGGCTAGCTTGCGGTGCTTCTCTGTAGGCGAAGAGCAGTGGAGCAAGATAACGGTCCCATGCCTTGGGGTGTTCTTGGCACAACTTCTGTAGCATGCTCTTCAAGGTCCCATTAAACCGCTCCACAAGCCCGTTGCACATAGGATGGTATGGTGTCGAACTTAAATGTTTTATAGCTAGCAAATCGTTCACTTCTCGCATAAGTGCAGATGTGAAACACGAAGCCCGATCACAAAGGACCTCCAGTGGGAACCCAATACGGGAGAACATCTCGAGAAGGCCTTCCGCCACAGTGGCTGAATCGATGGCAGGAAGGGCTACCGCATCGGGATACCTGGTGGCAAAATCCACCAACGTGAGGATGTATCGGTTCCCTCTAGATGAGGTTGGAGTCAAAGGTCCAATGATGTCCACCGCCACCCGCTCAAAAGGTGTGGAAATAATAGGCATACGTCCTAATGGAGCGTTGCCCAGCTTTCCTTTCGGCACAGTCCGCTGACAGGCGTCGCATGACTTCACAAACCTTTTGATGTCGGCTTGTACCCCTGGCCAGTAGAAGTCACCCAGTACTCTCGCCGTAGTTTTCTTTACACCCTGATGACCGGCAAGAGCACTCTCATGCGCCTGCACAAGGACCTGATGGCGCAAGCTCTTCGGAACCACCGCCTGTTCAATCGTTTTGCCAGGGCACACTTGATACGTCCGGAACAATACGCCGTCAACCAGATGGAAGGTGTGAGAGGACTCGGCTTTGCCGGGAAAGGTTGTCCCCAGTTTCTTCCGACACAGGTCTAAGCTAGTGTCCTCTTCTTGTTTCTTGCGGAACGCCAGGCGAGACACGTGGACCGCGCTCTGAGAGAGATCCAAGATAGTCTCCGAAGCTTTCGCCGCCACAGCTGTGCAAGGAGCGTTGGCCTGCGTAGCAGGTGCAGAATTGGTCCCCTGGTCCGCCGAGACTGATGAACAATTATTTGAGTTCTCCAAGAAAGGAACACGTGCACCCGGGACATTGCCAATTAACACGTCGTACAAAGGCGTCGGTAAGCACCTTGCAATAGCCTTGCCCGTAAAGTACGGTGATGTGACGATCACCTCCGCCTCAGGAGCTTCTATGGTAGAACCATCCGCCAAAAGCAATGTCGCTCTTTTCCCAGTATAAGCTGCCTCGGGCACGAGGGCCTGGCGTACGACGATGCTGTTACTTCCAGTGTCCCGTAGCACTGACACGCTTTGTCCAAACACTTCCCCGTGCACCACCGGCATGCTGGCAATCGGTGGAGAGGGTCTGTGAACAGGATCTGCCGCTTGGACATCTAAACGCTCTCTTCCCGGCTGTGAATCAGGGCAAGAACCTTGGGGTGACATGAAACATGCGGATGTCTCCCGGTCACTTGAACTGCAGCGCCGGCATGATTGTAAGTCGTGTCCAGACTTACGGCAGAATGTGCAATATGGGGCCTTCGGCTTCGAACGGCAATCGGAAGACCTGTGTCCGACCTTCTCGCAGATGAAACATCGAATTTGTGACTTGGGATTAGGAACCGTGATTGTAGGCCTCACTGAACTCTGCTCACTCCGGTCTTTGAAAGTTGCAAGGTTATTCTGTCTCTGAGCCTCCAGGAAATGGTCGGCGGCCTCAACAATCTTTTCAACCTTTTTACAATCCCTTTCTCGTAGAAACAATACTAAACGATTGTGGCAGTTGCTTATAAACTGCTCAGCAACAATCATATCGCGCACCACCTCAAAGGTGCGGCCTTCTCCCCGCATTTCTACCCAGCGGTCAAAGAAAGTGAAAAGCCTCGTGGCGTACTGGGAGGCTGTCTCGTCATCGTGAGGCTTGCTCTGCCGAAATCTCTCCCTATAGCCTTCAGCGGTAAAACGAAATCTTCGTAGCAGGGCAAGTTTCGCTTTCTCATAATTCATGGAGTCCTCTGGAGATAGCCGACCAAAGACTCTAAGAGCTTCCCCGCCGAGACAGAGGCTCAAAGCCGTGGCCCACTTCTCCTTCGGCCACCCTTGCCCTGTGGCGACATGTTCAAAACGCTTCAAATACGCGTCCAAATCATCTCGTGCCTCATTAAACGTTGGTATCAGGCCATGTGGGCTAATGGGAAAAACGGTTGAAGCACTACGCTCCGCACTTTCAGCGTTTGGATTAGGAGGAGGATTTTCTCTTTCTGATAGTTTAACTCGAAGCTGTAAATTCTGCGCTTCTCGCTCTAAGTTCTGTGCTTCGAGCTCCAAACGCCGCTTTGTGGCTTCCCGATCCGCAGCTCTCTCCTCTCGTGCCTTGCTCAATTCCTCCTCTACCCACTCGCGCAACTCGCGTCCCTGCAAACCCAGGCGCTCTCCTACCGCGAGAAAATCTGCAGCACTCATTCTGTCTTATGAACTCTGTTAACTGGTAAACGCTGCTCGGCCTGGTCCTGTCGCGGACGCCAAATTTGTGAGGGGAAAAGGCCCCCAGCAGGTTCGAGCGTCCTCCGAGGTGGGGCCCCGGAGGATCCAGAAAAGTCGTCCCAGACCGTGCACGTCCGTAGATGTAACAAAAATGGTTTACTTAATATAGGAGAGCAGTCACTGATGAGTATGGAGCTGTGCGGCCGAGGGTCGAGGAGTGGCTCCGGTGTGAGGTTCCGCGGCCCGTCGCCGGAAAGGCGCCGGGGCCAGGTACCTCCGCAGGATTGTTCTTCCTGCGGCCGGAAGCCGGGCGCGGAGCACCAGCACCGGTGGCGCTGACGACGCACCAGAAAGGTGACGGCCGCCCAGGTCTGGGCACCCGGGCACGGCCAGGAAGGCACCCTTTCACGGCAGGGGATCCCAGCCACGGGACGGCAGGCACGATCCCACAGCAAGGCCGGCAGGATCTCTGGGCAGGCAGCACCTGCCTGTTCCCGGCACGGCGCCCGCACTCCGAGGCAGCGAGCGACAGGCAGGAGACACGAGACAGCAGGCTCCTGGTTGAGCAGAACTGGGCGAGGACGGCTTCCCCAGGCCTGGTCACCCGGGTTCAGGAAGCCGTTCAGCCGTGACCTCGCCTGCTCCGTTGCTCGAGCTCGTCTCCTCGTGCCGTTCGCGCCGCGCCCCGCGTCTCACTTCCTTTTCTTCACCTTGCTTCTCCCGCCTGAGCGAGCGTCAGGCCGCCGCTAGAGCTGAGGGCGCTGGTGGCGCATCACAGTCTTGTGAGACCCAGGTTGCTCTTCACGAACCTCCCGCAAGCCTGATTTTTGCACAGATTGTTCTTGGGTAGGCTGTCCATTTTGCACGTACGCCTGCTGTTGTCTGGATCATTTTCATTTTTGCTGAATCATTCATCGACCTGCGTCTCCCTCCTATCCCATGTAAATGCAGAGGGGATGGTTGGCAGGCGGAGAGAGGGAAATCACCCTCAACAACACCTGCCACGGCTGACAGATAGACGCTTCACACCTGCCACCGACGCCCCACGGCAGATGGCCTTTCATTGTTCTTAATGAACACGGCAATTGAATATTGCAGGAGCAGCTCACACCACCCTCCCCTCCAACTCCTCCAATTTTCTACACGCGATGACATGTTAACGGGACACTGACGAAAAATTGACGTTGGCCTATATCCATCGATTACGACATTCAAACCACAAAGACGCTATTTCCGCTGAAAACAGAGCATTTAATTAGCTAGAAAACGCCATAAATGAAATACAGGGGTCGCCATCACCAGCCGATTTCGTAGAGAAGCTGCGGTGCGTCGAAAATTTGTTGTTTGGGGATCTCAGAGGCTATAGGCAAGGATAGCAAGACAACTCTGCCATTCACTTCAGCGAGTCACAGAGTCATTTTGACGTATTGGCAATGGATGCATGGATGTTAGGAGAGTTCACTTCGAAACAGGAAGGTCGAAGGTGCCGCCAAGCTCGATACTCTTTTTCTCTATATTTATCTAACCAGTCTGTAAAATTTAAAGCTATTATCTATAAATGCACGCTTGAAATAAACTTGTTAGCCGCGTGTGTTCAGCGATGTTTGTTGGAAAATACTGCCTGTTATTTACGTGTCCACTTCTAGAGCAAGCCAATCTTTTGAGAAATTTCGGCTGTGTGCTTGGTAGGGACAGAAATTTCATGGTCCTACAAGCGTTCCACTACAGAGTGAAAACTCCATGTTCCCATGCTGTGCCTGTTATTACTGGAACCAGGAGAACCATTTTCATGAAACAGACGCTACGCTGCAGCGGCGCCGAGAACTAGTCTAAGACGAAGAGGCACGCGCGGAACCACGTTGTTTGCTCTGTTGCGACTGCTTGGCCGGCACATTCAGACAGGCTGTCTGATTTTACTTAAAAGAACAGCAGTTGCTAACACTAGACAATGGTCAGCGGCGTACTGTACTACTCCGCCGGCCAATCACAACAGTAAACGAAATCGGTTTTTCAATGTTTTACATTATTAAGCACGCCAGATGTCAAAATTATAAAGCTTACCATTTTTTTGTGATGAGCTTCTTGTTTAGGTTACAAGAAAAGTCTAAACAACGGAGTAATTTTTTGTTGAGGAGGAATTCTGTGCGATGGTCCTGAATGTGGGCGGAGCTTCAGTGCATACTTAAGTTGTATCCGGCTATAGGAGCGCTGTTATATCCATATTTGCATGCTAAAGAGATACAGTAGCCGCTGAACGTCAATGCATGGTTTCTCATCAAAATTTGGCACTCTTTGTAAATTTATAGCAGGCACAATCCAAGAGCAAAAAATTTCTATTAAAAAAACAGCATTGCTATCTAAAACAACAAAAAAGTTCTCCAAACATAACACCGAAAACGTTCTCAGCTGCAACCAGCAGATCCCATTTGAGAACCAACAATCTCCTAGTTGAGACCAGCAGGTTTCTGATGGCACCAGTTGGCCCAGTAGAGAAGCAGTAAGCTGTGCTGCTGGAACTACCTGGCGCAGTAGAATTAAAGCCAACAAGGTTCCTGTTGGGACCAACTGGAACCAGCAAATACCAGCATAAACCAGCATATTCCCATTTGGAAATTTTCACCTGTGGCGGCGCTATTGGTCATTAAACATCGCCGAACACGCGCGGCTAACGGGTGCATTCAAAACGCGAAGTCTGTTCGTCACTGTCTTTGTAATGGGAGGGTTATTCGGTATAGACGTTTGGTGATATGATGTTTTTATTCACGTCAAGATGGACAGGATGAACTGACGATTTAATTTGAATTTCAGTTCATTATAATTCTTTGTGCTCTTCGTCATTGTCCCGTACCCTCGCTGTCGTTGTGATCAGTCAGTCAGACAGGCGAATGACAAGAATCGAATATTTCGAGCGAAGAGGATTGTATAACAATGGCCTTACATTTAATACATGCCGTCTATCCACTGCCTCAAGGTTCAGAGCACAAGGTACGGTTACCTGCTGCGAGGAGACAGTGTGCGGGAAAGGCGACCTCATTGTTCTCGCTTTCGGCATGTACGATTAGAAATCTATATTCATACTTGGTGCAGCACATGGGTAGCAAAATTTATGAGCACGAGTAAATCCAGGAAAGGCGCATCTCTATCAGTCAAACATCAGGCTACTGGCGAAGTTTTCTGGCCCGTTGTCTGCGAAGCAGCTTGGCAAATTGAAAACCTGATCTGCATTCAAGGCGTCTTGTCATAAAGTCAGTGATTTCAAATCGCTGCAAACCGCGCACCTACCACCTGCCGTTTTCAAACATCACACAGCGGTATTTTTTTAAACTCATCTATACATTGACACAGTCGGAGAAACCGAAAAAAAAGGATATGGGCCACACGAGGGCCCCGCCGCGGTGGCTCAGTGGTTACGGCGCTCGACTACTGATCCGGAGTTCCCGGGTTCGAACCCGACCGCGGTGGCTGCGTTTTTATGGAGGAAAAACGCTAAGGCGCCCGTGTGCTGTGCGATGTCAGTGCACGTTAAAGATCCCCTGGTGGTCGAAATTATTCCGGAGACCTCCACTACGGCACCTCTTTCTTCCTTTCTTCTTTCACTCCCTCCTTTATCCCTTCCCTTACGGCGCGGTTCAGGTGTCCAACGATATATGAGACAGATACTGCGCCATTTCCTTTCCCTAAAAACCAATTATTATTATTATCACACGAGGGTGTCACTTTCGACAAACAGAGCCGCTTTTTTACTGCAACATTTTAATGAAGAGCGATTCTGCGAAGGCTGACACCACTGGGAGTCCTCTGCAGCGACGCCATTTTGGTTCCATTCTAGCGATCCACAAGGTCGTCAAAATCGCCAATAGTTGCAAAGGCGGCAGAAGGAAGCATCTGGACCAGAATAGGCGCATTGCTCGGCTAACGAAAAAACCTAAAAACCGAACTAACCAAGATAGGTATTCATAGCGTAAGGGACATTGAGGGCATAGAGAAGCTGGCCTGTATCAATAGGGTTGCGCGTTCTGATCACCAATAGACCGCTCTCAGCGAAAACACGGAAGTCACAAAAGAGCATGGTATGAAATACGTGCAGGTGATCGCCAACTTCGGCTGATTTTCTCCAGAAAAATGTATACGTCGACACCGAAGCTTTTACGCGGACCCCTGAAGCTGCTACGCTACACCGCCACCCACTTCGCGAGTGTGCAACCAGTCCTTATCGATATTGCTACGGTTGTGCTTGTGCTTGGAATGCTCGTGCTTGGTGCGCTCGCGCTTGGAACGCGAAGAGGACGAAGTGCGTTTCTGCTGCTGGGCTTCGCGTGCCCGGTTGTTCGGCTGCGTGGCTGTAAGCTGTTTCCCTGTAAATATATTTTTCCCTTTTGGTGTGCACACCTTCACGTTACATTATTGGTGTGAGGTGCTGGGTACAGCCACAGCAAGCACGGAACTTCGCAGCGGTCGTCAGCTCGCCGGCTCTTCAACCATGACCAGCGAAGGGGCCGCTCCGTCGGCGTCCGCCAACCCGGCGTTCATCATTGCCCATCCGAGAGATCCTGGGACCTTCAACGGAACGGACGGCGTCGACGTGGAGGACTGGCTCGCAATGTACGAGCGCGTGAGCACACACAACAGGTGGGACCCGACCCTAAAGTTGGCCAACGTCATCTTCTACCTGACGGGCACTGCCAGGGTATGGTTCGAGACCCACGAGGATGAACTCACCAGCTGGGATCTCTGCAAGCGCAAGCTTTGTGACCTGTTTGGTAAGCCATTCGGGCGTCATCTCGCTGCGAAGAAGGAGCTCGCATGCCGTGCACAAACGTCCACAGAGTCCTATGTATCATACATTCAGGACATATTAGCTCTCTGCATGAAAGTCGACGCCACTATGTCAGAGTGCGACAAAGTAGGTCACGTGCTCAAAGGCATCGCAGATGACGCCTTTAACCTTCTTGTATACAAGGACTGCGGAACGGTTGACGCAATCATCAAGGAATGCCGCCGGTTCGAACAAGCGAAGAGCCGCCGAATTTCTCCGCAGTTCATGCGGTTGCCGAATACGACTGCGACGTCGTCCTGTGTAGACTCGACTCCTCCGAGCCGTCTGCCGACATCTGAGAGCCTGACACGACTTGTGCGCCAAGAAGTAGAGGCAATGTCCCCCGTTGCGTTTCATCCACCCGCAACAGACAGTACTCCAGCAGTGTCCCTTATACAGGCTGTCGTTCGCAAAGAATTTGCCAATCTTGGGATTCAACCTGTTTGCTCAGTTAGTGCCCCATATGCTCGCCGCATGTCCCCGGAGCTCGGTTCTGAACGTGCATACTACCCTCGACGCAGCCGCAATCGAGATGAATGGAGAACACCTGATGACAGGCCCATCTGCTTTAACTGCTCCCGAGTTGGCCACATATCTCGACACTGCCGAAGCCGTCCGTCCTCGACCTACAGCCGCCACCCGCCGGGTTTTGCATATTCCCGCCGCTCTCCCTCGCCCTCGGAAACGACCTCTGCTGGCCACAACGCTCAGACCCCGCTTACCAACCGTTCGTCGTCACCTCAGCGCCGTCGATCTCCATCGCCCCGACCTCGCCGCCCTTCGTCGCCGGCCCCATATGCCCGCTCCCGGTCGGAAAACTGATGGCTGCAGCGTCTGGGGGTGATGCTGCTCTGACGACCCGACCAGAAAACCCTCCTTTAACTCTTCATGCTCATCGGAACATCCTTAACGTCGACGTGGACGGGGTCCCTGTTACCGCTCTGATCGACACTGGAGCGCACGTCTCAGTCATGAATGCTCATCTTCGCCGTCGCCTAAGGAAAGTGCTCACTCCTGCCCCCTCAACTGTGGTCCGTGTTGCAGATGGCGGTATGTCTATTGTCGTCGGAATGTGTACTGCTCGTGTTTCAATAGCCGGCCGCCATACTTCTGTGCTCTTCACTGTCCTCGAACACTGCCCTCATGACATCATTCTCGGCCTTGACTTTCTCACCGACCATTCCGCCCTTATAGATTGCGCCACAAGCATCGTTCAACTCGCTCTACCTGTTCCTTGAGAGCCACCGGATCCAATTGTTCACCGACTGTGCACCGCCGACTTTGTCCGCCTGGACCCCGATGCCGCCACTTATGTCCGTTTCTCCTCGGTCCCGCCAGTTTCCGATGGTGACTACATCATTACTCCGGTTCCTGATGTGCCCTTTACACGCAGTGTTGCCCTTGCGCATACAGTTGTCACCATGTCGGCAAATCAAGCGTCCCTTCCGGTTCTCAACTTTGCCTCTTACGTTCAGCCGCTCCCACAAGGTATGTCGCTCACCACGCTGTGCCCTGCTGCCGAATGCGTCGTATCGGCGGTGAGAAGCGTCCCACCCTCGTCGAACTGCCGCGACTCTGACGTCCCACCACCTAATGAATATGCCAAAATGATTGCTGCTGACCTCTTACCAGGGCAAGCTCACGACCTTCGGTATCTTCTGTCGTCTTTTCGCGACATCTTTGACTTCGATGACCGCCCTTTGGCTCGAACATCTGTGGTCACGCATCGCATCAACACCGGTGACGCAGCTCCTATTCACAGACGACCCTACCGAGTGTCCAGTACAGAACGCACCATCATACAGCAAGAGGTGGACAAGATGCTCAGTAAAGACATCATAGAGCCCTCGTCGAGCCCTTGGGCCTCACCAGTTGTGCTGGTCAAAAAGAAGGACGGCAGCTGGCGCTTTTGCGTTGATTACCGGCACCTAAACAACATAACAAAAAAAGACGTCTATCCACTCCCAAGAATAGACGATGCTTTGGACTGCCTTCACGGAGCCAAATTTTTCTCTTCAATTGACCTTCGGTCTGGGTATTGGCAAATCTCTGTTGATGACAATGACCGCGAAAAGACGGCATTCGTCACACCGGACGGCTTATATCAGTTTAAAGTTATGCCATTCGGTCTCTGTAATGCGCCAGCTACCTTCGAAAGAATGATGGACTCCTTGCTTCGCGGCTTTAAATGGTCCACATGTCTATGTTACCTCGACGATGTTGTGGTTTTTTCGCCCACGTTTACCACGCACCTCGAAAGATTGGCGAGCATTCTTTCTGTCTTCCGTCGAGCCGGGCTACAGCTCAATTCGTCGAAATGTCAATTCGGTCGCCGCCAACTCACCATTCTCGGACATCTAGTCGACGCTTCTGGTGTCCGCCCGGATCCTGTTAAAGTTAAAGCCGTCAAGGACTTCCCTATTCCCCAGTCGTCTACGGATGTGCGCAGCTTCGTCGGCCTCTGCTCGTACTTCCGCCGTTTCATCAAAAATTTTGCCAGCACCGCTCGCCCCCTGACCGACCTTCTAAAGAAAGACACCCCTTTTACCTGGGGCCCTGCCCAAGAGGAGGCCTTTTCTTCGCTAGTCGACTTACTCACCTCCCCACCTATTCTGGCCCATTTTGATCCGTCGGCTCCGACTGAAGTTCGCACAGACGCCTGCGGTTATGGGATTGGCGCCGTGCTAGCCCAACGTCACCAAGGGCAAGAACGCGTTATTGCATATGCCAGCCGCCTCCTTTCTACAGCTGAGCGAAATTACTCAATTACAGAGCGCGAGTGTCTAGCTCTTGTTTGGGCCGTAGCTAAGTTCCGACCGTACCTGTTTGGCCGTCCATTTTCCGTAGTGACCGATCACCACGCCCTTTGTTGGCTGTCTTCACTGAAAGACCCCACAGGCCGGCTCGGACGTTGGACGTTGCGCCTCCAAGAGTATTCTTACACTGTTCATTACAAGTCAGGGCGTCTCCATCAAGACGCCGACTGCCTGTCTCGGCACCCTGTAGAGCCGCCTGATCCTGGAGACAACGACCTCGGCCCGTGCCTCTTCGCTATCTCCGATCTGGTTAACATCGCGGACGAGCAGCGACAAGACTCTTCCTTGCGTATTCTCATTGATCGCCTCAACTGTGCCAGCCGAGATCCTTCATTGCAACTGTTCGTCATTCAGGATGGCGTCCTATACCGCCGCAACCTTCGTCCTGACGGACCTCCGCTCCTGCTAGTCGTTCCCCAGCGTCTCCGTTCATCTGTCCTAGCGGAACTACACGACCTACCGACCGCAGGCCACCTCGGCGTCTCCCGCACATACGATCGGGTCCGACGCCGCTTCTTTTGGCCTGGTCTGTACCGCTCTGTTCGGCGTTACGTTGCCTCCTGCGACCTCTGTCAACGCAGGAAGAGACCATCAACGTTGCCTGCTGGCCTTCTACAGCCTATTGACGTACCTCTCGAACCATTCTACCGTGTTGGACTCGACCTTCTCGGACCTTTCCCGACGTCCTGCTCCGGCAACCGTTGGATTGCTGTCGCGACCGACTATGCGACCCGGTACGCTATCACGCGTGCGTTACCAACAAGTTGGCAACCGATGTCGCCGACTTCCTATTGCAGAACGTAATCCTTCACCACGGCGCTCCACACCAATTGCTGACGGACCGCGGCCGCTACTTTTTGTCCCGAGTAGTTGACGATATCCTCCGGTCCTGTGGCACGCAGCATAAGCTCACTACAGCTTACCATCCCCAGACGAACGGGCTTACCGAGCGCCTCAACAGGACTCTGACCGATATGCTATCCATGTATGTCTCGCCCGACCACCGCGATTGGGACGTTGCCTTGCCTTATGTAACATTTGCTTATAATTCGTCGCGGCATGATACCACCGGCTATTCTCCTTTCTACCTTCTGTTTGGTCGGCATCCTGCGCTGCCATTGGATACATTACTACCGAGTTCTACTGCCTCGACCACAGAGTATGCACGTGACGCCATCTCCCGAGCAACTATGGCCCGTGAAATCGCCCGAGACCGGCTCACCGCATCTCAGACCTACCAGAAGTCAGTTTACGACCGCCGGCATCGCCCAGTACACTATCCGCCGGGCTCACTCGTCCTCCTTTGGTCTCCTTCTCGCCATGTCGGTCTCTCTGAGAAACTTCTACGTCAGTACAGTGGCCCTTATCGAGTTCTCCGTCAGGTGACCGACGTGACCTACGAGATTACACCTCTTCATGCTCCGACGTCGTCCACTAGCCCTTTGACTGACGTCGTTCATGTAGTCCGTCTCAAACCGTACCACACGCCTGCTACATCATCCACTTAGCACCGGGACGGTGCTTTTGCCGCCGGGAGTTATGCTACGGTTGTGCTTGTGCTTGGAACGCTCGTGCTTGGTGCGCTCGCGCTTGGAACGCGAAGAGGACGAAGTGCGTTTCTGCTGCTGGGCTTCGCGTGCCCGATTGTTCGGCTGCGTGGCTGTAAGCTGTTTCCCTGTAAATATATTTTTCCCTTTTGGTGTGCACACCTTCACGTTACAATATGGACGGCACGAGTTTGAATAGACTGGCGGGAAGGTTTTCAGATCAAGCCGTCGAACAGTCTGCAGCTCTCTACCCAATTACAGTGGGAGGCCGCGCTGCTCAGCTCGGGCCCGGAGCTTCAACTCCGAGTCACGGAGCGGGCCGAAGAGGTCGCCGAACGACATCGTCGGTCGGCCACCTGGCGTCCGGCCTAGAATAGGAGCCCACCGCGGGTAGGAGAACGTCACCCCAACCCGCACCAAAGACCTCTTCTTTAATAAAGTTTACCTCCTCCTCCAGATCCAATTTTCCAGCCGGGCGTCTTGCGCGTGCTCCGAGGTGTCACGTGAATAAATTTCTTGTTTGACCTGCCTCCGGTCACTCACTCGGAATCTCTTTCGACGGCCACAACTGAGCTGGTGAAAAAGCGCCCAAAAAACTCGGCAAAAAACTGGTGGATGCACACAAAGGCGTATAATTTAAATAAATTGGTAACCACGCGCTGTGCTTACTGGTGCAAAGGCAGCGATATTTTGCCGAGTTCACGTACGCGCTACTGACGCGCTGAGTTTAGGACAATATTTTTTAAGCGTAAAAGAAAAGGACGAAAAGCTTGAATGTTCCACTGGATTACGCCGTAATACATTCCAAGCTTTTCGACCTTTCCGTTGTTGCCTTTGAGGCGGCAGCAGCAGCAACAACAACAACGCCGTAGCAGGTTCGGCCAGTGGAATCCTGAAATTGGGACTCCAACCACGGGGTGCATGCTCTATTTAGTCATTAAACATTTTCAACAAAAACAATTATTTCTCATTGCGTACTTAAGCTTCTTCTTTCTCGATCTGTATCGATAAGCAGCTTCGATTGCTGGAAAAATATAACAGTATGCCCCAGAGACGGAGTGATTGCGAGTGGTTAATTACGAAGTAAAACATCAGCGTTCGTTTCAGTATTCCCGCTTTATCAAGCAACCTGGGGTTAGTTTCTCGAGATCGTGTTTGAAAAGTACCGCACGGAAGAAGCGCATGATTCATGCACAGTCAGGTGCGGTATTATTAAATTTAATTCCAACATAGTAATGTTACCTCCCTAAGCCAATTGTTCTGCTAACTGCTTTGTTCTATTACATATTATTAGGCACTTCAGCTACAGTTACAATCCACCTTAAGCCAGCTTATGAACTGCATTGCATATTGTCACGAATCTTTGTAGCGTTTGTATGTTCCTTCTTCAAAGCTGTCGCCATGCCGCTTTATCACTTTGTGGGTGCAAGGCGCGGCCAGATTTATCTCGATTGCTCGCATCCAGGCGCAGCCGATTCTACCTTGTTCCCGAATGCTCCAGTAAGTTTGCATGCTTTATCTCGAAAGTTCGCTATGAGCTTTAAACGGCTGAGAGCAGCGGGCATTCTGTTCGACGACCGCCATGCACGCTTGTTGCTGGCGCCACCGCGGAGTCCATCAGTCCATTCCGGTCGCAGGTCAGCCAAATGAGCACTTCTCTTTTTGCAGAATTTTTGGGCCTTCCTCCCTGCTTCGACTGCCGTCACCACGACGTGACAATATGCATCTCCCAAAGGAATTTCTTGCAAAGCAGTAGCTACCATGCTCCCATGTTGGAGTCACAGAAACTCTTCTTGACAACACATCGTGTCAGAAGTCGTGATAACGGTTACTTAGTTCTTGTTCATCTTTTTGCGAGTATCTGCCGTAAAAAATTATCAGCACCATGCGTTAACAACCCTCGGTGTTTTAGAAGGGTTGGAGTCTTGAAGTTTAAGCAGCGCAAAGCTAGGTAGTGATGTATGAAGCGCAGAAAGACCTCAGCAACAGAAGATATGCAGTGCACGCTAAGTGCTTTGATCATAGCTTGGATGTGTACTTTTGTCTTTGTTGCATGTCTCCTTGCGCTTTATTCATACCATGCAATACTAGGTATCCCGCCAAATAACCTTCCCCTGGCAATTGACACTTGTTTGGGGACAAGCTCTGTATTTCTATGAAAAACAGCACTGCGGTATATCTCACCAATACATTGAAGAAAACACGCAGTTTATAAGACTGCGTGAAATATTTACGTAAACATTTGAGAAATTTAGATATTTACACGCTCACACAGTAAATAAATATTCAATGAAAAGGAAGCACAAGCAATGTCCAGCGTTCGTGAACGACGCCACGTCTATGAAGTCGACCTGTAGGGTATAAGTATTGACGCATCAAATGATGTTTTTGTCCTTGAAGAGCTGATGACCATGTGTTTCTTCAGCTTCAAGTACATAATCACGCCAGCGGGGCGGCTGGGCGCAGAAGCCGCCCTGAGCTCGAACGCCAGCGCTTGCCTCATCTTCGCTGACTGGCTCGCAAATTCGCCCTGAAAGTGGTGAAGAGCGGCCCATATCACTGGCGTTCGAACTCCTTCAGCTGTGCGGCTTCCTGCAGCCACCTCGCTGGCGACTAAGCGGCCATGTTAGCCGTCGAATGTCCTGGCCGAATACCGCAGGACACGTGGCACGACGACACCAAGGACAGATAGTATCATAGCCGCAGACCTAAAAGCAGCAAGATCTATAGCGGGGTGGAGAAATCGAGAGCCAGCATGGAAGAGAACCAGGCGTAGGTCGACGAGGTCTTCCGCTTCTTCGGGGACCTGAACGCAACTACGGGCACCAGATTCATCGACACCGGTGTCTCTCGCAAGACGGTGGACTCGAGCAGCAGCGTGGCCGGGAGCCAGAAGCACGAGGTGACTGCCTTCGGAGCGCTGGCGGTGCGGACGGCGCGGACGCAGGTGACCACCACGGCGTGCCAGGCGGCGACTGGGGCTATGACCGACCCGCTTGCCACGTTGACCAGCGCGGCCATTGTCTGATGTAGTCACCTCGCACCGGTGGAAAATGGCGAGAAGGTTGGGCTGCGCAAAACCGAAACGGCGTTTAGAGGACTGGGCGGAGGGCACAACATATTCTATTAAATCGGTGAGATGAACGCAGCCCACAACCGCGCGAGGAGCGCACGAAAAACGTACCTTGACAAGTGGCCGCTCACACCCTGGCTGCCAGGCTTGAAGCATGAAGGAGTGGTTCCACTGTGGCTTTTGCAACTCGAAGCTGTAAGGGCGATGCGGCTTCATCGCTGCAGCAGGGTACACAACAGCAGCTCCCAGTTGAATGGCGGCGCTCCGCTCTCGGGTACCACCGCGGGCTCGTGCGCCGGACCAGGCTTCAAGAACGGGCCTGCAGCAGTGCCAGGTGTCAACGCTGTTGTCTCCGTGCGTCGCCGGTCTCGCCAGCGTTGCTTCAGCAGATAGGTGGGACATCGTCGAGCTGCACCGAGGCCTACCTTCGCCAGTGTCTTCGAGCAGTGCAGCAGCAGTGACGTGGCTCTTGGCGGATTGAGAACTGGTTCCGGCACTAGATGTTCGACGCGTGACTAGCGCTGCGCGTGATTCGATGGCACGTTTGCCGCGTGGCACGCGATGGTGAAACGAGCTCCCTCATCTTTCTCTTTGTCGTCAGTATGGAATGGTGCCCAGATAATAATAATACGGCTGATGTGCTGTTTGTGGGCATAGGAACACTCGATTGTGAGCACACGGTTTTTTTTACAGCGAGAAGCTGTTCAAGGGGCATTATTGGTGATAAACATCAATGTGATTAGTCAGTCCTTCCCATCACCGAAGATAAAGGAATGGAAAGGAGGAAGACGAATGAGGAGAACGAGAAATCAGGGGCTAATGCTGTGCTGTACTTGGAGGCGCAAAATAATAATTGTTTTTTTGGGAACAGAAATGGCGCAGTATCTGTCTCATATATCGTTATATATATATGCGTTTTTATGGAAGCAAAACGCTAAGGCGCCCGTGTGCTGTGCGATGTCAGTGCACGTTAATGTTCCCCAGGTGGTCGAAATTATGCCGGAGCCCTCCACTACGGCACCTATTTCTCTTTCTTCTTTCACTCCCTCCTTCATCCCTTCTCTTACGACGCGGTTCAGGTGTCCAACGATATATGAGACAGATAATGCGCCATTTCCTTTTCCCCAAAAAAACCAATTATTATTACTAGTACGCCCACAATCTTTGCGAAGGAAAATGACGGCAAACGTAGACGCGTACTGCGGCGGCGCGAGTAACGAGGAGAGTCCGCCAAGACGGTTTTGGCTTGCCGGTCGAGTTGTTTCGACGTGAGTTTCGCCTGGTCAGGGACACTGCACGGCGGTCGTGTCAAGTAATTGCCGATGAACTGGAAGGTTTGTGAGCAAATGCGCTATCGGTGGAACGACAGGCCTTCGGTGCGCGCTCCGCTTTTTCGCCACCGGCGGTTTTCAAAGCGCGTCGGAATAGCGCAACCGATGGTGAGCAAATGTGTGCGGCGGGTTGCCGAAGCCATCGTGGAGGTTGAGTCGCGGAACGGGTGGGTTCGCTTTCCGGCGAGCCCCGAAGAGAAGGCGGCGGCGAAGGAGGGCTTCCATCGCCACGGCAGCATCCCCGGCGTCGTTGGGTGTGTCGATGACACACTAATCGCCATCAAGGCGCCGCGGGGCAATGCTGCACACAGGGCAGCCTTCTGGAGCCGCAAGGGCTATTACGCCTAGAACACCGTGATAGTGAGCAGACTTCATACTCTGCTGTTTTTGACTGCATGGGTTCGGCTCCATGTCCGGGCCGCGGACGTTCATGCCTGAACCTGTGTTGTATCTGTATTCTTTCAAGTCCGCAAATCCAATCTTCGAATCCTCGCCGTAAGCACCCGCTGCCCCGGCTCGTGCAACGACGCCTTCGCCTGGTGCTACTCGTGGCTGCGGTGTGAGGTGGTGAGATGCATGTTGGAGGAAAATGAAAATTGATTTTTGAGGAAAGAAAATGACGCAGTGACCTCCTCACCTATCTCAGCGGACACCCGAACCACGCAGTAAGGGAGGAATAAAAGAGGGAGTAAAAGAAGAAAGGAAGAAAGAGTTGCCATAGTGGAGGTGTCCAGAATGAATGCGACCACCTGGGCATCTTTAAAGTGCACTGGCATCGCACAGCACACAGGTGACTTTTACGTTTCGCCTCCATCCAAACGCGGTTGCCGCGGTAGGGTTTGAACTCTGATACTCCGGCTCAGTAGACGAGGGCCATAACCACTGAACCACCGCGGAGTGTGCATGTTGGAGGACGGAGAGTTTCTCGGGGTAAGGAGTAAGAAAGCCCCGTCTCGGGTACATATATCGAGCTACAGTGGTCAACATGCACTGAAGCTACAAGAATGGGGCATGCTCGTTGCACTTAGGAATATGCATGCGGTACGATACATACGCCTTGTGCAAGTTTCCCCTATGTTTTTACTGAATGCAGCAGAAACACAAGGCACATAAAGCATTGTTGACATGCATAGTATTCTAGGCTTAAACAAAGCCAGAAGGCGTTTCTACGACACCTGTGGCATATGTTGGAAATTGTAGTCAATCGTTTACACCAATATGTGCTTCTAAGGGTGTCCTTTCAGCAGTGTTTGCTTTAACTTCTCAGTCGTGCAAAGGTTTTGGACGCTCTATTACGAGCCAGAGCGAGAAGCTGTCATTATCGCAGCATGTGCAGCGCTCCACAACCTCTGCTTGGAGGCCCCTACGTCAGCGGACGACGAGGATGCCCCCTACCCCAGAAAACAATGGCCCGCCTCTCCCTTCCGGCTATTTGCCACGTACTAGAACCCGCCTCAACTACCTGTGGTGGAAAGTCGTGTGTGCACATGTCGTCAGCCAGCTGTGGAGAAACCGTCTCCAGCAGCGACTGGTACGGTTGCGCAGGCTTTAGCATAGGCAATGAACTAGCCGGCCAAGTCGTCGCAGCCACTGAAGGCAGTGTCCAGCCAATGCTTGTGCGTATGTCGTTGTTGTTCTGGCTACAGCTAGCGAATTGGCAGCTTTTTTTGTTTCTTGTTCGCGGTGTGTGTCTTGAAGCCTGCAGTGGCAGAGAAGGAAACTGTGCACACCAGCTGACACATCACAGACGGTGCATTTACCGTTCATCATAGAGTTCGCCGCGCAGCTGCTTCAGTCTGCTTCTCCACTTGAAACTCACACTGAAACAACTCATCTAGAAAGCCAAAAGACTTTTCATGCACAATCCTATGACGTTGCCTGTGTGGACCCACCTGCTCTCCACAGCCGTCATCTTGCAGCCTGCGTGTGCTGTGTGTAGAGCTACCTGCGCTCGCTGTTTGCATGACAAAGCATGTGAAAAAATAGTGTAATGTTGAAGCAAGACAGGCAATGTTTGATGTAATCGGAAAGTACCACCGAAGCTTTTAGTGTGCACCACTAATTGTTTTACTGCATACTGCACCATTTCACACAGGTGGTCAGATGAGTGCAGGCATTAGTAAAACATAATACATACATGGCATAACATTGACAAAAATTCCATAGTTCTTGTCAAGTGCAACATAAGTTGTAATGCAGACCTGATAAAAAGAGATTGCAAGACTACAAGCTCAACTGGTAATTATCACAGCTTTTGCACAGCTTGTGCAGGCAGGAAGCCCACTTTTGCAGTAAGTGCAGAAACATAGTACACATGTAGTGCAATGTTGAGTAAGCACTTCATAATAGATTTTGCATGACTACAAAACCTTTAACGTGTACAAAACTGTAGATATAGATGAAGCAACCAAATTTGTTATTTATGCAGACGACACGACATTACTATTTTCTGTCACTTCGCCCAATCAACTAATTAACCAGGCAAACAGAGCACTCATAAGTATTCAAGAATGGTCTAAATGAAACAAGTTGAAAGTAAATGCTAATAAACCGAAAGCTATTCCCTTTCGCCAAGAAAAATAGAAATGTATTCATCGATGAAGATATATGCCATAAAAATTCATAGAAATTGTAATCTCATTTAAAATACTTGGTGTCCTCTTCATAGAACAGATGTCATGGGATGCCCAAGTGGATCATATTAAACAGAAGTTGTCATGACTAGTTAGCTTGACTAATATAAACAAACGTATCTTCCCTACCAAAGTTAAAACTCTGTTACACCACGCATTATTCTACTCACACATAAAATATTGTCACTTTGCTTGGGGAACAACAGACAACCCTAAGTAACATGCATAAAATATGTGGACTGCAGAAAAAAATGCTGATAAATATTTCCAACGCTCCTTATAACCATTCGTCTCTTCCGTTCTTTCAGAAAAATAACATATTGGCCATATATAATATGTACGCTTACCACTTAGGTTTAGCCTATAAAAAGGAATTAAAAAAGAATGTAGATTTTTTGAACGAACTGTCTTCCTTAGAGAAAAGTTGCACATTATCCCGCCAGCAACCCACATATATGGAATAAAGTGTTATGTTGCACAAATTATGACAAACAAATAATATGGTATCACCTTCCAAACTTGTTGATTTTACTAAATAAACATGGCCTTAAACTCCAGCAAGCAATGAAAGCTGATATCAGATAAGTTTTATCCATGGATGAACCTGTTTCTTGATATGTTCTTGGTATGTTCTAGTAGGAAATGTTTTTGATTGTTTTATTTGCTGTGATTGTGATTGTTCATACTTTTTTCTTCATGTAAAACCTGTATTTTGTAATCTAAAAAGTGGCGTGTGTACTGTTGCATTCATTTCCTTATATTCAGAATGCAAAATTTCGACATGTGTTCAAAACTTTGAACTTTCACTTTGTCTCACTGTTTTGCTGCTAGTGGGAACAAAAATCCGCCCTTTTTTGTTTGTTTATCTTTTTTTCCTGAATAAATGGTGACCTCAATTTTTTTGAGGAACCACATTCTTTCGCATGTTTCGTGCAAATGTCGTCACTTTTGTTTGTGAATCTTGAGCTGACAATCCATGATTATATTGTGTCGAGTGCACTTTTATTTTCTCCACATGCTACACTGTTCTGCTGATGCCTTTCTCACTTTTTTATTATATCTGGGAGGGTGGGAGCCTCGTCAAACCAAGTGTCCAGTTTTTTCTCCCTACCTGCTCCATCACTATGATGGAAAATAAAGGTATTATTTTTACATTACAAATGGCCATTATCACTGCATATGATGAACGGTGCAGCAGTTTCGATGAAAATGGTGCATGACTAGGTGTATGGCACTTAATACAAGTCGCAGTCCTCGCAATGAATGCAGCATTAGTAAAAAGTCCTCATAAATATTTTGAGACGTGTAAACATCAGAGTTTCATTAGTTAGGTGGTATGCGTGTAGAGGTTTCCGCTTAACAGCAGAACATGGAGGACAGTCATGCCGAGCTGTACAAAATATGCAGCTTGTTACAATGCGGGCAATACTATATGAAAAGTCCCGTTGCAGAGTCTCAATGGTTAGGCCATTAACACTTCTGCATCTTGCAGAACTAATCTTGCAGACGTAAAACAGCAACATCAGAAAAAAGCAGATACAGACTTGCTAGATATCATACATATACGTCTTGCAAAATTTAAAAAGGCACCATTACAAATATGCAAAAACAACCTGACTAGAGAATATCGCACGCCTTCTGCGTGACACATTGACTAGAAATTATCACAGACCTTCTGCGTCTTGCAGAAGGTAAAAAGGCACCGTAAGAAAAAAACCACACCTTCTGCGTCTTGCAAAAGGCTGTAAAAAAGTGTGCCATCAAACAAGATTTAAAAACAATAAAAAAACTGAAGTTGATGGCGGCTATAGCTGGTTTAGCAGCAGCACCACAATGAAGATGGCCAGCATGAGCTGCTCGTGCAGGCACGCCGATTCCCTTCTCGCGTCCCGCACTGTGTTTGCAAGGTCTGACATAGTGCCTATTAGCCGCCTTCTGTTTGCAGCAGCCTCGTTGAGGCGCTGCACATACAGAAAAGTTCAATAGCAAATTCTTGCTCCTACACTAGAATCTCGATGACACAATTATGGTTGATCCGAATCTCGGGATGATATAAATTTCGAAAGTGTCTTGGACAGTCTAAATTGTACAAAATGCGTTACGATTTGGGATCACAGGAAAAAATTTGCCAGCCGGCCCGGATGATACGAACACGCGACAACCCACCCGTGCACGCTGCCACCGCTGGCCTTTTCTACCCCCGCCTCCCTTTCACAAATCACGAAGGGTACGAGCTACAACGCGTTGCCTGTAGCAACCGGACGAGTCAAGATGAGTCGCGTGCCTGACAGGGCCACGTCACCCACTTGCTAACAGCTCATTGGCCTACCGAAAAAGTTGTCTCGCAGCTGCGGGGAGCTAACCAGGGGCCCTATTCTCGATAGTCGCCGATCCGCCCAGAGCGGGGCGTACCCGTGACGCTTACATCGGGGCGGTGCCAAGGTATGTGAACGCAGAATGGGATGACGAAATTAGAAAAGAAAGAAAAAAATAAGAAAACGATACATACTGTCATCTACTACTTGGCGCCAAGTTCAAAAAACACCGATGCCCTAAAGCGTGCCTGAAGCCGAGCATTTGAAGTGCATAGGTGCGTGCGCGTCCCGTATTATAGCCACTGAGCGAAACAGTGCAATGCGTTGCGGTCTCAGCGTATCAGTGCATACACATGCGGTGGCCAGCAAAGGAATATATGGCTCCAGCGTTGGTTCTCAACGCGGCGCGAATAGTCGCAAGAATAGTGAAGGTAGTTTAGCGGTAACTGCATGAAGCGATGTTCTTCGCAACGCTGCCGCTGCTATACCCACAAGAAGCGACGAAACTTGGCGGCAGAGCGTGAAAAACGCTATGACTGAGAATTGTTTGGCAGTCCCTGACTGTCACTTCGTTGGCACTTGTGGCGTTAAGGGGGAGAGTATTCGTGCGGCCATACAGTGAAGGCAAAAGGAAATGATTTACTGAAAATTTACCGCTTTATAACTTAATTTTGTCGCATGAAAAAAATGTAATAAAGAAATGAAATTACATGAAAAATTTGTACGTTTGTCCATTCACGGACGTTCCCTAAGAAATACGGGGAAGAGCTCTACGAAGCACGCAGTCGTGGCAGATCTAAAATGGACTCTGCAGCGTGCAGCAGCGACGGCGATAGTGAGCAGCGCGGTGCCTACGCACCGCGCTGCGGCTTTATCCAGCTCGAAGCGCATAATTTTATCCAAAACAACCGCACGTTGGCCCACGCGGCCAATGACAGCATATCGGCGAAGGAAAGGTGGGCGGTGTGGATGCAGCTGGCAGCACAGCTGAATGCCATAGGGCCCGCCACTCGCTCACCTGAAGGGCGGAGGCGGCTATGGCAGGAGCGGGTGCGAGCTGCCCACAAAGCTGGAGTGCTGGCTGCTGCCGACCAAAGGTAAGCTGAAGTGCTTACAGAGCGCAGCAGGCGTCACAGAGGCTTGACTTGCATTAATAATACATGAAATGCACAACACAGTTACATCTTCTCTTTTGCCCGTCCGTCCACTGAAGCGCACGTGTGTAATAGTCAGCTCTCGTATTATTAATGCAGGAGAACGGGCGGAGGGATGCCGAACCCCGAAGTAGTCATAAGCAAGGTCGACGCATGGATTCTTACCATCGTTGGCCAGGACTGCTCCGGTGGCTGCAGGGCCCTTGCTGTTTTCGGAGCACGCCCGCGGGCAGACTCCGCAGGTGAGAAACCTTGCTGCCAAAAAATTTTAAGCTTTGCATAGGAAAAAGGACTTGCTATCGGGTAAGAAGTGTGAAATTGCAAGGCAGTTTCAGAAGTGCATTACATGCTCAGGAATACAAGCTTGCACATGAAGTATTCAAAAGGTACGCAGGTTTTGTGTCGCTGTCATAAGTCTTCTGACAACATGGTGCAGCATACGATGCTTGACAGGAATGAGTTGAAGAGGTTGAAAACATACACTAATCCTTTTTATTCCAATTACTGAGAGCAAGAGAGTGCACATTTTCAGAACACACAAAAGCACAGAGCCATGGTGGCAATGTGTGCAGTGCACTTTCTGTAATGTAACAAACAATTTCAGTGCATCCCTCTCTGTGAATTTTATGAAAAAAATGTGTACCTTAGCACTGCAAACAGTACACCAAGTGGGTGTGCGCACACGCAAACAAACACCACAAAGATTGCTTCCAACTTACAGGGTTCATTAGCATGCCGTATAAACAGCGCTGCACACAGGTTTACAAAAAAATTTGTGCCTTTAATGTCAAAGGATTCCTGCACAAATTGACATGGCAACAAACTGCTGAAAGCCTCAATAGGCAACGTGCTGCAACTGAAACATGATGCATGAGGTAATGTAATCCATCTCCCACACTTCCAGGCAGCCAGGCCAGCACCAGCAACAACAGCTCCACCCGACGAGCATGATTACGTGAATCCAGGTTTGTGACATACACCACTACATAGCAGCTTTGCATGCTTCATGTAGTTACATGTAGGTACTTGAAAGCAAGGTGACGCATCGAATTAGAGCGCTGTTCCAGCAAATAATCAACAATAACTACTGCACCAGTGGTTCCTCGTAGCTGCGGATTTAATCTGAAGGAATATGCCTCCTTCAGGATAATTGTGCTTTTGTCACCACAGCATTACCATTATGAATTAGTGGCCAAGTTGCGATGTGCTTGGTAGGCACACTTCAGCGAGCAGTACCGGAGCTAAACAGTTAAGTATGTGTCCTAAAGATGGTGCTGAATGAAGTAAAGCAAAAGATTGAAAACAGTATACATGCCATAAATTCGTTGCATGTGAAATGTTCACATTTCTGTACATAGGAATTCAGTCCAAAGTGTCTCCTAAACTAATTGAACATGCACCATTCCCACTTCGAGCTGCTGACCGATTCGCTCTCTGCCTACCATCTGTTAGCCATCCTGGTTTGCTTGGCACACCAACTGCACTGGCCAAGGGGTAGTCCCAGGTTAAATACCCAGAGCACGATTTCGTAATGAACTGTGTAGCTTTCCTTTTAAACCATAAGGCTGCACTTAGGTGAATGGTAACGAGTAATTACTTCGTATTTTATAAAGGTGCTCAGAACACACTGCAACAACACACATGCAGAGGCCCATGCCAGCACCTCAACATCACCAGTCACCACCCTCCAAGCACTGCCACCTGTGCACAGGCGGCTTCATAGCCTTCCTCATAGGCCTCTGCGCCAAGCTTGTGCACAGAGAAGGCATGCCTTGAATCATAGCCAACGACACCAGCAGGGGCGCCTGGTGACTAGTCAGGAGCACCAGCTTCAACAAATAGGCGGGGACCTGGCGCACATCAGGGCCTATAGGGCAAGGGTAAGTAATCAGCAATTCCTTCACCGTTGCCTCTCTTAAAGTATTCATTGTTTATGAATAGTTATGTTGTCTTTGCAATACAGATTAAAGGCCATATAGCGCGCCAGGCTTACGCCACAGAGGAGCTGGTGCGGACTCTGCAAGCAATGCTTACTGTAATGCAGAGTCGGAACCAGGCGCCCAGTGAGGCTGCTGGAGGCCAATGAGGTGAGGCTCGTACGCAGTTGCGGACTCTGCAAGCAATGCTTACTTTAATGCAGAGTCGGAACCAGGCGCCCAGTGAGGCTGCTGGAGGCCAATGAGGTGAGGCTCGTACGCAGTTGCAAACTTTGAGAGAGACATAGGAGAAAATGTCCCTTGGCAGTCAGAATGACACAGTGAGATCATGCATAGAGGGCCGTGCTACTAAGGCTAGTAAAACGATATGGATGACGACAGGCTCTGACGGCCACACCCAAAATAGCCTTCAAGAAGCCATCTAGGTGACGCAAAACTATGCGACTGAGAGCGGGCTTATGAGCGCACCTGAGAATTCGGAACTGCTCGTTATCCGCACGTGTTCAAGGACCCAAGTAGTCGACCCCGATATCGACCTCCACCTCGAAGGCACTCCCACCCCTAGAGTAGACAGATTGCGGGTGCTGGGCCTATACCTCCTAAACTGTACAGCAGCTCTAGAAGTAATCTGCGCAAGTGGCACACTTGATCCGCTGCATCTCCAAGAGTCGTATTGGGCGGCCGGGGAGATCCCGGCAGAGTGGAAGCATGTTAGGATTACATTTATTCCTAAACCAGGGAAGAAGGTCTGTATTGAGGACCTCCATCCCATCCCGCTGACGTCCTGCTTGGCCAAATTGATGGAGCATGTGGTCTGCAACAGGCGTCAGGGTTATGTGGAGAACAAGTGGATACCTGAAACGATGGTTGGCTTCAAGGCTAATTTATCAACGCAGGACGTCATGATACAACTCAAAAAGGATGTGGTTGATCCTGGGTACAGCACGGGCAACAAGGCTATCTTGGGGCTCGACCTCACTAAGGCCTTTGACAATGTTACCCATGAGGCAATACTCAGGAACCTATCGGACAGAGGACAAGGCAATATTAAGGAACCTATCGGACACAGGACCGGGGGATAGACCCTTCCGATACATCAGATCATTTCTGTAGGGTAGGACTACGGAGATTGTAGTCGGAGAAGTTAAATGGTATCCCTTTCCGTTGAGGGGCAGGGGGCACCACAAAAGTCGGTTTTATCGCCGTTCTTGTTTAATCTCACCTTGATCAAGATGCCGCCAATGCTGGCAAGGATATTGGGACTTAAACATGCATTTATGCGGATGACATTACCCTATAGGTAACAAGGGGAAGCGACGCACAATTGGACGAAACCCTACAACAGGCAGTGGATATTTTGGAGCAGCTAGCAGGGGAGGCAGGACTCTTGTGCTCTCAGCCCAAGTCCGAGCTTTTTGTGCTCAGGGATAAACCAAGAGGGATACATGCGAGGCACTATGTGCCGCCACCACTGCTAGAGGTAAAAGTGGGAGGTGCACCAGTCGCTGAGGTGCAAACGATCAGGATCCTCGGTCTGTATCAGCAGACTAACAGGAAGAATAGGGAGGGTTTAGAAAGGCCTAAAAATACAGTCAATGCTACCGTGAGGCTAATCAGGAGAATCGCCAATCGTAAGAGAGGGGTCAAGAAAAAGGACTTGTGTAAGCTGGTACAGGCGTTTGTGCTCAGTAGAATAGTGTATGCGACGCCTTATATGAAGATGGACGCGACGCAGAAAGGCCAGGTGGAGGCTATGATAAGGCAGGCATATAAGGCTTGGGTTGCCTAACAATAGTCTACCGAAAGGCTGCTGGGATTAAAGGTGCACAACACCCTGGAACAACTGCGGGAGGCGCACTTGGTGATGCAACTCAGTAGACCTTCTAAAAGCGAGAGTAGGAAGGGACATATTCGAGAGGATCGGCAGTGGAGTTGATGCTCCAGCCGGAAACATGAAAATTCAGGTGAAGCGAGAAATGCACAAGGGCTTGTACATAAAACCTTTGCCCAAAAATATGCCTCCAATACATCAAGAGGACCGCAGGAAGGCAAGAGCCAGAGCATTACATGCTAAGTACGGGAAGTACAACGGGGCAGTCTACATAGACGTCGCGGAATATAAGGACAAGGACGCATTTACAGTTGCGGTGGTGGACGGGCGGGGACGCTTGGTCACCTCTGGATCAGTCAAAAGCCGCTCCTCAAAAACTGCAGAGGAGGCGGCGATAGCGCTAGCTATAGCTAATACTAACGCTGACCTGATTTTCAGCGACTGTAAAACAGGCATCCAAAATTTGGCGAGGGGCAGAATATGTCACAGTGGAACGATTGCTACATCGAGCCACGGGGCGAGAGACTGCGGAGGCGAAAATTGTCTGGGTACCGGCACACTCTGGGAACCCTGGGAACGAGGCGGCTCACATGAATGCTCGAGGTTTCGTCAGCCGAGCAGGTGAGCCGGACATTCCGGAGAAGTCCACGAGAGATGGGCTGGTGTCCTTTCACGACATTACTAACCATTACAAACTTAAGCGGAGAAATTACCCGGCCCCGGACAAGCAATTGGTGAAGGCGCAAGAAAGTGTCTGGCGAAGATTGCACACTAGATCTTTCTATAACCCGTACATGTTAAACAAAATCTACCCGGACGTTCAGCCGGAATGCAAATGGTGCCAGGAACTGGCAACCTATGACCACATATTATGGAGCTGTAGCATAGCGCCGCCAGCGGCGGATATTCTGCGTTATCCTTCTCTCGAGCAGTGGGAGGCAATGTTGGCCAGCTCAGACACAGTCGTCTAGACGAGGGCCGTGGAGTGGGCCACCCAGGTCGCAGTCAGCCATGGCTTGATGGCCATCTAGCACGGAATCGTCCGCACATGCATTCTGGCAAAAATAAAGTTTTTCCATCCATCCATCCAAGAGTCATGCAAAGTGACACCATGCAAATCTTGCAGGCATTGCCAATCAGCCGTGTGAAGTTCCACGCACCTTATCAACGACACAGTCGAAGCGAGTTGAATCAGCTGAATGTCCTCCTGCGATTGGCGGTCTAGACAGTCCTCGGACTGACCCCGTACACCTCGACGCACCACCTGCTCTAGCTGGGGCAACACAACACGGCAGAAGAGCTGGTGGAAGCCCAAAAGACCATTCCATTGCAGCAGAGGTACCACGCCACCCCGCCCAAACTCGCAGCTAAGATCACAGTAGCCCCAGTCCCAAGCAACATGCACCCCGAGCTGCACGCTGGCTGTAGAACAGCCAGAGTCAAGGCACTCATGTGCCAATACGGCTGTGACCAAAACTTGCTATATGTCGATGCAATGAAATACCTGTCCGGCACAGACACTAAGGGAGTAGTAGTTACAAATGCCACTGGCTCAATTCAGATTATGGGCTCCGTTAGGAGCATGAGCTCAAGCGCGATGACTGAGGAGACTACCGTAGCGGTAGCACTTGCTTCCATACACATAACGTGTGCGCCGGCGCGATGGCTCAGTGGCTCTGGTGCTCGGCTGCTGACCCGGAAGATGCGGGTTCGATCTTGGCCGTGGCAGTCAAATTTCGGTGGAGGCGAAATTCTAGAGGCATGTGCACTGTGCGTCGGCGCAAGAACCCCAGGTGGTCGAAATTATCCGGAGCCCTCCACTATGGTGCCCCTCATATCCTGAGTTGCTTTGGGACGTTAAGCCCCCATAAACCATAAACCAAAAAACATGATGTGCGGCCACACATAATGAACACCACGCCAGTCCGATATACACAATAATTAGACTCACAGGCTGCGAGCAGCGCCTTCCGAATATTACGTCATCTTTGCAGGCTGCGCGTGCACTCTCGCCAATCAATTCAATGAAGTGGAAGTTGCACTCAATGCTTGCCAAGGCAGCGAAGAAAAGAAGTCAACCACGATGCACAAAACATGAAATGTGAATGCAATTAAGGCAATCAAAAGAATTCAGCATTATAAATTGGGACTGCACACCTCATGGCCCACTGAACTGCCAATGGCAAAATAGCACTAATACAATGCTCACCAGTGGGTTTTGTCCCGAACGAGAAGACTAGTAAGTCTACCATGATAGTGAAGCTCGAGACTGAAGGGAAAGAATCGACATTCTTTCATGGCTAGGTGCTGAAAGTGATGGTTCTTCTTTTGGCGTGCTGCATACACACTCACACTGCACTGGTGCACTGAGTAGAGCCACTTTTCACATAAAGAGCACAGAACCAAGGCACATATCATGCACTGTCCATTCTACAATGGCAACTGATATCACGATGCACATGGCACACAAACACGGTATGCACAAAGCCGATTTTTTCACAACACTGCACCACCACAAATCACTGCACAATCCACACATAGAGCTTGCGGCATGGAAGTAGCCACTGTTGTTCCAGCTGAACGACTGTGAGGTTTGGCTGCTGAGCATCACAAGGTTGCAGATTCAAGCTGCGGCCACATTTTTATGGAGGCCAATGTTAAACATGTCCATGTGCTGTGCTATGTCATTGTACATTAAAGAACCCCAGCTGCTGAAAACCTCGCATGCCATCAACCCCCACTAGTTTAAAAAGAAGTACACCGTGTATTGCAATTTCTTCAGCATCACTTCAGCACTGTGTTCAGATCACATCCAGTTGATACTGACGTAGAGCAAGAAGCACGAATTTCATTTCAGAAAAAAATGCCAAAGGGAAAAAAACATTCTGTAGGCTTACAGACGCAGCAAAGCACCATGTCATGGAACCCGTGCCATGGCACACGCATGGGGGAAAAAATGTTGCAATTGCGTTTTCACTGTACACATGAACACCAAACCGAAAGCGGCAACATATTTGCTACTGCATGAAACATAGTATGCAGCACTGCAAAAACTGGTGGCAGATGTAACTGACATGCCTTATGATGCTATTGACTTGGCTGAAGGTGCTGGTGATGTGGCTGGTGGTGTTGACAACGTGCCTGGTGCTGGTGAGGCAGCTAGTGGAGTAGACAGGATGTCTACCGGTGGTGTCTATGAGCGAATGCCTGCTGTAGCTGCTCACGCTTGCTCCTGCCTATACGGTAGAGTGCGGGGATTTCCTGTTCTTCTTCACACTGGTCTGTGTCCCCATCAGGATCGTCACTGTCGTAGGTGTCGACATAAGGCTACTGGGCATAAATGCACACATTGTGCAACACTGCACAGGCTGCAACAATCTTTGCAGCGACCTCCGGTTCATAGTGCAGTGCTCGGTACCTCTGAAGACATCTGAACCGACTCTTCAGGACACCAACTGTCCGCTCAACAACAGACCTGAGTACAGAATGAGCACTATTGAATCTGGCTGCTGGACTGCCATGTGCGTGATGACCGGGGATAGGCGTGATGAGCCATGGCTGCAATGGGTAGGCACCATCACCTGCATGTGAATGGAAAATAATGTTTTAGTCTGTTCATGACCCTTGTCCAATACAAATGTTTGTTGCTTTTTTGTTCCTTTTTATTTATGCTAGCAACTATTGACACTTTATTTACCTCACTTTTATAGGCTGCTTGTTCATGCTTACCTGTATATACTTATGTCTGCCAACATTACTTTCAATACCCATTGTTAATTTATTACTCACGTTATATATCTTCAACGTCACTAATTTGAGTGGTGCATAATTTTATTTAATGAATATTTCATCTTTTATGAACCATTTTTCTTTTTAATTTTATATGCCCCTATGCATAGGTTATGTATTACTCGATATTAAGTTACTTATGCCTGTTTTTTTAGCTTTTTGCTTGCATTCTTTAAAGGGACACTGAGGAACACTCCATCCAGCAACTGTTGTCAGTAAAACTGGATTCTCTGACTCTTTCTGCCTATGGTGACGTTTGTCTTGCAACAAAACACAGATTTACCACTGAGGAAATTCTTCCTGCCATTCGATTCAAACTTATGTCCTCGCTAAAAAGGGTGGGGTGCCACTGCTGTGAAGTGAATAGCCTGTGGAATCAGCGACCAAAAATTGGTGCCGGTGCACACGTTTTACTTGCAAAACGTGATGGTGATGGCGAAGCCTGTATCTCGTTTGCTGGCCTTTTCTATTTTATAACACCTCATTTTTTAAAGAAAGTAGTCTTTTTGAGATTACAATGCCATACCCTATTGATACAGCCCAAATTATATTTGTCCTCAGTGTGCCTTTAACTTATACACAGTATTCCTTGCTTTATACTCCAAGCAAACATTGTTGTTAACAGTCAAATGGTGCTCAAACTAACACATATGCCTCATAAAATGAACTTGAAAAGCCTTCATATTGTTACGGAGAAGAAGAGGGCAGTAGCGTGGGATGGAACGCTCAGCTAGGACCGCAGCCATTAAATCATATTTCATCATGTCGTCCTGTTTCTTGGCTTGTGACCTCGCATCAATGTGACATCCATATGACATGTCAAGTGTTCAATTGTTCACTGTGTTCATGAGCCACGTTCAATTATTTTTGCGCAATACACCTTTGGGAATAGACCGTATGTCAGCTGATGATCTGCGAACCTTGTTCGACATACTTAAAGGCGTGTTGATATCGCTGTTCAACAGCATTATCTCAAATGACATGATCCCGGCAAACATGAAAGCAGCTATAATTACCCCAATTCACAAAGGTGGTGCACATAATAGGTATGACAATTATCGCCCTATTTCAGTCTTGCCCTGTTTGACTGAAATATTAGAAAAACATCTGTTGGTTACAATTACAAGTCTTTTAGATGAGCACAAAATCCAGTCACCGCGTCAGCATGGTTTTGTGCTAGGTAAAGGGATGGAAATGCTTTCGGAGGACTCTTCTGACATGTTAAATTGATCTTTTGAACATAACCAAGTAGTGTGTGCACTGTTTCTAGATGTCAGCAAGGCTTTTGACAGCGTGTGTCACAGTGTGTTTTTGTGTAAACTGTGCAGATTAGGCTTCCGTGGACTGTTTCTTTCGCTTTTGGAAAATTTTTTGCACCACAGAACGCAATACGTCTTGATTAAGCAGGCAAACAGCGCTTCTTTGCTAAAAAAAAGCTGGCGTTCCTCAAGGTTCCATAATTAGTCCCCTCTTATTTAACATCTATGTGAATGACATTTAAAACGCTGCGCCTGTAGGCCTGTATCAGTACGATGACGATACTGTCCTCGTATCCCAGTCGCCAAACTACTCTGACTCAGTTTCTTCTCTTCAAGCTGCAACAACTATTGCTATGTGAAGAAGGTAGATTTAAGCCATCAGCTGTTTTTGCATTGATCTGATTGCTTTCAATGACATTGTGTACCCCTGAGCTATGCAACTACAGTGAAATACCTAGGAGTATACTTTGACAGTGCTCTTTCATGGAATGTCCGCTTATCCCACGTTTATAAAAAGCTCCGAACCGTCTCCTGTGTGCTTTACAACATTAGGTACCCCATGCCGCTTTCAATATGCTAAGTTATTGCAAACGCTCTTGGTTATAGCGTACTGCGTTATGGCATAACGATTTATGGTCACTGTGCAGTTCGTTGGGAGTACAGGATCAACTCTCTCCTATGAACTTTGTTAAAAAATATCGGCTATGATTTAGGCCTTTACTGTAATTTAGATGTCTTTAAGGTATTTTCGCTACCTGATCTTGATCGCCTTTTGATGAAAATGATTGTCCTGAAACCTTTAACCCTTTTGGTCTAGTGACCCACATAGTCTCTTCGACCGAAGGAACCTTTTTGTATTCCTCAACGGTGTACAAGATATGGAAAGCGAGTAAGAGAATATTACGTTCCCTTTTACTTTAACAGGTTACCTCCAAGTGTTCGCCGGGCAAAAACTAAATATAAAATAACAAAGATGCTGCGATACACTAATTAGTGGGCTTACGACGTTGTACACATATGCTTTACCGCCTGTCAAGTAAATCCTGTGATTTCATTAGTTACTGCTGTATTTTTTGCACTGATCTGAGGTATTGTCATGCCATTTTGGTTTTCCTTCCTCGCAATTTATTCTGAAGAGCCTTTTTTTTTTACATGTAACATGGGTTTTCTGTCTATTTTTATTTTGGCACTGTACTGATTTGATGTTCCGTAATTTTTAATAGCATTTATGCCTGTGTGTATGTCTGTGCAGTTCCATTGCCTGTCGGGCTCTGCCACTCAAGCCATATCAGGCTTTGGCAGGCCGGATTTTTGAACATTTTTTAAACATTTGTTGCAATTTTCCCACCACTCACATACCTAGTAAGTATTCACCAGGCTGGAGGAAGTCGTGATGGCATAGGTCATAGTGTACTGTTGTGAGCACACCACACGAATGAATCGTGAAGATCCAGAGAATGTCGCATCCAGTGCCCTGATACGCAGGTTTGCATCGTACACCTGTGAAGAAATGTGCACAAATGCCTTTATTATTCTGACTCAGTTTTCTATAGTATGCCATACAAGTTATGATGCAGATGTTATGCTTATTTATGCTATTACAGCAGATGTTATTCTTGAACAATGTTTATGACAAGTAGCAATCATAAGTTCGGCACACTTTTTTTACTTGTGCCATGTGCAGCACTGCTCCTCCTGTTATTTGAGTGCTTTTACATGTTCATGTCAGCTTACTTGCAAGTACTGACATCCGATAACACTTTGGAGTCCTTGCTAGGAGCAGTGCAGAGGAAATGAAACAAAATTAGAAATTTCTCCAATCAATACTATGACTACTACACCATGTACAGCAAAACGCATCAAAAGCGACACAATGAATTCAACATATTGCCCATGTCTCCAAGACAAGTGCCTGGAACACTTGGTAGACTTGTGACTTACAAAATAAATTTCACTGTGAACGTGACAAAAAAGCACCAGCACGAAGCATCATAGCGTTAAAAAGTAAAAGTAATTGTGCATGTCTTGTTTGAGAGCACGTGAGTTCTGTGTGTATCTTGTTCGTGCTAATTTTTTACTCTATTAATGTACAGATTAGGCTTCTTTACTAATGTAGACATGCACAGCTGAAAGAAGTATCCAGTCTAGTACCTCATTTATTTTTTCTTCAATACCGCGTGGCTAATTAACACCTACTAGAATGTCGGAACGACTGAACTCCTGTACCTCTGCACACTGCGGGCATTTCATGTTTGTTTTTCAAAAGTCATGATCGAATCATTTTTTATGCGTTCCACTGCGGTCACATGTGTTAACCCGCACTCTCCAATAGGTCGTTTTCTCTTTATTGTAAACTACTGCTCACGTAAGTGCAGCGCACGTACATACCGAAATACTCCTCAAAGGAGGCCCTCCAATGAGTGGTATCGTCCGATATTCTTGGCGCCGCAGTTTATCATTATTTAATCGCCTTGCACATGTTAGCATGAGGTCTCAGGAGCTCACAGGTACAATGAGCTGCAATACGGCTAAACCTCATTAACCGCGGCGTCATGAAAATCTCTCCACACTACTGGCTGGACGGCCTCCTGGCGCTTCGTTCTTGACTTGCATTTGACTATGTTACATATGAACAAAGGGCATCGAAGAGCACCATTACAAGGATGGTTACTGTCGCTCTTACCACCATGAGGTTCAATGCGTAGTACCCTTTGTGGCAGAAGTACGCCGGCTTGTTCACTGCGTCAGAGGGTGCGCGGATGCAAACTAAAGTTCCGTCCATGGCACCGATGCACCCCTGGAATCTGCTGTCCAGCCGCTGAAACCCCTCCCGCGCAGTCGCCAGTTCCGCCGGAGTGTATGGGAAAAAAATCCATTCCTTTCCCAGGCAGCTTACAATGGCGTCTGTTACTGCGTGAATGAAGTGACTGACAGTTGGCTGGCTAATGGCCAAATGTTCGTCGCTGGCAATCACTCCCTGAAAGCTGCCTGTGCCGTAAAAGTGGAGCGTGCACAGCACCTGCTGCTCCACTGTCAGAGCAGTACTTGTGTACACGCGCTGCCACTCAAGATCGTCATGCAGTTCGTCGCACAGCCACATCACCAAATCCTTCGTGAGTCGGTAACGTCCACGGAACATTTCATCAGTCATATCGAAGGCGTCACGATGATCGTGATAATGGCTGCTCTCCGACTCCACGCCTAAAAGAGAGCGGGCAAAATAGACTTTGCCTTGTAACGGGCACTTTGATCGAGCAACCACAAAGAATAGTACTTTACAGTAAGAAAGCCAAACGCCACAGCCAGTGCGTCGACTGCATTTGCTTGTGTTCTGTAAAAGGCGTGGACTAATGATCAAGATCGCGATACCCTGGACCAATGATTCCTCACTGCGAGCAAAGTGTTTGAAACGGAAGAGCAGTTAGCGCCCCTATGCGGCTGCACATTTAAGCTCTGGCTAATAACGCTCTGAACCCTTGCTTATTTCACATGTGCCCTTATGACGCCGTTTCATTGCACTGTGCAAACAAAACAAGACTTTTGTAAGCTTAGTTTTGGCTTCAAATAAATACATGTAAAACTCCGCCGACCTAACTTCGTATAAATCAGCGCTGCATTCACTCATTTGCATAATTCGGGTACCTTTCGCCAGGCGAAATTACAGTGGTGAATTGCAGCCATTTTTAGCAATGGCGGCACATCGTAAAAATGATGAAATGTCAATTTTACATCACTCCAAAATGTGTGCATATCACGTGTTACACGTGAATTGTTCCAGCCAATCAGATTTCAGGAAGCGGCCATTCTCGATGTGCATTTATTTTCTCTAAACTGGCAAGTCGAGCGCATGTGTTCGCATACGTACCACCTTTACCTTGTTTTTCCCTTTACAATCACTTATATTTACTAGCCGGGCACCAAGAATAGCGCCGCTGAAAATGTTTTTTCAATGCTACGTCAATTTGACGTCAGCGCGAAAAGTGTGTATGCAACAGACGATGATTGACGCCCACTTTGCCCTGCCTTGTCGCTGAGTGACACTTCTCACAGCCAATCAGAGAGGCAACATGGCGCCAACCGGCGAATGTGCATATCGAGAATAGACCCCCAGGAGGCCGGTGCCCATGGAGGAAATCTTCCTCTATGACGGTGCCACTGGCTGCGCCTGTCCATTTCTCTCGTTCGTCGCTGCCGTGTGCGTTTCACCGAGTTCAACGTGGTCTGCCCAAACGTGACAGAGACGTAAACTGTGCAAGCGTTCGCTGTTGACATGTTGAAGAAGCGGGAGGCACTTTCTTTTAAGGAGAAGCTTGATATACTCAAGGAGGTCGATGAAAACCCAGGAAAGAAATGTGTCGACCTGGCAAAAGAGTTAGGGCTGGCACCGTCGACACACTGCACCATTGTTGGGTAGCGAGATGTTATTTTGAAGAACGCTCAGAACTTCGGTGTCAACATCAAGCAGGCAAAGACGGCGATGCATGTTAAGCTAGAAGAGGTCCTGCTGATATGGTTTCGGGAAGTCACAGCGGCTGGCATCAACGTGGATGGCAAGGTACTGCGAGAAAAAGCTGAAATCGTGCTTTCCCTTGGAATAGAAGGTTTTCAGGTTTCTGAGGGATGGCTACACCGATTTAAGGAGAGGCACGGCCTTGTGTCGTCTCTAATGAAGGAAAGTGGACGAGTTAGCTGTTGAGTACTGGCTAAACACGCTGCCAGCTCTGATTTCGGAGTAAGTGCCGCGCGACATAATTAATGCCGACGAGGTGGGCCTCTTCTTCATCCTGCAACCGGAGAGGACTTTGTGCGTGAAAGGCCAGGCATGCCAGGGCGGCCAGAAAAGCAAGGAACGAGTGACAGTGCTTTTTTGCTGTAACACTGACGGCTTGGAGAAGCTGCAGCTTACAGTCATCGGGAAGTCCAAGAAGCAGAGGTGTTTCCAATCGGCAGGACGTTTGCCTGTTTTGTACAGAGGGAACCTAAAGGCTTGAATGGTTGCAGATTCATTTCGTGAGTTCCTCACAACGCTGCCGGCTTGGAGAAGCTGCAGCTTACAGTCATCGGGAAGTCCAAGAAGCAGAGGTGTTTCCAACCGGCAGGACGTTTGCCTGTTTTGTACAGAGGGAACCTAAGGGCCTGAATGGTTGCAGATTCATTTCGTGAGTTCCTCACAACGCTGCCGGCTTGGAGAAGCTGCAGCTTACAGTCATCGGGAAGTCCAAGAAGCAGAGGTGTTTCCAATCGGCAGGATGTCTGCCTGTTTTGTACACAGGAAATCTAAAGGCCTGACTGGTAGCAGATTCATTTCGTGAGTTCCTCACAAACCTAGACCGTAAAATGGAATAAAAAATCGAAGGATTTTGCTTTTTGTCAACCAGTGTTCTGCCCACCCAAAGCAAATGACTTTCAACAACATCTCAGTTTCCTGCCAGCAAACACTACCAGCCATCTGCAGCCATTAGACGCTGGAATCAATCGTAACGTTAAGCATCACTTCGAAGGACTTCTAGTGAGGCGTCTTTTAACGAAAATTGAGCCCAAAGATGTGCGTTTGAGGATATGTCTGTTAGACGCAGTGCACTTCTTAGCCATGTCTTGGGACAATGTGACTGCAGGCACAATCTCGAATTGTTTTCGAAAATGTGGATTCAACATGAAAGCTGATCTGGCTCCGACAGGAGATAATCAAAAGCCCGGTGAGGATTTCACAACTAAAGGCAGGGACAGTCTCGCAACTCAAGTTTCCGGCTCACGACTTCTTAACCGTGGATGACGATGCTGCTACATGCGGGTTAAGAACGATTGAAAAGTTAATCAATGAAGCAGACGGAGAGGACCTCGAGGAGCCTGACAGTGATAGCGAAGATGCAGATGCGTCAAACCAACAGCCATCACTGGCAGAAACCTTTCATGCTCTTGATGTCCTGCGCCGCACCGTCGGTGCCGGCAATGTGAGCGACGAAACTAGTGCACGGTTTTACGAGTTTCAGACAGGGCTGGTCAGCGACATCGAGGGCAGGAAAGTGCAGAAGTGCATTACAGACTTTTTTGGGCGGAAGTAGTTCAGCATAATAAAGTTTTTGTGCATTTTCGTGTTGAAGTTGGCTTGTTTTGTATCATACGAATTCGGGATGATACGAATATTTTGTGAGCTCCCGAAGAATTTGTATCATCGAGATTTTACTGTAATACATTCAAGGCTCATTTCACTTTCATGTTATAGATGACCTACTGAAATATACTGGGCAAAATCCCACAAGAGGCACTAATAGTGAGGTTAAGCACAGGTTTGGAACGGTGAATGTAGCAACATTACACTGCATGCAGCTCCTTCTGTTGCACAAAATGTGGCGCATGATATCCGCCCATACCTCCACGAGGCGTGCCTGAAAATTCGGCATCCTGCCCGTTGCATGCCTTAGCGAGGTCTGCTGTGCGCCTTGTCTCCCTAAGCAGCTCGTCCACCTCCTCGTCCTGCTACTTCCTCCACTGCAATGGATGGCCTGGAACTGCCGATGCGGGTGGTGCCGTGGGCTGCTGCTGGCGGGTGCCTGTCGGAGGGGAAACAGACTGAATGTACACTTGTCATACGAAACAGCACGATGTGCAATAAGCAAACTGTTTGCTGCAACGTCTGCGGGGAGCAGCAGTACATAAAAGCAGTTGCAGTCAGTGATATGGCAAATGCAACATTGTTTCAGTGAACTTAATGTGCACGTCAGCCTTGTCACAGCTCCTGTTGTAAGAGGGAAAAAGCTTGCACAACGTATCAATATACCACATCTGAAGGAAACTTTTGTGGACATTGTAAAACAACTGTGGCTGTATGGCACTCCTGCAAATGCTATTTATTAGAAGTGCCTCGAAAAGAGGGTAACGTGCAGCCTGCATACTGGCAGGTCAGCTCACTGGCTGTGTCAGCACGCTGCCGATGCTGTTGCTGCTCCTCCACCAGCAGTTCAGCAGATGTCTTCCCCGTCTCCTCCAGCCAGGATGTTTTACTGGTGTTGTCTACATCAAATCATTACACAAGACACAACTGCATGGTAAACAGTTTCAGCAAAGTGTGAAATGTGTATGGCTAAAATATGTGTGGTTAGTCGGTAGTGTGGCTGAAGGCGAAAGCACACTACCAGAAAAGGAAGGTAAAGCTGAGGCTGCCTTTGTAATCTCCAGTTTACGCACTACTACACCTTCCAAAATTAGCAAAAATGCAGATGAGGTTATCAGTAGTGTACACAAGCTTTAAGGCATACACGTAAAATGGTTTGAAATGCAGTTCACCTACCGGCTGCAGACTGGCCTCCCTCTGCGCTGCTCACCCCCGGCTCGCTGCCCACTGAAACTCTGACGGGAAGAGAGGTGTGCTGGAGAGAGGTGAGGTGGGCTGGGCTGCTCCTGCAAGAAGGCACAGTGCCTCATGTTCAGACATGAATTTGTCGAAGCTCATCATAGGGTTGCATTGGTTACAGCACATGGCCCTGAGCTTCGGTCAAGAATCCATCACCACCAAACTGCAAACTTTGCAACTGTCTGTAACGTCACAGCAGTTGACTAACGCCAGTGGTCATACCTGCTGCTGGCGGGGGTGGGGGAGGGTGGGGAGGGGGGAAGCAGCAACCTGCTCAAAACAAGATCCCGCGACGCCCGTGGCGCTCACTGGCCCGATAAGCTGAAATGGCGTGGCCACCCAGATTCGACAGTCTCCCACAACCGCCGCCACTGCAACAGGCCCGTTCACGCGGTGCTCCACAGAACAATGTTGACAGGCTTACCCTTGGCCAGCTTACAGCCGCGCCAATTCCGCTCGATATATATATATATATATATATATATATATATATATATATATATATATATATATATATATATATATATATATATATATATATATATATATATATATAGTCACCGGCTGTGAGATAATGCTCTCAGTATGGTTACGGCGGCTGGCGATAGCTGGTGTGCAGCTGGCTTTGCTTTTTCGCATGTGCGCCTGTGCCCTCGGATGCTCTGCGTTGCAGTTTTCTTATCGGAGGAACCCGAAATTGCGAGCTAGGCTGCCTCAGCTCGCGCGCCTTGCGAGTATGTCCAAAGGCTGAAGCTTAAGAAAATAAATGTTATGAGCAGTGTGGTGCGCTGCATAAAATTCTGGCATAAATGGGTGAACTTGTAAGGGCACCAAACTGCTCAAAACATTTATTTTGTTGGATCAGGGGTTCTCGCACCAAACTCGCAAGGCGCGCGAGCTGCTGCAGCTTAGCGCGTTATTTCGGGTTCCCGCGATAAGAAAACTGCAACGCGCTGCCTGTGTGTGGGAGGCTGCATCAACCTTCAAAACGCAGACAAACGCCCACGTAACGGGTGCGCCTATGACTGTGCTGTCTACGCGGCGATCAGGCACAGGCGAAAAAGCGAAGCGAAGCTGCGCACCAGCTATCGCTAGACGCCATGAACCTGCACACAGCATTATTTCGCACCCGATGACTATCGCTTCGTGGCGCTGGCGGCAGTCCAAGACACGTTTTCCGTCATTCGTGTGAAGTCTTGTGGGCTCCTGTACATGCCACGAATGGCGCTAATGGACAGCCGACTTGACTGCCAGGCACTCTGTATTTAAGGCGGCGGCAATCTCCTCCCAAAGCTCCCGCCTGCGAACCGCCGTGTACTCAGGCGAGAGCTCTGACGCAGCCCGTGCCAAAGGCAGATGCTCTTCGAGCAGTCGATAAGCATCCGCTCTTGGGCGACGGACATACCTGGCCTCTTTCGTGGTGTCGCCATTTCAAATGATAACGGTATTTCACCCCGATTCCCTAAGCGATTTCTAGGTATCGGCCAAGGAAATTAATTCTTTGGCCAGGAATAAATATTGGGGAATCGAAAATAGTGTTCATTCACTTCCATATACGTGCCCAGCATTAAAACAACTTGTACTAGAGTTATGAAAGACCATAGACGAGCGAGAAGGTTTAAACTGTGCATCTAACCGTTTTCCTCGCCCTCGTTCTTTCCCACGGCCGTATTCGTTCAGTTTTGTCCTCAATAGTGAGCGACCACCGACAGCAAACTTACCTCAACAACTCGTCTTCGTCGACTTTCGTGCCAAAAGCTCCTTGCCAGCTTATTTCTGCGCACCTACGGCCTTCACTGCATTCAATTACACAACAAATTGAAGAAAAAATCCGCGTCAGTAAAATTATGTAAAGAAATGAAGCGAAAATTGGACAAATTTTGATAACGTTTACTCGACTAGACAGTTAAAAATGAAATAGTCTATCATCCGGAAGCAAATGCAACGTCCAATGATTGCGCACGACGCCACGTCCACGAGGCCCACCATGGGTGCTGGTCTTGACGCATCCGAATATATGTTATTGAGCAGCAGGTGGCCGGTTATCTTCAGCTTCAAGTACATAATATCGCCAGCGGGTCGGCTGGGCGCAGAAGCCGCCCTGAGCTCGAACGTCAGCGCTTGCCTCATCTTCTAAAGACGATGAAGCGCGGCCCATCCATGGCGTTTGAGCGCCTTCGCCTGTGCGGCTTCCTGCAGCCAACCCGCAGAAGACTCCGACGCTATGCTAGCCGTCGAATACGCCGGCCATATAACACAGGACACGCTGCACGACGAAACCCAGCATAGGTGGTGCCAGCGCCTCAGACCTAAAAGCATCAAGGTCTGTGGCTAGGTGGGGTCCTCGAGAGCCAGCATGGAAGAGAACCAGGCGGAGGTCGACGAGGTGTTCCCCTCCTTCGGAGACCTGGAGGCAACCACGGACACCAGATTCATCCGCAGCGGGGTCTGTCGCAAGACGGCGGACTCGAGCAGCAGCGTGGCCGGGAGCCAGAAGCACGAGGTGGCTACCTTCGCCGCGTTGGCGGTATGAACGGCGCGGACGCAGGCGACTACCACGGCGTGCCAAGCGGCGGCTGGGGCTATGACCGACCCGCTTGCCACGTTGACCAGCGCGGCCATGGTCAGGTTCGGTCACCTGGCACTGTTCCAGAATGGCGAGAAGGTTGGTCTGCGCAGAACAGAAACGGCGTTTAGAGGAATGGGCGGAGAGCACAACGTATTCTATTATGTCGATGAGATGAACGCCGGCCACTACCGCGCGAAGAGTGCATGTAGAACGTACCTTGACAAGTCGCCGCTCACTCCCTGGCTTCCAGGCTTGAAGCATGAAGGAGTGGTTCCACTGTGGCTGTTGCAACTCGAAGCTGTAAGGGCGATGCGGCTTCATCGCTGCAGCAGGGTACACAAATGCAGCTCCCAGTTGAATGGCGGCGCTCCGCTCTCGGGCACTACCGCGGGCTCGTGCGCCTGACCACGCTTCATGAACGGCACTGCAGCAATGCCAGGTGCCGAGGCTGTTGTCTCCGAAAGTCGCCGGTGTCGCCAGCGTTGCTTCAGCAGATAGGTGGGACATCGTCGAGCAGCACCGAGATGGGGACACCGACGGCTACCTTCGCCAGTGTCTTCGAGCAGTGCAGCAGCAGTGACGTGACTCTTGGCGGATTGAAAACTGTTTCCGGCGCGAGATGTTCGATGCGTGACAAGCGCTCCGCGTGATTCGATGGCACGTTCGCCGCGTGGCACGCGATAGTGGAACTAGCTCCCCTCATCTTTCTCTTTGTCGTCAGTACGGAATGGTGCCCAGATGCCGGCTGATGAGCTGTTCCTGCGCATACAAACACTCCATTGTGAGCACACGATTTTTTTTTCATTTTTTACAGCGAGAAACTGTTTAAGGGACAATATTCGGGATAAATTACATCAGTGTGATTAGTAAGCCTTTGCCGTCATCGAAGATAAAAGATTGGAAGAAAAGGAGGAAGACGAATTAGGAGAAGGAAAAGTAAATCAGTGGCTAATGCTGTGCTTTACTTGGATGCGCGAATACTTGATCTAAATTTGCGGTTTCAGCTCTTTCCTGTGCGGACATTTGTAAGGTCTTTGGAGCCTGTTCCTGTATTGGCTAACCCCATATCTACAGCGAACCCATCTCAATTCTTTGGTGCTTTTTGTCCTAGGTATAAGCTTCCTCAGATTGTGTTCACTAATTCCTCGCTGTCAAAAATTTCTGTATCAATAAATTATGTCCTACGAGTTTACCACCACCGGGCTGATACGGTAGTCTCCTTCAACGACACCTTCCCAGGGAATGCTAAGAATATGCCAGCCAATGTATAAAATGGGCTTATTGAGGTATTTTTGGGTAATTTTCCTAACCATACCATACCACACCATAAACCTATCCATACATAGCCATGCCATACCATAACCACACTATAACATAACCATAAAAAATTTAAAATTCTTTTACTGCATAGCGAGACTGGTAAAAGTAAGGCTACGGGAGAGGTTATCTCAGTGAAAGGGACTGACCGTAGAATGGAAACGGGATTGCGTCCCGTATAGAGTGTAGTTGGAGGGAAAAGTCAAGCCTTTCAATCAAGGAAATCATCAGATAAGACACGATTAAGGCCAGGAAAAAAAATATTGCCTCTAGGACAAGAAGGGAGAGGAATGAAAACATTTAAAGGTCACGAGCCCTTGTGCTTTGATGACCTCCGTGGCTCTCTCGATGGTCCCGACTTGCGTGTCGGAGTCTGAGCTGACCAAAGCGGCTTCCCGCTCTTCGCGATTAGTGAGCCGAGCGCCCTTGAAACGTGCCCATAAAATATGTGATTAATCGACCATTTGGCCACGTAGTTTACATATGGGGAAGTATGCGCCGCAAACATAGCCGCATATAGCGCCGGGTTAGGGAGCGATCGATATTCAAGTTGCCTCCGTAGGATTTCTTAAGACTTTGGTTACGGACTTTGGTGTCCCGGAGGGTCTGAGCTATAGAGGGTAGGGTATTGCAATTCATAGATATAAAACCATGCGGTCCTTCGCGGTCCTCAGCGAATGGGGAAGATGTTGCTCCCTTGCGCGATCCGTTAATCCTCGGGTTGTATTGTGGGCAGCCTCGTAATCAGGGAGTAAGGAGGTGCACACGAGCACCCATATGAATTGCATGGGCCGTGTGCGCTGCTGGAGAAAGCGCTTGAGAAAAGAGACAGCGATGGCGGATACCCGTTCCTTGGTGGAGTAACGAATGGCTGATCATGAAAGGAAAGGAAACTCAAAGCTGAAAGATGGAAATGGGATGACGGACGGCAGGGATCAGAGGGGAGTCGTTGGTTAAGATAAGCGAAGGGCACTAGGGAACTGTCGCTCAGCAAAGACGGGCCCGCAGCCCATCATTCCAAGTGTTGCCTGTCTCTTAACTGGCATCAACTTCTGTCTGTGTGCAATGGATACAGAACACTCTGCTATCGCATTGCCTTCTTGAGATGGCTTCGGTGACCCCATAATTTTAAATCAACCGTGGTGCTCCCTCTAGGTACTGAACATCGCTAAAAGTTGCAAAGGCGTAAGAGGGAAGCATCGGGACAAGCAGACGCATTGTTCACCTAACCAAAAAACTCAAGAACCAACCAAGCTAGGTAATCCACACCTTAAAAGGACACTGAGAACAATTAGAGGTTGACGTGTATCGATGCAGTAGCGCGCTTTAACCGAAAACAGACCACTTCCCCCCCCCCCCCCCCCTAAAATAGAGCTTTTATAAGCTAGAAAAAAACAAAATGAAATACAGGTCTCGCCATCCCCGGCCGATTTCGCATGTAAATTGCGCACGTCGACACCGAAGCTTGGGTGTGGATCCCAGAGGCTACGCAAAAACGCTATTCACTTCAAAACGGTGGCAACCCATCCTTTACGGTAACGGCGTCACGAGTTCGAATCGACTAATGGCGTCTTCGCACTTGGCTGTCTCTTTCCACTACGACACCCCAGCCGGTGAAAACCCCCAAAACGACGCAAAAAACTGCAACGGTATGGCCCGCAGAGAGCAGCTTGATTTATACGAACTATAATAGGAGCCACGCGCTGAACTTGCTAATGCGAAGGCAGCGATATTTTGCCGAGTTCAGCTGCGCGCTATGACGAACAGAGTTTAACGCAATCGGTTTTTGAAGCGTAAGAGAAAAGGACGAAAAGCTTAGATTGTGACATTGTATTACACTATTTCTCATTGCGCATTGCTTTCAACTTCTTCTGTGTAGATATGTGTTTGAGCGCAGCTCTGATTGCTGGAAAAATATAACTGTATGGTCGAGAGACGGAGCGATTGCCAGCGGTGAATGGTCAAATACATACAACGCCAATGCTCGTCTCATTCTCTGGGTTTTCAAACCAAACCAATCTTTCTTTCCAGATATTTTGATGAAGTACGCCACGGCGGAAACGCGGGATTCATGCACCGTAGGTACGCTATTAAATTTATTAGATTTCAGCACAGCAAAATTACCTCTGAAAGTAGGGCCGTATTACGCACCGCTCTCAATACTAACACGCTCACAATCCCCGCTCCTATTGGTCGGCCTTGGCTGGCGGACATATGAATTTTTGCGTCACCGGTGGCTTCTATTCACGTAGTGAACACTGCTGCAGTGATGACGTTGCGCACTTAATTATGCGGGCTGAATGTGACTGAAACCTGCGAGCGAAAAACGTAGCCCCTATTACGCCCACAATCTTTGCGAGGGAAAATGGCCGCAAACGTAGCAGCGTACTGAGGCGGCGCGAGTAACGAGGAGAGTCCGCGAAGTCGTTTTGGCTTGCCGGTCGAGTTGTTTCGACGGGAGTTTCGTCTGGACAGGGAGACTGCACGGCGGTGGTGTCAAGTAATTGCCGATGAACTGGAAGGTTTGCGAGCAAATGCGCTGTCGGTGGAGCGGGAGGCTTTCTGTGCGGGCTCCGCTTATTCGCCACCGGCGGTTTTCAAAGCGCGTCGGAATAGCGCAACCGATGGTGAGCAAATGTGTGCGGCGGGTTGCCGAAGCCATCGTGGAGGTTGAGTCGCGGAACGGGTGGGTTCGCTTTCCGGTGAGCCCCGAAGAGGAGGCAGCGGTGAAGGAGAGGGCTTCCATCGCCACGGCAGCATCCCCGGCGTCGTTGGGTGTGTCGATGACACATTAATCGCCATCAAGGCGCCGCGGGGCAATGCTGCACACAGGGGAGTCTTCTGTAGCCGCAAGGGCTATTGCGCCTAGAACACCGTGATAGTAAGTAACTTCATCCTCTGCTGTTTTTGACTGCATAGGTTCGGCTCCTTGTCCGGGCCGCCACCGCGGACGTTGAAGTCTGAACCTGTGTTGTATCCGTTTTCTTCAAGTCCGCAAATCCAACCTTCGAATCCTGGCCGTAAGCACCCGCTGCCCCGGCTCGTGCAACGACGCCTTTGTCTGGCACTACTCGTGGCTGCGGTGTGAGGTGGTGAGATGCATGTTGGAGGAAAGGAAATGACAGTAACTGCCTCACCTATCTCAGCGGACACCCGAACCATGCTGTAAGGGAGGGATAAAGGAGGGAGTGAAAGAAGAAAGAGTGGCCAAACTGGAGGTGTCCAGAATGAATCCGACCACCTGGGCATCTTTAAAGTGTGCTGGCATCGCACAGCACACAGGTGACTTTTGCGTTTCGCCTCCATCCAAACGCGGTTGCCGCGGTTGGGTTCGAACTCAGGTACTCCGGCTCTGTAGACGAGCGCCTTAACCACTGAACCACCGCGGAGGGTGCATGTTGGAGGACGGAGGGTTTCTTCGGGGTAGGGAGCAAGAAAGCCCTGTCTCGGGTACATATATCGAGCTACAGTGGTCCGCATGCACTGAAGCTACAAGAATGGGGCGTGCTCGTTGCACTTAGGAATACGGATGCGGTGCGATACATACGCCTTGTGCGAGTTGCCTTATGTTTTCACTGAATGCAGAAGAAACACAAGGCACACAAAGCATTGTTGAAATGCATAGTATTCCAGGCTTAAACGAAGCTAGAAGGCATTGGTACGACACTTGTGGCGTGTTGGAAATAGTAGTGAACCGTTTACATCAATATGAGCTTCCAAGGGTGTCCTTTCAGCGGTGTTTGCCTAAACTTCTCAGTCGTGCAAAGGTTTCGGACGCTCGAATAAGAGCCAGAGCGAAAGGCTGCCATCATCGCAGCATGTGCAGCCCTGCACAACCTCAGCTTGCAGGCCCCTACGTCAGCGGACGACGAGGATGCCCCCTTCCCGAGAAGGCAAAGGCCCGCTATGCATGCCGGCTATTTGCCAGATACTGGAATCAGCCTCACCTACCTGCGGGGGAAAGTCGTGCCTGCACATGTAGTCGGCCAGCTGCGGAGAAACCGTCTCCAGCAGCGACTGGTACGGTTGCGCAGGCTATAACATAGGCTATGAACTAGCCGGTCAAGTTGTCGCAGCCACTGAAGGCAGTGTCCAGCTAATGCTTGTGTGTATGTCGTGGTTGTTCTGGCTACAGCTAGCGAAGTGGCAGCTTTTTTTGTTTCTCGTTCGCAGTGTCAGTCTGGAAGCCTGCAGTGGCAAAGAAGCAAGCTGTGCACACCAGCTGCTACATCACTGACAGTGCATTTACCGCTCATCGTAGAGTTCGCCGCGCAGCCACTTCAGTCTGCTTCTCCACTTGAAACTCGCACTGAAACAACTCGTCTAGTAAGCCAAAAGACTCCTCATGCACCCTCCTATGCCGTTGCCTGTGTGGACCCACCTGCCCCTCCACTGCCGTCATCTTGCAGCCTGCGTGTGCTGTGTGTAGAGCTAGCTGCGCTCGCTGTTTGCATGACAAAGCACGTGAATAAATAGTGTAATGTTGAAGCAAGACAGGCAATGTTTGATGTAATCGGAAAGTACCACCGAAGCTTTTAGTGTGCACCACTAATTGTTTTACTGCATACTGCACCATTTCACATAGGTGGTCAGATGAGCGCAGGCATTAGCAAAACATAATACATACATGGCATAACATTGACAAAAATTCCATAGTTCTTGTCAAGTGCAACATAAGTTGTAATGCAGACATGATAAAAAGAGATTGCAAGACTACAAGCTCAACTGGTAATTATCACAGCTTTTGCACAGCTTGTGCAGGCTGGATGCCCACTTTTGCAGCAAGTGCACTAACATATTACACAAGTAGTGCAATGTTCAGAAAGCACTACACAATAGATTTTACATGATTACAAAACATTTAATGTGTACAAAAGCGTGGATATATGTGACGTAGCCAAATTTGTAATTTATCTAGACGACACGACTGTACGATTTTCTGCCACTTCGCCCAATCAAATAATTAAACAGGCAAACAGAGCACTCATAAGTATTCAAGAATTGTCTAAATGAAACAAGTTGAAATTAAATGCTAATAAAACAAAAGCTATTCCCTTTCGCCAAACAAATAAGAAATGTATTCATCTATGAAGATATATGCCATAATAATTCATAGAAATTGTAATCTCATTTAAAATACTTGGTGTCCTCTTCACGGAACAGATGTCATGGGATGCCCAAGTGGATCATATACAGAAGTTGTCATGACTCTTTACCTTGACTAATATAAACAAACATATCTTCCCTACCAAAGTTAAAACTCTGTTACACCACGCATTGTTCTACTCGCACATAAAATATTGTCACTTTGCCTGGGGAACGACAACCCTAAGTAACATGCATAAAATATATGGACTGCAGAAAAAAATGCAAATACATATTTCCAATGCTCCTTATGACCATCCGTCTCTTCCGCTTTTTAGGGAAAATTACATAATGGCCATATATGATATGTAAGCTTACCAATTAGGTTTAGAATATAAAAAGGAAATTCAAAACAATATAGATTTATTGAATGAACTGGCTTCCTTACAGATACAAGTTGCACATTGTCCTGCCAGAAACCCACATATATGGAATACAGTGTTATGTTGCACAAATTATGACAAACAGATCAAATGGTATCACCTTCCAAACTTGTTCAAGTTACTAAATAAACATGGCCTTAAACTCCAGCAAGCAATGAAAGCTGATGTCAGATTAGTTTTATTCATGGATGAACCTGTTTCATGTCATGTTCTAGTAGGAAATGTTTTTCTTTGTTTTATTTGCTGTGATTGAGTAGCCGAATGGAACAACTGCAGTGTCACTTGGGCAGCGCAAGCTCCCTATAATGAGCGACCACCGATTGCAAGCTTATCTCAACAAGTCGTCTTCGTCGACTCTCGTGCCGCGAGCTCCTTGCGAGCTTATTTCTGCGCACCTACGGCTTTCACTAGATTGAATCACATTTTTCTGCGCTTAAGACATTGGCAGAATACCTTGATTTTAGACGACTCCTTAAAAAAGCAGGAACTGGACGTCAAATCACTGTTTTCTTGCAAGGCGCCATGCTCACGCTTTACCACTACCAGCGCGCCCTCATGGCAACAAAAGCTACCCTAGAGCAAATTTAATTGCACAACTGAGAACGCCTCTCATTTTCCTTCGTGTCTTTAAGTTTGCAACACGGTTTAATAGCAAAATAGAACGCTATTTTTTAATTCATTGAGTTGCTGGTTTTTTATAAGCTGACATGTTCACGCCGCTGTCTGCGCACCTTCGCAGCAACAAAAGTTCCTTTAAGAGCGAACTTTATTTCAAAACTGAGAACGCTTCTTGTTTTGATTAGTATTTTTGAGTTCGTTAGTTCGAAACAGTTTTTTGAGAAAATAAAGCATTGCTAAATTTATTTGCGGAGCTTCACAACAATACGTTAGCATATGGCCCCTAGTACAAACAAATGCTTCCGGGGCGGAGCCTTCCTGGTGTCTGGCTGATTCCATGATCCGTCAAAAGTGCTGTCAAACACTGTTTCGTAATTTTGCCGTCACGCTTACTTGTGGTACGTAATATGGCCCCAGAAAAACGAAAATTGGTTTTTTGGGAAAGGAAATGGCGCAATATATGTCTCACATATCGGCGGACGCCTGAACCGCGCCGTAAGGTATGCGATAAAGGAGGTACTAAGAGAAGAAAGGAGGAAAGAAGCGCCGTACTGGAGGGCTCCGGGATAATTTAGACCACCCGGATAGCGCCCGTGTGCTGTGCGATGTAAGTGCACGTTACAGATCCCCAGGTGGTCGAAATTATTCATGAGCCCTCCACTACGACACCTGTTTATTCCTTTCTTCTTTCACTCCCTCCTTTATCCCTTCTCTTAAGGGGCGGTTCACATGTCCGCCGATATGTGATACAGATACTGCGCCATTTCTTTTCCCCAGAAACCAGTTGTTATTATTATTATTATTATTATTATTATTATTATTATTATTATTATTATTATTATTATTATTATTATTATTATTATTATTATTATTATTAGCGTTTCGCCACCATCGAAACGCGGCCGCCGCGGTTGGGTTCGATCCCGTGTATTCCGGATATGGCCCCAGGTGTTTTTATTTTTCAGGTTGCCATGTTCACGATGAATGATTTTGTGGATGAAATGATAAGGCTGAATCCTTCAAATTGGGCAGCAGCTCAGGCCGCCTAGCCGACGCTTTTCCGCTGTCAGCGTATCCTCTCGCGAGAGCAAAAGTGACTGAACAGAAAACTTAAATGCAAAACTGAGGGTGTTTCTTGTTTTGCTTGGTCATGCCCAAGAATAAAGCTTCGCCGAAGACTGGAGAAAAAAAAATGGCTCTGGTTGAACGTGGAGGGACGCGATAGCTACATCTGGCCGAGTGGAACTCGCTCAGTCGAATTGCAAGGTCAGCCTTTCGCCGCTCCGCTCCCCTGGCCGTTCCTTCTTCATTTTCGTCCCACTCGACACGGCGCATGCGCACAGCTGTTGCAGCTCGGTTTCGCCGGCGCGCCGCGCCGCCGGCAGCAGCAGCTGCTCCGCACTGCGTGACCAACCGCGTGACCAACAGTGGCCACGCTGAAGGCTCGAAGAGGTGGCGTAGTGTAGCTATCGCTACAAAAAACGTGCGAATTTTTTCTTTATTTTCCAATAAGATAACAGAATTAGCCGCTCAGCTAACGGTACGTGAATGTGTAAAACATACAAACAAACAAAAGAGTGTATTTTACCAGGCGAATGTACAAAACATCCCCTGTGGCTGTATTTATTACTTAAAAACTGATCACCTTCATCTTCTTTCACTCCCTCCTTTATCCCTTCCCTTACGGCGCGGTTCAGCTGTCCAACGATATATGAGACAGATACTGCGCCATTTCCATTCCACCAAAAACCAATTATTATTATTATTATTCTTGAACGAAGCACCGCGCTAACACGCTCGTACATCCTTAGAATACGATCACTCCCAAGAAGTCTCCTCTGCTACCCCAGTTTCACGAACTGCCCGCCGGGGCATGTTTTGCAGCGAATCCGGAGCCATCGGACCGTCGCCAATAAGACTTGAAGATGCATGCCGCGGGAACTGAATTTACTCTACCAGGTACTGCGCAAAATCCCAACCCACTGCCTCCATGGTACAATCTTCGCGCAGCATGCAATCCCGCTTTGACTAACAAGAAAAAC